>NC_141929.1:1559375-1871250 GCF_057802395.1 Ceratotherium simum simum | reverse complement strand
ATGCACCGAGAGCGTCTGTCTGATCTGTCTGACACAGAGCAGGACCTGGGTCTGAGCCCCCAACACTGGCCTGATGGGGCTGCTTAGTCTGCAAACGCTCCAGGGCGTCTCTGGCCCTCAGCAGCAGCCCTGACTCCAGCTGCCACTCTCTTCCCAGTGGTGGTTCACAGACCACCGGCCTGCTGCCCTCTGGCCTTCCCCCGCTGCCCCTTCAGCGCCACCCCCCCTCAGGCCCAGCTGGACTGCCGTCCACGAGGCCTGGCTTACGGGACCCTCTTCTAGGCAGCTGTGGCGGAGCAGAGCTCCTGTGCCCCTAACCCAACATGAGACACGAGATGAGCAAGGGCCGAGCCTGGTGTGTGGGTGTGAGTGGGGTGGACGTGGGGGCCCCTCGGAATAGCACACAGGGTGTTCCAGTACGTGCTCTGAGAAGCCGAGGGAAGGGGCGACCTCCATCAGACCAAGGATGGTCCACAGGTGGGTGCAGAAGAGGGACAGGGCAGGGGACAGATCCAGTCTGAGCCACCAGGCTCACCTGCTCTGAGAAGCAAACCAGACCGGGCCCTGCCTGCCAGGCCTCGGCAGTCACACCAGCACCTGAGTGCAAGCAGAGCTGAGACGCCCCGAGGGGCAGGGGCAGCCTTGGTGGGTTTTGTTCTAAGGCAGGGACGGGGCCTCCCTGATGTTAAGCAGGTCACTGGGAGCTGCCCCGGGTCTGCCTGCAGCTTCTGTTGCACCTTCGCCCTGCCTGGCCCTTCGTGGGGCACGTGGGGCACATGGGCCCCCAGTGGCTGCCCCCGGCCAGCCCCCAGAGCCAGGCAAGGTGAGGAAGGAAGGAGCTGGAACTGCCCTGAGGAGACACTGAGGCAGACACTTCCGACTTCTCTCCCCCCTGCACAGGGAGCTCCATTCCCGGCTCCCCTGAGGTCAGGCTGACGCCCATGCGGGGACGGGGGCCAGGGGTCAGCACTCATAGGAACCCCAGGCAGCGTCAGACCTTCCACCAGGCGCAGGCGCCCAGGCCCAGCCTCTGTCCAGCTCATAGCCCACGGCCAGGCGCTCAGGCACGGGCAGGCCTCACATTTTCCTCTCTCCCACCCAGAAAAACCCGGCAGTCTCCCTGTCCCTGGAGGGCCTCTGAGGTCGGACAGATGGACAGATGGAGGTCAGGCAGGGAGGTCTTCCCAGTGCCCCTCCCTCTGCTGCCTAACCCTCCAGACTCCGGACTCCTGTCCTGGCCAGGAGCCTCTGCCTCCTCACCGCCGATTAGAGGAGGGTGTTCCCAATTGCGTACGGGGCATGAAATATTTACGGGACAAGCGGCTTTTAGCTGAGGGCCTGGGAACAGACAGAACTGGCTCCACGGAATGAAGAGGAAGGCATGATGCAGACTCCGCCCAGCAGGCCTTCTCCAGGGAGGGGAGGTGGACCCGGCCGGCCTGAGCTGGGAATTGGCCAACAGCTGGGGCAGCCAGCCTTGGAGGGATGTGGCCTCGGGTCCCCAGTAGCTCCCAGCACTGCGCCTGTGTGGGGCCCCCTCCCCAAAGGCTTTATCCTCTTTCTGCACCCTGACTTCTACCTGTGCTCCAAGACCAGCACCCTCTGCAAGCTCCTGGAGCAAGGAGGGAGCCTGATGGGGCGGCTAGAGCAAGATGTGACATGCCAGGGAGAGGGTGCCTGTCACCCTATGGGAGGTAGAAAGTCGCCCCCCGAGGGACGTCCCTGCCCCAATCCCCAGAGCCTGTAAACATGTTTCCTTACACAGCAACAGGGGGGTCAAGGTCACCAATCAGCTGACCTTAAAACAGGGAGCTGATCCTGGATCTCCGGGGAGGGGTACATGTCATCACAGGGTCCTAACGGGGGGGAGGGGGGGACAGGAGAGTCAGAGTCAGAGTGACCGGGGTGACATGAGACTGGCCATGCAGACCTGGATGAGGGAGAGAGGGGTCACGAGCCAAGAAGCCGGAAAAGATGAGGAAACAGACTCTCCCCTGGAGCCTCCGGGAGGAACCAGCCCTGCAACGCCTGATTTTAGCCCGAGAGACAACGCTGGAATTCCGCCCCTGACTGTTAGAGGACCATGCGTGCTGTTTAAGCCACTCAGTGGGGTGACAGTTCCAGCAGCCACAGGACACTCCCGAGGCCCCAAAGCGGCTAGTCCTCTGTGCCCAGCACCTCCTGAGGGCAAGGGCCTGTCTCCCTTCATGGGTCCTCGTGCAAACCCCCACCCTGCTCTGTCACCCATCTCTGCCGGGCTTTGGGGCTCATGCTGCCAACAGCTTGATTCCCAGGGATCCTCTGTAAAGCCTGGGCACCCCTCCTCACACTCCAAAACCTAAGGGCCCTTCCCACCCACAGGGGGTATGGGCAGCCTTGGAGATGGGTCCCCGAGCACTGGCCCTTACTGAAAAGATGGGACAAAAACAGACACTGAAGCACCCAGAGGGTGGGTGGCAGGGGCCACCGGATAGAGGGGTCGGGCCCCTCCACCTTCTGTCCCCACATCATCTGGCTGCAGGACAGGGAGCAGGGTGCCCACATGGCCCTGTCCCCCTCCGACACAGGGATCCTGAGATGGAGCCATGGCTCTCGGCTCCCAGCCCCTCTAGGACAGCCCCTGCTATGGGCCTTACTGTCCAGACCCTCCTATGGGTATAGCCCCCCTGATGGGCCTTCCTACCTCTCTGTCTGTCTGGTGGGCACAGAAGGCTGAGACAGTGCCCACCCTCCAGGAGCTCAGAACCTAGAGAGAGACATGTGTGCCCAGCTACCCAAACTACGAGGTTCGGAGGTTAACTGAGGCCCCTCGGAGCGCCACGCAAACAAAGATGGAGCCTGACTCTTCGGGGGCAGGGAGAGCTGACGTGGCTGCTGGACTTAAGGTCTGGCTGGAGCCTCGCAGGGCAGAGGGGCTGTATGGATGGTGCTGGGGGCAGGCTGGGGGATGGGAGAGGGAGCCAGCAGGAAGATGGCTGGCCCACAGCACCGGGGCCTGAGCGTCCTCTCGGGGGGATGCCCCAGGGACAGAGGGAATCCATCCAACCACCCCATTACCTTCAGGGTGCTCCGTGAAACACGGGTCAGAAAAGAGATCCTGAGATTAGCCAGGAGTCTGTGATGAAACATGAGACTGTGGGGCCGCTCGTCCTTTACCCACGGCTGTTAAACCGCAGAGAAAGTCCATCACGGCCCAGGGTTTCTGCTGGAGCACCCAACACCTGCTCCTCCTCGGCGCCTGAGCTGGGTCTGCCTGGAGGAAGAGCCCGAGATGCACCGCCTGGCCCTTACCTTGGAGGCTGTGCCGGGAGGGGCCGGGGAGCCAGGGTAGCAGCAGCAGGAACAGCAGGTAGACCAGTGAGAGTGTGTTGAAGCGGAGCAGGCAGGCTGCAGGGAAGGAGACAGAGGTTACCAGGGCCACACGGCAGGGGGATGGCCAGCTCCGCACCCCCCGAATGTCACCCCAAACATCTCTGCAAAACATCTTCCCCCAAACATCACCCCCGAACATCACCCCCAAACATCTCCCCAAACATCACCCCACAAACATCTCCCCCACAAACATCACCCCAAACATCTCCCCCCAACATCACCCCCAACAACTCCCCCAAATGTCTCCCACAAACATCCCCCACAAACATCTCTCCCCAAACATCACCCCAAACATCTCCCCTGAAACATCTCCCCAAATATCTCCCCCAAACATCACCCTCAAAGATCTCCCCAAACATCACCCCCAAACATCACCCCAAACATCTCCTGAAACATCTCCCCAAATATCTCCCCCAAACATCACCCTCGAAGATCTCCCCAAACATCACCCCCAAACATCTCTTCCCAAACATCACCCCAAACAACACCCTCAAGATCTCCCCCAAACATCTGCCCCCAAACACCACCCAGACATCACCCCCAAACATCTCCCCCAGACATCTCCCCAAACATCTCCCCCAAACATCACCCCCAACATCTCCCCCAAACATCACCCCCAAACATCTCCCCACAAACATCACCCCCAAACATCTCCCCACAAACATCACCCCCAAAACATCTCCCCACAAACATCTCCCCAAGACATCACCCCAAACATCTCCCCAAACTTCACCCCAAACATCACCCCAAACATCTCCCCCAAACATCACCCCAAACATCTCCTCAAACATCTCCCCACAAACATCACCCCAAACTTCACCCCCAAACATCTTCCCCACAAACATCTCCCCAAACATCTCCCTACAAACATCACCCCAAACATCTCCCCCAACATCTCTCCAAACATCACCCCAAACATCTCCCCCAAACATCACCCCAAACATCTCCCACCAAACATCACCCCAAACATCACCCCGAACATCTCCCCATATATTGCCCCCCTGAGCATCTCCTCCCAGTGTTGTCCCCAGACCAACGCTGCCCTGACACCAGGTTTCTCATCCCTGTGAGGCTGCCCCCTCCCTGAATGTGCGAGTGACCCCACTCAACACACAACAGGTCCCGTCATGCAGCACGTGCACTGTCACACTGCCACACTGCCACACCGTGTCCTCCTCCTCCTAGTCCTGCTCCCCAACGTTCCGTTTTGGGGACTGTTCCACATGGACACGTGTGGCACTGGTCACATGTGTCCCAGGCACACACCACAACGCCGTACCCATCCTCCTGTGGGCAGACACCGAGGTCGTGACTGATTTCATAACTTGCTTTTTCTCCTTTTTAAAATTTCATATTTTCAATTAACATACAGCACAACTGACTTTGGGGTCCAGCTCCCAGAGCCTTCACTCACGTACAACCATGGGGGACGCCCAGGTGTGCCTCCTGCAGCAGCCCCGCCCCAGCACCCGCCAAGCCGGGCTCCACAGCTGTGCTTCCCCAGGGCGTCCCCGTGTGCAATCGTGCACGCAGCCTTGGCCAGCTCCTGATCTGCCTTTGCGAGTGGCCCATGTGTCAGGGGCTTGTTCCCCCCTCTCCTCTTATCAGCTCAACAACAGTTTGCCCACGGGGGCCCTTCCTGAGCCTGGCCCAGCTTGACGCTGTCTTGACGACACGCAGCAGGGTGGTGGGGACCTGACCTGGCCTGCTGTTCACTGGCGGAGTCTGGGCCCCCGAACCGAGGGTCGTTCAGGAGACGGCGGCGGGGATGCCGTGTGTCCTGATGTGGGTCTCACCACCAGGGAACTGGGGCTCCCTCAGCCTTTCCTGGGCTGCCCGAGAGGGGCTGGGAGAGGAGAGGCATGGCACGGCGAGGAGAGGCCAGCACATGTGGCACCGCTGGCGAGCCCCAGGGCTGCAGCCACCTCTGCCCGCCCCGCTCCTCAGTCGCTGCCGCTGGTGAGCAGGCCCAGGCTGACCCTAGCCCTGTCCACCCAGGCCCAGGAGGACAGAGCAGACTGCTGCAGGCGCCAGTGCCTACCACGAATCCATCCCCTCCTGGACAACCCAGCCTCCTGGCCCAGACATCTATGGCCAAGCAGGGAGACCTGATTCCTCTCCTTCCCGCTGAGAGGCACGGAACAAAAGCCTGCCCTGGATGTGGTCTCTGAGAGAGGGGCGCGCTATTCCACCTCTGCTCCCTGCCCCCCAGACCCCCAAGAGTGAGCCGTGAGCCTGGCAATGACTCAGACCTTCACCCAGCAGCCCTCTGGACAGCCAGGGCCAAAACAAGCTGACCTGAACTCGGCCACGGACTTGGCCATGCAGACTGTCTCCCCTGGGGGGGTGGCAGGCCAGGTGGGATGCACCACAGTAAGTCCTGTGAGAACAGAACTGGCCAGAACGGCAGCACATCTGGGAGGAAGCCAGCAGGCTGCAACCGTCTGGGAGAGGCATTTGCACCCCACCCGGGGTCCCCTGGGGGTGTGACCTCAGTGTGTAGCTGTCCTGATCATGATGACCTTCCTAGGGTCTTCCAGAGACAAAGACATCTGACCCCCTCGCTGAGGAGCTGCTGCTGGTCACTGGCTGGTGACAATGGCGTCCCCTCCCATGCCAGAAGGAAGCTTAGGTTCTCGGGGCCCCTGCGGTGCTGACAGGCCTTAGCTGGACGCCGTCGGTGGTCACCCCGGAGGCCAGGATGGAGGAGCGGCTCCTCCCCAACAGAACTCAGACCACTGAGACCCCATGGCCCTCGCTCACACTTGACCCCACACCCAGGCCCAGGGTTGCTGGGGCGACTGTCCACACCTCTGCCTCGTGTGCCTCCGGACCGCAGGACGTCTTCTGGAGGGAGCACAGGCCGGCTTGCCACCCCGCCCTGCCCCATCTCCACCTTCTCTGAGTCTCTGGCCCAAAGAGGAGCTCAGGTGATGCAGAGGTGAGGGGAGAGGGTGGCAAGAGGAGCCAGCGCTGCCTCCACAGGGCTGCCTGCCGGCCACACAGCGAGTCTGACCCTCAGCCCAACCTTGCAGCCCGCGTGGTCAACTCGCCCTCCAGGCCTTGGTTTCCACATCAGCACAACGGGGTTAATACCACCTGCCCAAAGGGGCGACAGCAAAGTTACACCCAATCATGGGTGTGAGGTGCCGAGTGCAGGGCTGGGACACAGGGCTTCAGCCCCTTCCCACCGACCCCTGACCGAGACCCTTCTGTCACCCCAGCCACCAGGACACCCTGGAGAACCATGCAGTCGGCGCGGTGGGCCGGAGACAGACTCACTATGGTCAGGTCTGAGCTCCAGGCCACGCCGCCTTCCTTTCTGGACACACAGCACCCTCCCGCTCCCCCGGGACTCATCCCTAAAGTTAGGGTGCCTCGTCCTTCCATCACACACACTAGCTATAGTGATCGGCTCAATTCTTTAAACCTAAAGTTTTTCAACAATTATACATTTTCATAAAAAAAAGAAATCAATCTGATCTGGCCCAAGAGGCAGGAAGGAAACGCATCTACGGCAAAGGCTTCTCAAGTTCCTTTTTGTTTCCAGATCCGCACTTTCCAGCCCACTGGGTTCTGCCTCTCTCCCAACCACAGTGCCAGCCCCAGCCTGTGCCCAGAGAGGGTGGTACCCACCCTTTCGTACCAGCCTGGTGAGATCTTCTCCAGCCAGGTGATCATCCGTCCATCCATCCACCCACCCATCCATCCACCCACCCATGCAATCTTCCAGTCATTCATCTGTCCATCCACATTCATCCATCCACCATCCACCCACTCAGCCATCCATCCATCCACTCGTCTATCCATCCAGCCAATCTTCCAGTCATCCATCCAGTCATCCATTTGTCCACCCACCTATCCCGTCTACCCATCCAATCTTTCATCCACTCACCCACCACCCATCAGAGGAACTCTCTCCTGAGGACTGCTCTGTAGATCCCCGCCCTGAGGCACTAATGTTCTGATCTGCCAAGGACACCAGACACCTAACAAGCACATGTGCACCATGGATGGTGCTGAGAAGCCTGTGACAGGGCGTCTAATGTGGCACAGGCACAGCTTCACAGGAGGAGGGGTGGGTCGTGCCTCCACGTCTCCCACAGTCTTGGCCAGGCTCTACGAGCAGAGCCTGAGGCTGAAGCAGGGGCAACGCGGGGTGAGTATCTGACGGGTGCAGAGCTCAGCCTGGGAAGATGAAAAGTTCTGTGGATGACGGTGGCGACGGTTGCCCAACACTGATAACATACTTACTACCACTGAACTATACACTTAAAAATAGTTAAGAGGGGCCGGCCCCGTGGCTTAGCGGTTAAGTGCACGCGCTCCGCTACTGGCGGCCCGGGTTCGGATCCCAGGTGCGCACCGACACACCGCTTCTCCGGCCATACTGAGGCCGCGTCCCACATACAGCAACTAGAAGGATGTGCAGCTATGACATACAACTATCTACTGGGGCTTTGGAGGACAAAAAGGAGGAGGATTGGCAATAGATGTTAGCTCAGAGCCGGTCTTCCTCAGCAAAAAGAGGAGGATTAGCACAGATGTTAGCTCAGGGCTGATCTTCCTCACAGACACACACACAAAAATAGTTAAGATGGTAAATTTTATGTAATATGTATTTTACCAAAATAAAAAAAAATAGACAAACAGCCCCTGAAATTGGTGAACGATTTCAGAAACCAGAACCCGAGGGCAGGGGCCAGCCCGCGCCAGGTCTGCTGCTGCCGGTGGAGCCACGAAGTGTGTGGGGGCCAGGCCCCCGTCCTCTCCCCCACGCCCCCAGCCTGAGCAGGAGGGAAAGAGTCTCCGAGAAGCTCTGGCTGCCAAAAGCGGGAAATCAGAGGTGAAGGGTCAAAGGGAGCGGGGTCAGAGGTGATAGTGTGAGAAGCACTTTGGAACGGATGCACATCAGCCCCCGTGCAGGGCGCGGACGGCAATGCACCCACAGTGGGAGCGTCCACCGTGCACCACAGCCCACACAAGGCCTGTCCAGCGGTCCCTCACTCCTTTATTCCTTTGTTCATTCATTCGACACACAGCTGACGCCCCGAGGAAGCACTATCTAGGCTCCGAGGACACGGCAGACAGGCAGAGACAGGCTGGGGGGTGAGCATCTCTGCCCACACAGACGAGCACACTGAGGCCCCAGCTCTCCTGGGGGCCCTGGGATGTCTCAAGTGCAGCCCGGCCCACCTGCCCCACCAGAGCACCCAGCTCCCCCAGAGACATGCTGAGATGGGCCAGCCCTGGCTGGTCTCCCTGACTCCATCTTCTGCCATCAGCCCTGCCAGGAAGCTGGCACTGGGCAGGCAGGCGGTGCCCAGACAGCCCCGGATGCCAGTCCAGGGGACGTTGAGCCGGGAAAGCTGTGACTGTTGGCTCCCAGCCTCAACAGGGCAGCCTGGGGGGCAGGATAAGGAAGAGGTTCAGGTTATGCCTCCAGCTCATTGCCCCTCCCCCATTATCAGGGACTGGGGGTGGGCGAGAGGCCGGCCGGCAGAGTGAGAGCGGCCTCAGCCAGCATGGGAGCAGAGGCAAACTGGCCTCAGTAGCCGACTCCTGGCAGACTCGCCATTCCTGCGTTGTTCAGATGAGGAAACAGAGGCTTCTCAGAGGGGAAGGACTTTCGTAGTGATACAGCCAGAACTTAGGGCTTTCGAAACGTTCCTCGTCTGTCCATCGTCCAGGCGGCTGGCGGGGTCGCTGGTCTAAGTGCCATGGATGTGGCCTCACTATGACTTTGCACACTGAGGAGGCCCATGGCATCAAAGCAGGCTGCCCGGAGGAGGTGGTATTGCTTTTGGCTAAGACTTGGGCAAGGCCAGAGGAAGTTTTGGTCAGCCTTAGGTTCCAGCAAAGAAAGAAGAAATTCAGCTAGAGAGGAGGTGGGGGCCAAAGACTTTCTGAGAAGGGGGGACAGGGTATGCCCTCCCGGGGCAGGTCCACCTTCCCATCCCCATCAGGAGCTGCCATTGGCAGGGCCAGTGACCTCATGAGGGAAATATGCGTCTTCCTGAGCCAGGAACAATAGGACAGGGGTGGGGGGGAAGCGTGCCGGGCAGGAAAGGGCTCCCTGACCGCCAGCCCCCACCCCCACCAAGCAGAGCTTAACCCTTCATAGACCCTCTCCCAGCGCGTCAGAGCCCAAAGGCCCTGGCCCGCATCCCCCTTGCCAGATCCCTGTCCTGTAGAGGAGGAAATTGAGGCCTGGAGGGGAGGGACTAACCCCTGGTCTCCACTGGCGCCAGGTCAGGAAGGGAAGGCGGGGAAACCCAGTGGTGAAAGTCACAAATATCCGGGACATTCCATGCAGAAGGCTGGACACCATGGCCCACAGGGAGACGGGGCCCCGGCCAAGGAGATATCAGACACACGAGACCGGGGTCAGCACAGGGTTCCTGGGACGTGTCCCCCAAGGATGGCCTACGCCTCAGGTGGGAGAAGAGCCCTCAAGGCTCTGGAATCCGCCTGGACCTTCCCCGTCCTGTCCTTCCCGCAGAAGCTGGAGCAAGAGCGCCTGCTCCAAGCCTTGGTTTCCCCATCTGTCAAGTGGGGTGAAGGGCTGTGGTGGTGAGGGGCAGGCATGTCCTATGCTTGCAGTGTCCTCAGGCGACCCTCCCTCTGAGCCAGGTGTTTTCAGCGCCATTTGCAGGGAGGCTCCAGGAAACAGACATGGCCAGCCTGACACGGGGCCACATGGTCGCTGCACGCCACAGGCCAGCGTGGGCGGGTGACCCCAGGGGCTCACAGGGAGCTGTGACTGACAGGGTGGGGGGACAGTGAGGTGGCTCAGAGGCCGTGCCACGGCCAGCACGAGCACCAGGGCTGACAGGACAGCGGCCCCAGGAGAGACAGCAGGAGGCTACCCAGTATCCCAGGCAGAGGCAGTGAAGACAGGGAACACACCACGGCCATCACCATCACTGTCCCCGGGCACCTGCAAGGGGCACGTGGTCACCTCTACTTTGCAGATGAAGAAACAGGGAATCCCAGGGACTGGCTGACCCCCGGTAAATGCTGTGGGTCCAAGTGGCCCAGAGCAGAGGGCAGGTTGGTGAGGGTCACCCCAGGCCAGGGAGAAGGGGCTACCAAGCCAGCTCCACAGGACAGCTGCAGACAGGCGTGGAGGGAGCGGAGAACCTGGCCATGCCAGGAAGCCAGGGCAGGGCTGAGGGGTGCCAGGAGCCCAGGACAGAGCTGCCCGCCCTCCTACTGGGCTGGAGGGATAGCCAGGCCCCTCTCAGGGGTGGCCAGGGCCTTGGTGCAGGGAGGAAATGGAGTCAGGATGGCGGGGGAGGGGGTGGAGCCCAGAGTCCAGGGGCTGCTGCCACATCACCCAGCTACCACCTCCTCTTCCTGCTGTGCCTTCCTCGAGGTGAGGCCCCAAGGGCCTGCGCTGCCTGGTGGGCCACAGGGAGAAGGGCTGATGGCTGTGGGCTGGGGAGTCAGGAAGAGGTTTTGGAAGGAGGTGGCACAGTGGCAGAGAGCCCATGCCAGGAGTCAGGAAACTCATCTTGGCCCCACTATGGGCCTCAGTCCCACTGCCTGTGACACAAGGGAGCCAACGGGCTGGAGTCTGCAGTCTCGTGGTTCCGCCCAGCTCTGCAGGCAATGGGTGGGTGGGGCTCTCTGTGCCTCAGTTTCCTCAGCTGTTAAGTGGAAGGGATCGTAACTGTTCCCTCTTAGGGGCTGCGGTTGAAACAGTGCTGGCACATAGTAGGAGAGAACTAAGGTGGACCAATCTCCAAGGCACCATGGAACACCACGAGCCACAGCCAGCCATCTACACACATTACAGTTCCTCTTGTGTAAAACTAAAACAGAAAGAGTATTCATTTACGTAAATGTACAAAAAGGCCCAGAAAAATCTACACCAACCTGATGTCAGTGTTTGCTGTGCAGAAGGATCCTTGGCCGTATCTGTGCAGTCTCCTGCTTTACAAGAAGAACGTTCTCATGTGTTACTGGAGTCGTTAGCAAGTGAATAGATCAAAAAGAGAATATTGGAGGAAATATACCACAGAAAGGGGCCGGGTTGAAAGGCCCAGGCTTTCCTTTCACAGAAGGGGCCAGAGGCTGGGAAGGACGTGAATCAACTGAATCCCCTGAGCACCGTGGCAGCGGCAGGACGAGACCCGGGTGGGCACCTTGCGGGCTTGCCTTCTGCCACCAGCTGGGTGAGGCTCCTTGGAGGCCAGGTGGGGCCCAGGGACAGGAGGACCAGAGTCCTCGAGAACCACGAGAACCACGAGACTGCAGACTCCAGCCCGTTGGCTCCCTTGTGTCACAGGCAGTGGGACTGAGGATGACAGCTGCCAGGCCAGGGCAGCGGCTGGGGGCAGGGGTCCTGGTCCAAGTCCCGGCGCCCCCCCAGCCCACTGTGTCTCCCTGAGAGTGCTCACTCTGCCTTATTTGGCTTGGAGGAGAAACCCATAAACACTTTCCCGCTAGCTTCTGCCAGGCGGGCAGGGCGAGAGGAGGAGGAAGAGGAAGAAGGAAGACAGATGTGACAGAGGAAGCGCCCAGCAGCAACCGGCTATCCCCTGCCCTTGCTGGAGCCGCCTGGGCAGCTGGGTCCACGGCTCCCTCAGCAGCTCCCATAGCACTCAAGTGGCCACATCTGCCCCGGCCTCCCAGGCAGGGCACAAAAACTGAACCCACACCCAGACCCAGAGGTGACCCAGGACTTAGATTGACCTCCCCTTTCTGGAAGAGGAAGGCTGGCAAGGTCGGCCTAGGGCACAGGGGAGCCTGCCCACCCCGAGCGCCCCGCACCCTTCAGGGACAAGGACTGTGGTTGGGTCAGCACGGGCAGGAGGCCTGGTGTTTAAGAGCCCCTGGGCATGCAGGGACCCTTGGAGAGCATGCAGAATGTGGAGGCTAGGCAGGGCAGCTAAGGGGCCCTGGCCAGCCCAGACCTGCCCTGTCCGCCACACCCGCAGCCTGAGGAAAGCCGGGTCTTCCTGCAACACCAGCCACTCAGCCTCCTCCACTCAACCCACACGCCTCCTTCACATCACCTGCTAGTCACCCTCCATGAAACACTCTCCAGCACACGCCCGCCTGAGACTCCATGACCCTGAAGCACCCACCAACCCACAGGCCCACACTGGTGAGGGGCCAGGGCCTCTCTGCCCCCCCGGCAACCCTGGCACTGGCCACACACTGGCTTTCGGGGGTTTTGCTGGATAGTCGCAGGGGTGGGACCCTGCGCAGCATTCCCGCCCCCCGCCCAACCCTGCACTGGAGGACTGAGGGAGCCCCCTCTCCCGTCTCGTGGAGAGCTGAGAGGAACCCGGGGGGAGCTCAAACCCACATCCCTCTTTCGAGGGCTGGCACAGACCCTGAGGCACGGAGAGGAAGGGTGTAGAGCCTGGCACTGTTTACGAAGCTCTAAAAACCTCCAAGTCCTTCGAAGGAGGCCCTTCATTTCACAGGAGGGAAAACCGAGGCCGGCCACAGAACGGAGGCCACAGGACCCGCATGCCGGCTTGTAGGGGAAGCCAGGGCAGGGCAAGGGGCCCTTGGCAGCTGTGAGCAGGAGGAAAGGCCAAGGGGCACAGTGACCTACCTGGAGCCGGGCCAAGAAGCCTGGGCCACCACAGTGCTGGCCAGGGTTTAACCAGCACGCTGTCTGTGTCTAATCAGTATGGTATCTGGGTTTAACCAGTACGTTGTCCAAGTCAGGAAGCCTAGCTTCACAGTCACCGGACCTGTCGTAGGGCCGGGCGCAGATGGCCGGGCCCCCTCCCGGCACCACTAGCTCCGTGAAGCCATGGTGAGTGCTCAGGGCCGAGGGGGTCTGGTGGCCACTGTGCGCGGGGCACAGGATCCCCACAGTCCTCCCACTCAATCCCCCCGGGGTTTGGAGAGCACCCAATGGCTCAGAGCCCTGCTGCCCCTCCAGCCACGCTCCGCCCAAGGCTGTTGGTGAAACGCTGTGAAGCTCCAGGGGGCTGGGGGGCAGCTGCAGACAGGCAGCAGTGAGGGGCGGAAGGAGTGGGTAGGAGGGTGCCTGCAATCTTCCAAAAGAGGGGTGGAGGCAGGGGACTAGACCAAGTCCTGGGGGCTCCTGATGGCACACCAGCAGCAACACCGCAGGCACGGCCCGAGACTCCCACACGAGCCCAGGCCGACACCACTGTGCCCATTCCACAGACACGCAGACCGAGGCTGCGGGAGGACATGGCTCCCAAGATGACAGCAGGTGAAGCAGGAGGGACGTGAACACCTGAGCCCAAGCGCTCAGCCAGCGCTGCCCTGCCGAAAGAGCCCCTGGGTCACTGGTGGGATGACGGGTGAGGCAGGAGTGCTGATAGAGCTGCTCCTTGGGGGCACAGGTGGCCTGGCCTCACTGACCGTTTATAGGCCTCCTGACCCCAAAGTGCCCGAAAGTGGAGTTGCCTCCAGGCCCCCACCACAGGCAGAGGTTCTCTGCCAGGCAGACAGGTGAGCAAGGAGGGGTGGGTCATCAGTGAAGACCCTCCCCTTCCGGCTGAGGAAACATTCCCCACATGGGACCCGCCGCTCCTCTCTCAGGACCGTTCCCACTGCCCACTTACGCCAGAGAACCACAGTGACCTCGGCCCATTGTTTGTCGTGAGCTCTGCTCCCCTGAAGGGTCACCACCCTGCCACAGCGACCCGCCCGCCCATGGGGAGACGCCCTTCACCGAGAAAGCCAGATTCCAAGCCAGGGGTGGGGCCCGCATTCCACAGAGAGGGATCTCCCCCGTGCAGAGACCCCCACGCTGGGATGGGACCAGGCTCTTATCTGCACAGCCATCTCTGCAGGTAAACAGACAGACGGGCAGGCGCCCAGGAAGGAGGCAGTTTATGGACACGGGGCCCAGATGTGTGGTGGCCCCCCATGTCATCCCAACCTGCCCGTGCGTGGATGTAGTTTGGTAACACCCACCCCCACCCCCCCCGCCGGCCACCTAGAGCTTAGGACCTGACAGAGGAAGGGGCCACGGCTAGGACCTGCATGGAGGGCCACAGTGAGTGGGTGACACTGCCTATCGTGAGGTCGCACAGGAAGTCCTCCTGCCACGTGGCGGGGAGGCAGGCTGGCCTGATCCTCAGGTCACTGCCCTCCCGGATTCCTGCCACCAAGACTCCCCAGGGACAGGCAGGACTCCCTCCAGCCTCAAGGAAAGGGGCTCCCAGCTGAGCCACACCCCAGACTGTGAAGGGCAGACCCCGCCATGCAGTGACTCTCGCCAGGTCACACAGGGTCCTCACTGCACCCTCATGAGTGCTACCATGGTCCGACCCTAGGCTCTACGCTAGCGAGGTGCTCCTGTAGGGCCCTTTGTCAGATGGGGAAACTGAGGCTCAGAGGGCCCAGCAGGGGTGCCTGCGTAGACATCGTGGCCTCCCACAGCCTCATTGCTCTCCCGGAGACTGAGCCACGACCTCTGCACACGACCTCTGCACAGGAAGCTGGGTCCCACCTGCTCTTTCCTGGACCCCCAGACCCAAACTTGCACACGCCACCCTGGAGGAACAACCTACATGCAACCGGCATGCCAGCTCACAGGGGACAGACAGGAGCTCCAGATAAGCAGCCTCTGACAACAGGAGCGTCCACGGGTGGCCTCGTCACGGAGGGCACCCGTCCGGGGGGCACAGATAGAAGCGGGCATGGTGACAGGACAGCAGCCCCAGAATGGGGCCAGGTGACACCTGGAGGGCCAGGTGACGAGTCAGGTCTGCCCCATGTCCAGCTGGCCACTGGGGAGAGGCCGCTGCAGGGAGACCCTCGGGCCGGGGGCTTGGCCGGTGCCCGCAGACCGCGCTCCGCTGTGAAGGGGCGCTCGAGGCAGGAAGGCCCGAGGCCGTGGGGACAGTGCCGCCGCAGGCCCGGGGCACGGGGCTGCTTCTCCTCTGCGACTCGCGGCCTCTCATCTGGAGTGGGGACAGCACTTCTGGGCCTGCCCTCCCAGGGGGGGTGTGAGGATCTCTGAGACAGACGTGTGTGGGGGCGTCTGCCCAAGGGGGTTCCCTTGAGTGTGAGGGATGAGTCAGGGGGGCGAGTGTGGGGGGTCTGTGGGAGGCGAGTGTGTGGGAGGACGAGTGTGAGGGGACGAGTGTGGGGGTGTGTCGGAGGCAAGTGTGGGTGGGGGCAAGTGGGGGAGGCGAGGGTGGGGGTGTGAGGGGCGAGTGTGTGTGGGGCGCATGTGGGGGTGAGTGTGAGGAGGAGGGCGAGTTGAGGGGCGAGTGTGAGACAGGCGAGTGTGAGGCGGTGAGTGTGAGGAGGTGGGGGCGAGTGTGTGGGGGGTGAGTGTGAGGGAGGGCAAGTGTGAGGGGTGAGTGTGAGGGGGTGAGTATGAGGAGGTGAGTGTGAGGGTGTGAGTGTGGGGGAGGTGAGTGTGGGGGGGCGAGTGTGTGTAGGGGCGCGTATGAGAGGGCGAGTGTGAGGCGGTGAGTGTGACGTGGTGAGTGTGAGGAGGGTGAGTGCGGGGGAAGGGCGAGTGTGGGGGATGTGTGGCTTCAGGCCCCGGAGTTCCCCCACCGCTGCCCCTGTCGCCGGGCTGCAGCCGAGGCGGCTGTCCCGGCCCGGCCCCTTACTCCCTGCCAGAGGCCTCGGCGGCAGGGATGAGCGCAGACAGGATCGGCTGGAAGCTCTGGGGGAGGAAGGACGCTGTGACCTGGAGCCGTTCCCACCCCCACCCTCAAATTCCAGGCTCATCGGTATGATTGGGTTCCCGCAGAGGCGGCCCATCAAGGGCACCTGAAATGATGGGCATGACGAGGCCATGCCACATCGGGGACTCTGCTGACCCAGGACACAGGCCTCTCTACCAAGACGTGCACCTCGTCCTTGCAGGCCGCGCGCCTGGGCACCCAGCGCCTCTCACACGGACAGAACCCGCCTAGGACTGACCGCCAGACAGGGCCTCTCCAGCCCTCAATAACGGCTGACCCAGAGCCGCTCAGACTCCGGGGCGAGGGCAGCCACTTGGCTCTTCCATGCGGAGAGCAGAGGACACAAGAGTTTGACACGGGGCTCCCACGAGAGCAGCCAGCCAGTGCAGTGAGCCGGCTTGCGCGGCGGGAGAGTGCCCGTGAGTCAGGACTCGGGTCCCTCTGCAGGCCCCCAATTAACACGCACGGAGCATCCGTCGCGTGTCAGGTGTGGTCATAAACCCAGTGATGGGGAGAGGAGCAGGAGAGCCAAGGGGCCACCCTTGGGACCAACAGTCTCCTGGGGACAAAGGTGGACAATTAACTAGCACACAAGAAATACAACCAGAAAGAGATGATGAAAACGTGAGCCCTCAGGAACCAGCAGGGCGGGTGCTGCTCAGACGGGTCCTGAGGGAAGCCCTCCCCTTGGGGGGAGATGGGACCTGGGCCAGGAAACCCCACTGAGGCACATCCAGTGCAAAGACCCTGGGGTGGAAATGCACTGGGAGCTCTCAGGAGACCCAGAGGAGGGCAGGGAGCGGGTGATGAGGCAGGACTTGCTGTGACACACAGCACAGGCCACACACAGTCTCTGGGTCTCTGTCACAGGAGACTGGATCCTTTCAAAGGCCCCTCTGCAACATTTTCCCATCAGTTCTTTATTGTGACAAAATTCAGCATAACCCATTCTAAAGAGCTATGGTCCTCAAACGGGGGGTTCCCAGGCCACACCATCAGCATCACCTGGGGGTTTGGTGGCAGTGTAGATTCTCAGGCTCACCCAGACCTGTGGGGGCCAGCCCTGCAGTCGTGTGGCAACACCCCTCTAGGGACGCGGGTACGCCCTACAGACGGAGACCCGGTGCTACAGAAGGTTACCTCAAGAGCTGGAAGGAAACCGGTGTGTAATTTTTCCAACTTAGAAGGAGCGAATGATTATTCACCACAGCCCCCTTGCCACACCTGTCTTTTGATGTGTGGCATCCAACCTGACCGTGTGACCCAGGACTTCCCCTGGAAGGTTGACGCCCTCTGTCCTCGTTACCTGGCTGGGGTCACCTTGTCCCTTTGGCTCTCTGGCTGCTGCCTGCCTCCACGTCCTGCCTCTTGACAGACAGGACGGCCCACAGCAGTTGGGCTCAGAGGCAGTGGGGGCCTCCAAAGAGCTCTGGGCTGCTTACCGCCTTCCGGTGCCACCCCTCGGGGCCAGGGCCACCTTTCTAAATGTGGGGGACCATCCCAGGCAGAGCTCTGGGCCTGGGACACAGGTTGGGGTGCTGACTCAGAGCCCTGCCCTGTGACTCAGCCGGCCCGCAGTGCCCAGCGTCCCTCAGCCTGTCTGGTCCGGCTTTTGCGAAGGCCCCAGATCCTGGTCCCAGGCTGGCCCCGCTCACCAGGGCCCTTCCCTGGCACCTAGGGAGGGATGCCACCCGGCCATCTCCTGCTGGCAGGAGGGGATGGGGTCACTGGCTCCTGGGAGGTGGCCTGGCCAGGTATGGGAGGGGACCCTTCAGAGCCCTGACCTCCCCAAGGATGAGAGGGATGAGACGGGCAGCACAGGGTGGCATCTCATCAGGGTGTTGAGGAAGGTGGCTGTGACCATCTCTCACATCTCAGCAGGACACTGGTATCAGGGCCTCCTCAGCCTGCCCCCTCTGTGCCTCGGTTTCCCTTTTGGTGAAATGGGACAACAATGCTCCCCAGCGGATGCCAGTCCGAGCACATCACCTGTCCCCAGAAGGCACCCCACACATGTGACTGAGCGAGCGCCTTGCAGAGCTTGTGTGACGACCAGGTGACAGGTAATGTCCAGGGCAGCCATGTCCTTGGAGAACCTGATGAGCTATCTCCATCCTGGACGAGGGTGCTGAGGTCAGGGGTCGTGCCTGGAAGCTTGGCACTGTGACCAGAGACCTCGTGTCAAATCCGCACAGTGTGTGTTCTCAGAGTGGGCAGGTTGGGAGAGTTTGTAACGGGCCTTCGGCTGGGTGTGGTGGTTAATTTACATGTCAACTTGGCAAGGCCATGGCCCCAGTGTTTGGCCAAACACCAGGTTGGACTGTGGCTGTGAGCAGGTTTAGATGGGATTAACATTTATATCAGTGGACTCTGACTAAAGCAGGTGACCCTCCCTGAGGTGGGTGGGCCGCAGCCAGTGGAGGAAAGCCTCATGAGCCAGACCAAGGCCCCAGGGAAGAAGGAATTGGGACTCAAGATCACACATCAACTCTTGCCTGAATTTCCAGGCTGCTGGGCTGTCCTGCAAATTTCAGACGTGCCAGGCCCACAACTGTGTGAGCCAATTCCTTAAAACCAACCCTCTCACATGTATGTGTGAATGTATGTACGTGGTGTATGTACACACACACACACGTTACACGAGATGTCCTATCTATCTAGACCCTATTGGCTCTGTTTCTCTGGGAACCCTGACTGACCACTGGTTTCAAGGTTCTGCACTGCGGACGCCAGGCTGGCCGACCTGTCTCTGAGGTCTGGGCCCAGGTGGCTGCTCTGGACAGCTGTGTGGCCCAGGGCTGGGTGAACAGGGTGCTGGAGGCCCCACACATTCTGGAAATTCAACAAGCCCATGAAGTGGCCAGGGGAAAAGTCAACACTGGCCACTCATAACAACCAGCCTGGGAAGTGGCTCAGACGGCCCCACCCCAGGAGCCGGCCTGGAAAGGGTCCAGCTCACGCTGTGCTGAGCACCCAGGCACAAGGGGATGGCGTGGGCCTCCCCGGGCTTGAACCCTGGGCTCCGTCAGGCCAGGAGGGGGCCTCGGTTTTCCTTTTGCATGAAAGGTCGCTGACCAGCTCATGTAACATTCACTTTCCTTTTCCTCATTTTTGAAAGTTTTTTAGCTGCAGAGAAGCCCAGAGAGTAATCACTCTGGCCATAGACAGTAATAGGCAGTCCCACTCCTCCGGCACCGTCTGCTGGCCTCTGACACGTTTCTCCTGGCAACATGTATTTTACTGAATTAAACGTCACTGATGAAGCTGAAGGGCCCTTCACTCATCTCCCCACAATCCCTCCTTCCTCCTCTAGGAAAAGCTCTCATGAATTTTGGGACAGCTTTCCAGGAAAGGGCCATTTCTGAGCTCTGGAATTCCATCCGGGGTCATTTTCAAGGGGGCCTGCCGGGCCTGTGGCTGCGGTCTGTCTGGGGCCAGAAAGAACAAAAGAACCTCCAAGCGAGCTGACCTTCCTGGGCCAGGCCCCGCACCCGCCACAGAGGGCCCACCCTTGCCCGCGCTCCTGCCAGCCTGGCTGGGCCCCTCCCTATTCCCGGGAGACCAGAACCCAGAGGTTCACCTGCCATTGACCTGCCGAGGGGAAGAGGGTGGAGGGGGGCAGACCCTGCCCTTCTTTCTCCCTCTGAAGTCAGCTCTGCATGAAGCCTGAGCTGCTGAGAAGTGGCTGAGGGGGAAGCGATGGCTTTGCTGGAAAGCCCTGCCCCCCCCACCCCCGCCCAAGTGCAATGCCCTCAGCTCTCAGCCAAGGCGCCCGGCCCTGCGCTCATAGGACGAGCCGGGTGGAGGGAGGCCCCACTGCCGTCTGCTCACCCAGGAGGGACTGTGTCTGGGGAGGGAAGGTCTCCACAGGTCACAAGCCAAGGCTACTCAGCTGGTGAGTGACAGAGCCAGGCTGGCCAGCTCCCTCCAGGTCAGACCTTTAACTGTGGGGCAGCGCCTCTCAGGACTCAGAGCAATGGGGGAAGCCCAGGGACTGGGACTCAACTCTCCTCTTCGTGGCTCCCGCCACCTGCAGGACAAAGCCCATGCCCCCTGACGTGCCTGCCAGCCTTCCCAGATGTGCCCATGGCTCCTCGACAACCAGACTCTTTCCTAAAGCATCCTCGTGGCTCACACGCACCGCCCCCCATGCAGCCCTCCCACATCGTGTGCATGGCCAGGCATGCCCCTGGAGCCCTGCCTGGCTCCCACCACCTCCTTAATTCAATGGACCCTTCAGACCCAGGCTTGCAACATGGGACCTGTGAACCCTTGAAGTTCTGCACTGCCGTGGGGGGAGGGGCTGAGGCACAGGCCGTCACCTAAGGGTTGGGTCCAGCACCGCAGACTTCCAGACCCGCTGGTGTGGGGCAGCGTCCCCTCCTCCGGCACTGCTTGTGGCACAGCGGGCATTTCAGCGCTGCCTGGCGCCTGCAGCCTCTCCTCCCACACACCCCCACCCCGGCCCGTGGACCACATGGTGGGGATGGCGGGAGTGTCCCCACTGTCGGCATGCTGGCTCCTGGTGATGGATAAGCTCCCCAGACGAGAGCAGAAGCAGATTAAGTAGCCACTTAGCAGAGCGCGGCCATTCCCTGTACCCTGGGGGAAGCAGCGGGTGGGGACAGGGCAGTCCCGGCTAAAGCTATATGTCCAGTTCCTGGAAACAGGGGAGTGAGAATAAAGACCTGGCCCACTGCTGGCTCACCCACTACATCCTGTTTTTATGGAAAACTAATCTAATTCCCAACAGCAAAGCAAGCAGCTGACATCCGTGGGGGTCCCGGGAGGCCATGATGCCCGGGCCCCGGAGGCACGAGCCAGCCACCCCTCACCACCCCCTCCCCCTGCCAGCTCCACTCACAAGGGTCAGAGCCTCCATCCCAGCATCCCCTTGCCCCTCACCTCAGACCCTTCCTGGCAGCGAGGAGCAGGCCAGCTCGCATCCAGCCCCTCAACCCCCCTAATCTCAGCTGGACCCTGCTCCTCGAAGGCCTTGGCCCGTCTGCACAGGGGTAGCTGTCACCCTGGGGCTGCCGCCCACGATGGGCAGGTCAGACGCACCAGAGATGCCACGAGGTGGGAGCACCTGCTCCTGGGCCTGGCAGCCTTGTGTCTACAGGACTCGGGCTTTGGAGAAAGAAGAGCCTTGGCCAGAGGCCTGGCTCTACTTCTGCGGACTACAGTCCTCTCTGAGCCTCAGTTTCCTCACCTGTAAAATGAGGATGCCAGCCTCATCCATTCAGAGGCTGAAGTGATGAGGTCATGATTGGGACACCAGCATTGTTTTCTTAATGACAAGCCTGACGGCCAAAGGCTGCTCTGAGAGTCACCGGCCACCTGCCCGAAGCCGCAGAGCACTGGGAGCAGAACCAGGCCTCACCGCCCGCCTTCCACCGCTGCACCCTGACCACAGACACCCTTCCAGGCCCCTCCTGCTCCTCAGGGTCAGGGCTGAATCTTCGGGAACCTGCAGGCTCCAGTCGGCACGAGGAAAGAGGCCTAAAGCGGCATCTGGCTGGCCCCCCAACCCCAGGCTTTGCTGCCGCTGTGCCCCACTCTGTGGTCCCTGCTAACACACGGACAGGACAGACACGTGGCTCCCACACACCTCCTTCAGCTGCTGCAGCCAGTGGCGGGAAACCAGGGAGGGCCAGAGAACAGGGGGGCCAGGAGCCGAGACAGGCGAGCAGGCCTGGTGTCTCCTCCTGCACTCACTCAGCGCCCAGTGGGGCTGCAGAAACTCGCTCCCGACTCCTCCCCCACGCTGTCCCTCCCACTTGGAGAGGTTGCCGAGGCCAGGCCCCTCCCCCACCCACACACAGACACACCCACGGGCTGGGGTCCCCCCTCACCACCCCCCGCACTCTGCTGGCCAAGTGCACACAATTCCATCCTCGCAGTTTTGATCTGGACGGATCCCGCGGAAGCCTGAGCAGGAACCTGCAGGTACAGGCAGCCCACAGGCACAGCCAGACACCTCTTCCCTCTGAAGCATCCCCCAGTCCTCGGTGCCTAGATGCCAACCACACCCGCCCTCCTGTGACCTGGCACACAGCCCCAGAGCTGATGTCCAGTTCTGTCCCTTCCAGCTGTGGACCCAGAACTTGCTTAACCTCTTCCAAATGCGAATCTTTGTGCTGCTGCCTCAAGGATGGCAGGGGTCTCAGGGGCAGGCCGGGCCACACAGGGCACCGCTGTTGTGCTCCTTCCATCAGCCAACTCCCAACCCCGGCCTTAAAGCAGGGGGCTGCCTCGTGAGGCCAAGGCTGGTGACAGCCCCCAGGGTTTGGGGCCAGGCGTCCTTCCTCGGGGAGAACACCAGGAGCACCCTCAGCTGCCGGCACTTTCAGAAGCCGGGAGAGGTGGCTGTCAGCGTGGGTGCACACCACCCCAAGCCAGGCTCCATGCCGTGGGCAGGGGTCCGTGCCTGCCCCAACCCACTCCTTCATCCCTGGGCTGTGGAGGACCCTCCCAGCAGCAGCCCACGATGTCAGCCACACGATGCCTTCACTGCTGTCCTGTGGAAGCGCCCAGAACCGTGACTCAGCCAGACGCAGCAGGTTCCACTGTTGCCACCTGATCGGTGGAGCCGAGGGCCGGGCCTAAAGCTGGGTGTCCTTACCCCGACACCCAGTCTCAGCTGCGGGACGTCACCAAGCCGTGGGACAGCTCTGCCCCGGATTCCTCACCGGTGAGGCCACCAAGGTGCCCCAAGGGCGTCGGTGAAGAGCTCCTTAATCAAAACCTGTGGTATGCAGCTTCGGCCTGGACAGGCTTCCTTAAGACATGGAGGCAGCCCTGCCCGCCCTGAGAGGCAGGTGATTAAGAGGTTTGTCATTCATCCACGGCAGAGGCAGAGCGAGGGCTGGGAGAGGCAGCACTATCCCCGCCTCCCTCTCACTCAGGTGGACTTGGCAAGGTACTTCCACCCACATCACCTGGCGGGCTGTCCCCAGGGCCATGAGGCCACTCGAGGCAGGTGCTAACCTTACAAGTGGAGATTAAACCAAGTGGGGCATGGGGAGGCCCGAAGATAGAAGGGCAGCTGCAGGTACTGGGCGCCTGGCATAGCAGGTAGCCATGTCCCACTTCTAAAGGTGGAGAGTTCAAGGCCCAGAGAGGCTGAGTAACTTGTCCCAGGACACCCAGTAGCAGAGCCAGGACTTGGAGCCGTGTCTGATGGGATTGGCTGGAGGAAGGAGTGGGAAGGTGATAAGAAGCTTGGCCTAGGAGCTTTTCCATTCCACTGCCTCTGCTCCGCGGGCACCCACCACCCCAGCAGGCAGAGGAAGGTTCGTGTGGCCTCCTAGACCACTGGTTCTGAGGAAACTCACTGCCCGGCAGATGCTGGGCACATAGGGGCCACACACGCTCAAGCCTGAATCCCAGCACGGCCGTACTCTGGAGCGCCCCAGTGACAGTGTTCAGGACAGGGCAGAAGTCAGCTGAGGTCCCAAGGCTGCCCCGGTGGGCCCCATTTTCCACCTGCACAGAGCGGGGCTGGGACAGAACAGGAGCCACAGAGGTGACGCCAGCGGCAATGACGTCCAAACACCCAATGCCCTGGGGCTGTCCTGGAGGGAGACCTGACTCCCCGCGGCTGCTAGCATGACCATCCCCCACCACCGAGACCCCAGGGTCCAGCATCTCCTGTCTCCATGGGCTGACGTCCCTCACCTGCGTCAGAACTGGGGAGAGGCCACGGGAAGCCCGGGCCCCCACTTGGTGCAGCAGGGAAGCTGCTGATGCAACTATTGCCCAGTACCTAGTCGGCCACGGGGCCGTGTGGCCCAGCCACCGGCAGGAGCCACCACCAAGAGCACAGTTCAGCGAGGAAACCAGCCCCAAGTTACAAACAAGCAACGGACAGAGACGGAGCCTGAGTCCCTGGAGGATGCTCACGCCACGGGGCCCCACACCCACAGGCGGGCCAGGCTTCTTGAGAAGCAGGCCCAAGTCTGGCAGGGGATACAGAGGAACCACAGCGGTCCGGCTTCCTTCCACATGAAACGGTCCCAAGGCCCTGCCACCTGCTCCTTCTCTGAGGGGTGACCCTCAGCAGCTCCTGCCCACGTCCTTAAGTCACCTGTGCAAAGGCACGAGCTCCTGAGGCCACCCCGACCAGGATGCCCTTGCCCCTTGGCAGCACTGCCCTCCCCAATAGGGGTCATTCCATCTGGAAAGCCCTCAGCCCCCACACAGGACCATGCCTGCCCCCTGCAGGCCGCTGGCAACGCCTCCTGAAGACACAACTGAATGCACCATGGGCCCTCGGCCCCTCAGGAGGCCTGGAAGTGTCTCTCAGGCTCTGGAATGTGATAGAGCCTGTCCAGCCCAGAAGCTTCTGAAGCCTCCTCTTGAGGCAGCAATTACTCCTCCCTCTGCCTCGTGCACCCTCCACCCTCGAAGGTTGGGGGGCTCCTCCCAGCTGGGGCTCCTCGGTTCAGAGTGGGCCTCCAGAGGAGAGTGGCCCCTGGTCCTCGCAAATAACTCTTGGTGCCCCACCCTCCATCACATGCTTTCCACAGTGGGGAACCTGGGGAGAAGAGGGGCGGACAGAAAGGGACAGCACGGCCCTTGAGAGCGAGAGCGGAGAGCTAAGGGGGATACCCCCAAATGGGGAACTGGGACATGAGGTCGGCCCAATTTAGGGGCACGAGAGGAAATGGGCAGGGAGAAAAGGGGCCTCGCTCCAGAAAATCCAGAGACGTGTGGATGGGCAGAGGGTCAGGCGGGAGGCAAGACCCCTGGGAGTGAGCGCAGACTCCCTCTCTGTGTGGCCGCAAGCCTGGGTTTTGTTTATTCAGCATAAGCTGGGCCTCACTCTGGAAGGATTGATAATGGGGCCCTCACCTCCCCCACCTACCACTGGTGTCTTCACCTGCAACCCCAGGGGCAGATGGCCACCTGGAGGTCCCCCAGACTCTAAGGCTGAGTCCCACAGGGCAGACTGCCAAACGGAGCGGTGGGATGGCAGGCGGGTGCCGCCTCCGTGGGAAGAAGGGTGCCCAGCATCCCCTGGCTTCCTCGGGCACAGGACGAAGGGACACAGGACTCCAAGCTCAGCCCCCGCCCTTCAGCATCCAGGACCTGCGTGGAGCTCCCTCCGGGCCAGATGACCTCTAACCCTTGGCTTCTGGCTGGTCTCATTCTCCTGCTGTCACATTATGCACCCGCTTGCAAGGATGGAGACACTGAGGCAGGACAGGTCCTGGCCGAGGTCGCGGAGCCAACAGGTGCCAGGATCACATGGCTGCCGCCAAAGGGTGAGGCTGCCCCACACGAGGGCCCCCTCAGACACCACCCCAGGGACCACAAGAGGCCTCAAGCCTCTGCTCCTGGATCCCTCCCCCCACCGCAGGCCCTCCACGTCCCTCAGCACTGCCAGCCCCTCTCCTGACATCCAGAGATTAGGGCCATCCTGGCCGCCTCTCCCAGGCCAGGCAGGTCTGCACCCACTGATTATGTGACTCCGGCAGTGGGATGGGAAGCGTCACAGCCAGGGCTTGGGAGCCGGACAGGGGGACCCTCGAGACCGGAGCATCAGACAGCGCAGCCTCAAGCAGTGCCTGTGTGTCACAGCCTCACCACCACACAGCCTCTGTCTACATCCACTTCCACACGCAGGATCGGGCAGTGGCTGGCCTGGCCCTGACCATGCAGAGTGACATCAATGAAGAAGCGAGGCACTGTCAGCCAGACGGCTCCACACGGAGTGGAGGAGAAATGGCTATGCTGGCCGGGGGCCGAGCTCTGGGCTGGTCCAGGGGGCGGGGGGACAGAAGAGGAAGCAGGAGACCTAGTGCTGACCCACAAGTGTGGCTGTGCTGGCCGAGGACTAACAGGCGGCTCAGAGGCAAGAAGCACGCTGGGACCACATGGGGCTCCCTGAGGATCAAACAGGACAGGCCCCAGGGCCAGGCTGTGCAGGCTGAATTGGAGCCGCACTTGCCAAAGCACCTGGGTGCAGCGCTGAGACTGTCCTGGCCTTGAACTCAGTGTCCAGCCCGGGGAGTTTGTCCCGAGGGGGACGGTCAGAAGAGAGAAAGTCAGGCAGCACACAGAGTGGGCCCCTGGGAACAGCAGGCGGGTCAGGAGGCCCGACGGTCACAGCACAGCAGCCAAAAGAAAGCACTGCATCCAACAGGCGGCGAGGGGAGGCCACGCTGAAGACCAAAGTCCCAGCCAGGCCAGAGACACCCAGGACAAGAGCTGGCGAGCGAGGGGGCGGCCCCTGGAGACAGTGGGACAAAGGACCTGGGAGGGGAGTCGAGAAGGTCTGAAGGCCAAGCAGGCAGACGAGGGGTGGGGGGTTGAGCAGGAGGGCACAGGCGGGAAGCAGGAAGCACATGGCAGGGCCTGGAGGAAATGGGAGCCAGCCCAGCCAGGGCAGAGCAGCCCACCCGTCAGGAAATGCTGAGAGAGGCCCCTCGTGTACCAGGCACCCAGGCCACAGCCACCCTCACGATGAGGGAGAAGAGGACGTTCTGGCGGGGAAAATGACCGATTAAACAGAGCAGGTCACCGGTTAATGGGACTTCAAATTAAAAACACCTGCTCTTAAAAAGACACCATTACGGGGGGGCTGGCCTGGTGGTGTAGTGGTCGGGTCCGCGCACTCCGCTTTGGCAGCCCAGAGTTCGGGGGTTCAGATCCCAGGCGTGGACCTGCACACCACTTATCAAACCACGCTGTGGTGGTGTTCCATATACAAGAAGTGGAGGAAGACTGGCACAGACGTTAGCTCAGGGCCAATCTTCCTCACCAAACAAACAAAAAACAAAAAGATAATCCAATTCTTAAAAATGAGTGAAAGATTTTTCGAGACATGTCCCAGAGAAGATATCGAAGGTGATGACCACCACTCGGCATCCGGGTAATGTAGGGTAAAGCCGCAGGAGATGCCACTTCATGCCCACAAGCCGGCTGAAGCCAAAGGCCGACATACCATGTGCAGGCGAGGGCGGGGGCCCTGGAGCCCTCCTGCCCCACCAGGGAGCGTCAAGACATCACCTGGAGAACTGACTGGGGTGTCCTCGAGGTGAGCTGGGTGCCGCCCGTGACCCGGCAACCCCACGCCCAGGGAGAGAACGACACTCAAGTGTGCACAGAGGGACGTGCGCACTAGCAGCCTCGTGCACACTCGCCGATGCAGAAGAGGAGAGGGGACAAGGACATGTGGCCGGTGCAGACGGAAGAGTCCTGACCAGCACTAACGAAGGAGCCACCGAGGCAGCAACCTGGACGGATCACACAAACACTGCGCTGACCGACAGCAGCAACACAGAAGTCCACGGCCCTGGTGGCCTCTCGAACATGAACCCCCCATGCAGGCAAAACTAACAGGGCCACGAAAGTCAGAGAGTCGTGGGGGGGTGACTGAAAGGGGGCAAGTTGTTCCCCGGGCAGACGTGTTCTCCATCTGGAACACATGTGGATGTGTTCAACTGTCAAAACCCATCCTCCGGAACACTGAAGGTCTGGCCCTTCGTCTGCTCGCGATATCTCAGTTAAACACGATGCATGGACTATGCGCTGTCCTCCACGGGCTTCTGTAGGGACCCCCAAAGCAGGACCTGGCACATGGCAGGTTCTCTAAACGTATTTGGCGAGTGAATGACCAATAGAAGGCAGCAGAGTGACCGAGTGTCTGCCAGAGGAAGATGGTGGCAAAGCGAACGGCCGGCAGGTCCGGGGCGAGGACAAGCTTGGGGTGGCGAGATACAAGCCCGGCCAGGGAAGTAACTGGGTAGTCACCGGGTACACTGACATGTTGAAGGCGTGGGGTCTGGGGGCTCCCAGGGAGGCAAGAGTGTTGGTGTCAAGAACTCTGGTGCCAATGGCCACTCTACCCCCACCACGTCACCCTCATGTCCCCATCCGTCACATGGGACCCCCACCCCCCTGCCTGGAGAGGTGAAGGTGCCCACTGTGGAGCACCACTACCAGCAGTGGGCAGGGCGTTGTCAGAGAGTTGTGCTGAGTGGAGACTAGAAGGTCAGGGACCCCATGCCAGGCTGAGCCAGCAGGGTTTTCACAGTGGGCCCTGGGCAGCTCTTGGGGCTTTAGGTGGAGGAACGGCTGCTCAGATGTCTCAGGAAGCCCCGTTGGCTGTGGGACGCATCTGGACGCAGAGCCGGAAGACTGGGGCAGGGAGGGCGGAGAGGCCCCCCGCTCTGTCCAAGCAGAGGGTGCGATGGCAGTGGACCTGGGCAGAGGTTGCAGAGGGGCTGGGGAGACAAGTGGACACTAAGTTAGAGAAACGATGCAGAGGCTTGTGCCCAAGTGACCGGTCAGCTGGGGGAGGCAGCCGGATAACTTTAGGGATGAGGAGGCAGAGTGAGCACCCGCAGGGGCAGATGGAGGCCAAGGGCCGGGAGCTCAGGAGGGGCTGGAGAGCTGCTGTCCCATGATCCACACTCGAAAAGGCAGCTTGCAAACCGCACTCGAACTGCACCTAGATGGTAGGTAATGCAGGGCGCACGGCTGGCCTGCCAGGGGAGCACAGCACCTTACATGGGCTGACCTCAGGCAGTCTGGGCCACCTGCTCCTTGTGAACAGCACAAGACGGGGGACAGATATGCGCAGACAAAGCCTGGCACTCAGGAGCTCCCGCAATGTCGTGGGGTGGTGGGCCGTGGTGCTCATCATCACCCCAGCCACGGACAGATGGGAAGGAAGGGAAACTGGAAGTGCTAGGATACGGCAGGGGGAGGGGATTCCCTTTCTCTCTCAAAACCTCTTTAATGTTGTTATAATGATGTGGTACTTTAACCATAAACAGAAATCAAGTAAATGAGAGAGACTGGACCCAGGGCTCCAGTAGTTCCAGGAGGTGACAGGCCAAGACCCAGGCCTGAGGCTGGCGGCTCCTCCTCAGACAGCACCCTGACCACGGAGCCCACCCCTGGCCCCCTCCTGCTTTGCCACAACCACAGCCACAGTCACGGCCTTTGGCTGCTCCTGCAGGCCCCAGGAATCTGTTTACGTAGCAGTTTTGTTCTTTTCCTTTCCTCCAGAGGATCCACAGGAAGGCTGTCCAGGGCAGGGAGGCAGGAGAGCTGGAGGGACAGCCTCGCTGGCACACCTGGGCACTGCTGGGGTCAGAGCTGAGCTGGAAGCAGCCTGGATGGGGCCTGAGGAAGCGCGTCCCTCACCCAGCCGCAGCTCCCTGCGTGGGGCAGCTCCTCCCCACCGTGGGGCCCAGGGGCCTGGGATGGCGGCAAGCCCCCCATCCCCTCACCTCATGGATGGAAGCATGGCCCCCAGCCCCCCTCCTGCTCTACAGGAGCCGGCTGGCTCTTGGGCCCACTTCAGCCGCCCATACACCAGCAAAGGAAACCACGGGAGGTGGCCGCGGCATCCGTGTCCCTCTTTAGCCTGACCCCGAGGAAGAAGAAGTAGTCCCAGCTATATATACTTATGGAGAAAAACAGAGGGCGGATCAGAGCCTGGTAAACAGCCGGCCTGTTAGAGGGAACCTAAAAATACTCCCTATAATTATGTTATTAAAACACACCAGAAAAATTGACCCACCCCTCTCAGCAGAGGCCCCAAGACGGCTGCAGGGATGCGGGAGGCCACGCACGTCGGCCGAGGGTGCCCTGGTGTCACCTAGAGGCTGGGCTGGGCCCGCCGCCGCCCCATTGCACTCGGCTTGGCTCTCACCTCCCCTGATGCGCAGCTTCCCCCAGGGCCAACCACAGCTGTCTGGCCTCGGCCTCCGTCTGCCCATCCGCAGAATGGGGAGCTCCTGAGCCCATCTACCCCAGAGAAGCACTCCACAGGAGCAAGAGACGGGGCCGCGCTGCTGCAATTCCCAAGGCCTGGGAGCCACCTGACCTCCCATGAAGGGACCCCAGTAACCGCGGGTGCCCAGGGGGGAAGGACAGAGGGGACACCGAGTCACAGTGTGGCGGCTGTGGGCGGCACACGTGACAGATACGTTTATGCTTTGATAAGAGCAGACAGGCCTGGAAACGGAGCAAACCAGAGGTTTCCTTCTGAGAACGAGGGGGGGACGGGCAGACTCAAATGGTTAAAAAAGCAACTTAATCTTATCTAACATTTCACTGTTTTATGAAAAGTATTCATAGATTACTTGGGCAATTAAAACGAAATAAAAAATCAGAACAGGGGAGGGGTTCCAGTATCAGGTCCTTCCAGCCCTTCTCCAGGCCCGACCTCCCCTCCCCACCCCACCCAGCCACCACCAGGGCACTAGAGTTCAGAAAGAAACACACCCCCACAGCACCCCCATCCACCAGGCCACCCCCTCAGCTCCTTCCAGAGACAGAGGGCCTGAAGTAGGGGCTGCCTGGTCTGAGGCCCTGGAACTGCCATCCTGCACCCCCCAGCCTGGCTGCCAACTCCTCTCCCTCCAGCAGACAGCCTCATCCATCCGGGGCTCACCTCCTCCCAGCCCTGCTCAGCCTGGACCCTATTCTGCACGGCGTTACTTGGGAACCCTGTCTTGTATGGCATTATTTAAGAGGACGCTATTCTGTATGGCGTTACTTGGGACCCCATGTTTTAGGGCATTATTTGGGGACCCAGTCTCGTATGGCATTATTTAGGGGAACCCTATTCTGTATGGCATTATCTGGGGACCCCATCTTTTTTTAGGGTGTTATTTGGGGAACCTGTCTTGTAGGGCGTTAGTTGTTGTGCTGTTTCTTTCTCATCTGTGCTCCAAGTGCAGTGAATAAACACAGCAAAGGCACTTACGGAACCAAAGTGCCGGGAGCTGGCGGGACCCCAGACCTTCCTCCACGGCGAGGAGGAAACCGCAGGCTGGTTAGAAGAATGAGCCCAGCCCCTCCCACGCCCGCCACCACTGGCTCTGAACCAGACGCAGGCGCCTGGATCCAGCCCAGACTCTGTCCCATGAGACCCGGAGGAGAGAACGCTTGAATGAATTCGGGAGACTCAGGAAAGGTCCCGAGTGAGCGCGCAGGAATCTGCGCGGGCGGGTGGAGGGCGTGGTGGCAGGGGGCCGGCCCTGGACATAGCGCCTCCCCTTCCTGGGAACCGCCCGTGGCTGGCTGGGCAGCCCTGTGTGTGCCGGACACCGGTGGTGGGTGGCCCCTTCCACTCGGCTCCCCAGAGGCCTGCCCTGGCCGCTGACCGCCAGCACTTCGGCCCGGGTGCCGGCACATCTGGGAAAGTGCTCTGTGGCTCCCGGCCCACCAGGACTTGCATGGGAGGGCTGCCCCAGCCCTGCTCCGTCCAGAGCCCTGGAGACCAAGAGATCAGAGAGCTGGGAGCAGCCTTCAAGCTTTCATTATCTCATTTACAGGCGAGGAAACTGAGGCCCAGAGAGGGGGTGAGGGCAAGCTCAGAGCAGGACAGAGGCTGCTGCCACCCACAAAGCCCTCCCCTCCCCTGTCTGTCCTCCCAGCGAACTTCCACCCCAGGTTCCCCCAAAGGTAACATTCTGTCAGCAGGAGGTGTGGGACTCAGCTGCCTGAGAAGGAAAATTCCATCCCCAGCTTCACCCCTTCCTCTGGGTGAGTGAACCCACGTCCCCAAACCCCAGGGTCCTCATCCAGAAAACAGGCTGAGCTCAGAGGAGTCCAAAGGTTAAGAGTGACAGAGGTCAGGTGTAGAGCAGGTGGTCCTCCCGGCACCTCTCCAGGACAGCCTCAGGCTGACAGGGACAGGCAGCTGGGGACAGGGGCTGCCGACCACACTGCTCCCCTTGACCACACTGCTCCCCTTGTGGAAAAGCACACAGCAGACACTCCTTGTGGGTCCCCTGCAAGGCAGCCGTGTGCTGCCATATTAACGACTTCTGTAATGCAGAGTCTTCACTACAAGGAAGCACAAAATTGCTTTGGTAACAAGAGGGGAAAAAAATCTACGTAAAAAAAGGATCTACATAAAAAATGTCTTTGTCTTTCTAAAATAGATGACCAAGACCAATGTGTGTGTTGAATTCTAAGGAAAAGGGGATTTCTGAGGACCAGAGTGGTCAAGAGTGGCTCCCTGTAAGAAGGAGCTCGCGCTGGACCCTGAAAATTGTGGCAGCAGGAAGGGGGAGCTCCACAACCACTGGGTGGGCTGGCCCCATCTCTGGACTTGCCACGAAAGGCAGTCCCCTGCGGCTGCGCTCACGGCGGATGGGCCCCTCAAGATGAGGTCAAGAAGGCTGCCCTTCTTCCTCTCCATCTCTGAGTACCAAGAGCAAATTTAGTGCCAAGTCAGAACGGGAGAGACGCCACCCAGGAAGCAGCCCGCCCTGCAGGGCCAGGGGCTGAGACCAGGCACTCCTCCCACCCGCAGCCACAAGACTTCCTCTGCAGGACCCTTCCCGGCAGGGCCCGGGGCTCTCCAGGCCTGGCTGCCAGCAGGATGACCCCAGAGGGATGACCACAGGGGACCCATGTTCAGCTCCTGGGTGGACCCTGGCCCCTCCCCCAAACACACGCACAGGCACCCCTCAGTCCTGTCAACCAGGCACCTCAGTCCTGCTGACTCGTTCAGTCTTTCTGGGGGGCCAACATAGAGTCAGCGTCCCTTCCGCAAGGTTGCAAGGCCCCAGCTCTGAGGCCGTCCAGTCCTGGGTGCTCTCCTTCCTAGTGCCACCAGCAGAGCGCAGCCTCTGGATGGGACAGACCCGGGCCCGGGCTGGCTCTGAGAGCCCAGCACAGTTCACCCCCGAGGGGTTACTGGGTAAATGCTAGAGTCTCGGACCTGGACGCTAACAAGGCCCTGCGGCCAGGCCTCCGCTTTCTCATTGCCGAGAGAGGAACCCATCCTGCCTGCTCACAGGGGTGTTGAGTCAGCGATGGTGGAAACGCTCTGAAAAGGAGGAAGTGGCCCCATTCTAAACAGTAACACTTCTCAGTGACAATTGGTCTGGTGCAGGGGCCGGCCCAGTGTGCCGGGGGGCGTGCCTGCAGGGGGAGGCCCATCCTACAAGGCCAAAGCCACACTGCGGCACCACGTATGTTTCCCGTCGTCAGCCATAAGGTTCCTGTTTTAACCACCTGTCTTTTGGCTACGTTGTCTGTTTCTGGCTGCCCTGTTAGGTCAAGAGTCAGGAGGCATGGCCTGTCCTATGGGAATCACAAAATGTCCAGCCCTAACATCTCTCTAGAAGCTTTCAGCTCTGGGTCCTGACCCCGCCCCCCCCCCCAGGGCTCCAGGGACAACAGGTGAGATGCCTGCAGCCATCACCCCTCCCAGGGGGAGTCGGGGAGTCTCTGCCACAACGAAGAGGCAGAGCCGGGCTCTTCAGGTGGTGACCCCCACAGGGAGTGGCGTGGGGCCGAGGGCACTCCAGGATGACTCAACCCTTGGCACAGCCGCGGCCCGAGCCAGCACAGGGCACCAGTCTGACTAATATCCTCTGAAGGCCTTATGCACACCCACCTCTCACTTCCAAAACACCACAGAACTCACCCTTTCTAGCCTCAGAAGACACCAGAGCAAACGGTCCACTTCCAGCTCGGTCAGCTGGGCCTTGACATTAGCAGGACAGCAAGCAGCTCCCTTGGGAGCTGCCCACGCCCAGCCGGAGAGCCAGCGCCAGAGTCTCAGGTGTCACCTGGGCAGGGCCTTGGCCGGCTCCCCATCACACACACTCCCCCGAAGCTTAAGAAACAACGCTGAAGCCCACGTCCCCCACCAGGCCCCAGAATCGAGGTGGGCGTGGCCAAGGCAGCAGGTTTTTTTTTTTTAATTAATAGACTTTATTTTGGGGGCAGTTTTAGGTTTACAGAAAAACTGAGAAAGAAGTACAGAGAATTCGTCATCAAGCTCCTCAGGTGACTACTGTGGCGCAGGTGGGAACCTGGAGCGAGCGCCAGCTCAGCATCCAGAGGACATGCACTGCCCATGTCGGTAGCAGCCACCTGAGAGCCAGAAGAACCCAGGATCCCAGGCTAATTCTCAGGTCAACAAACTCCGGCCCTCAGGCCAAATCTGGCCCCAGCACTTGTTTGGGTACGGCCCACAAACTAGGAGTGGTTTTACACTTTTTAATGGTTGGAAAAAATATCAGGAGATTTCATGATGTGAAAACATTTACTACGTGGCCCATTACAGAAAAAGTTTGCCTACCCTGCACCAGGAGTTTCCACCATCTAGGGGGAGGTGCCCCTCCAGGAAGGAGCCACCACCTCCCGGATTCCCACAGGCCTGACCAGTTCCCTCCCTGTCTCTAGGGGGCTGCAGGTGCGCAGGCAAAGGTGAACCTGCTCTTTTGAGAAGCTTACCTGTCCATCCAACCCCCCCCACCCCCCCCATGCTGCCAGCTTCTAAGCCGACCTCTAGCTGGGTCTATTCTGCTTGTTTGTACTGTCTGGCTTCCTAGAGGCCCCAGGAGGAAAACAAGCCAGCAGTGTGCAGCCCGGCTCACCCTGCACTCTCCGGAGCACAGCCCAGGCTGTCTGTCCACACAAGGACTGACTCAGACCCTCCTCTCCAGCCTCAATAGTTTTCATTGATTCCTGTCCTGAAAATGTCCCCAAGCTTCACCACCTTCCTCTGCCACAAATCAAAACACAGTCTGTCTGGGAGCCAAGGGGCAGGCAGCTCTGGGTCTCCGCATCCCTGGCCTCCTGGGAGCCAGCTCCCACCTATAACAGATGTTGGCAGATGCCTACCTGGAGTGACTTAAGAGGCTCTGGAAAGGCTTTCAGAATAAAAACACCCGCACTCACCGCAGTCTGAAAGATTTCCACCCAACGGACAGACTTTCACAATGCAAACCACTCCATGTTTCGGTGAATTAATTTAATCAGACTGTCCAGCTCACAGCCACTGACAGCCCCTCGTGGAGGGAGGTGAGGGCCTGTCGAAGGGTGGAATGAGCTTCTGAGCACTCTGCCCTCAGCACCGTGGAGGCAGGGAAGCGAGCAGAGGGGAGAACCACAGCGACATGCTTTCCAGAAGGCGGACTGACAACCCAGCCAGCAGGGGACACTGATGCCAGAGTGGGGACCCTCGGCTCTGATACCGAGGCCAGACCCTCCAGGGGGTGTTTCCCACCCAACCCAGAGAGCAAGCCAGGTCACCGGGAGGGCAGGGAGGAACCCGAACTACTTTTTCCAAAGCATGGGCCTGCCCCAGTCCGCTGGCAGAGTGGGGACGGGAAGGGGAAGAGTGAAGGGCCGAGCCAAGGGCAGGGAAGTTAGTTCTGCTCCGGAGGCTCCAGATTAAACAGCTGCAGGCAGGAAGCCCGCCTTCTCCAAGATTGGTCGAGAAATCATGATGCAAGTTTGCGCTTTTTTTTTTTGTTAAAAACACGAAAGAGAAAAAGAGATTCGTGCCCCCCTCACCAATGCTCCGGCCCTTCCCATAGGGGCAGACAATCCCCTCCCAGCGTCCCTCCTCCCAAGCGCTGCGGGCGGAGGCACCAGCCGCGCTCTCCGATGGCGCTCGCCGGCCCGCTCCCGTGGGCGCCGGGTGCCATCCCTCCGCCACCCGCCACCGCCCTCCAAGCCCGGCGCTCCGACGGGGCCCCGCCGAGGCCGCCCGCGCCGCCCCGGCCTCCCTAGCGCTCTCATGCTTCTGGAATGCGGGCGCCCAGGGCCGCGCGTCCCAGAGAATCTCCGCGCTCGCCCGCGCACGGCCCTCGCCCGGCCGGGGAGTGGGGAGCGGAGACACAGCCCCCGTCCCAGCCCAGAGCCCGCCGCGCCCACCCCACTCACCGGCCAGGAGCGCGAAGGGCAGCAGCAGCCAGTAGAGGAGGGCACCGAGCACGTGCGGCTCCATGCCCGGGGGGCCCGGGGCCCGGAGTTGGTGGGCCGCCGTGGCGCTAAGGGGCGGCGGGGGGCACCCGGGGTTGCCGCGCCATGCCGGACAGGGCGGGTCGCTGCACGTGCCGAGCGCCGCGGCCAGGACCCCTGGCTGGTCGGCGGGGACCCGAGGGCCTCAGCGCTCTCCTCCTCCTCCTTCTCCTCCCGGTGCCGACGGCCGGGACCCGCGCCCGCTCCGGTGTCAGCCCTGCCCCGGGGCGGAACGCAGCTCGCGGCTCTCGGCGGCGGAGCAGGGCCGGACGGCGGCTTGGCGGCTCCCTCTGCCCGTCCGCCCGCGGGCCTTTATAAGCTCGGCCCCCGCCCTCCGCCGCGGGCCCGCCTCCGCGCTCCCCCGACGGCCCGGCGCGCCCGCCACTCACTCCGCGGCTCCACGCGGCCCTCGCGCCCAGCCAGCCCTCCTGGCCCGGGCGGGCAAGCCGGATCGGAGACCCCCGACCAGCGGACTTCCAAGAAGACCCCCAACCCCAACAGCCTTGGCGCCGCCTCTCTCGGTGTGCGCGCGGCGGCGGCGGCGGCGGCGGGGGGCGCTTCTCAGCCGGAGGACCCGGGCCGATCGCCAAAGAAAGGCTCCCTAGTGTCCGGCCCCCCGGGCAGCACCCCACGCCCGACTGTGCCCCGCGTGGTCGGAGCGACTTTCGCTTTGCACCCGCAGACGTGAGGACGCAGCGCCACCTGGGGACCGCGGGTTGGCTCGGGCCCGCCCGCAGGGCCAGCGCGGCAGCCAGGCTCGGGGTCGGACCGGAGGCCTCGCCGCTTCAGCCGTGCCTGCCGCCACCACCGGCTTGGCTCTAATCACAAGACGGAGTCATGACAGCCAGAGCACCCGCGAGGGCTGTTGTCCTCTTGGGTAAACCGGGGGTGAGGGGCGGGGAGGGGGACGCGGGGGGCCCTGAGTCCAGGGTTGCTGGACACTTCACCCAGGCCACCTAGGTTTGGCCTTAGCCACCCTTGAGGTGGGCTGGGAAAGGAGAGAGGAGAAGGGCCCCACAGAGTGAGAGGCGGAGCCGACGGTGTGGCTGCACTCAGGCCAGGGTCCCAAACTCCAAACAGCAGCATAAGGGAAGGAGAGAGGCTGGTGGGTGTGGTGGGCCCGGAGAGCCTGCAGCCAGTGCTGACCAGCTTCTCACGGCAGACTCATGCCAGCCTGACCGCAGGCCCAGACCCTCCCGCTCTTCAAGAGCTGGAAATGCGGACTTCCATGAAGTCTGGTGTTTAAATGCTGACTGGCCTTCTCCTTCTGCCTGCTGGAGCCTGTCTTCATTCCTGACTGGGATAGTATCTGACCCTGGACTTTTTCTAGATCCCTTGAGACTGGTAGCCTCAGAGTTCCTCTGCAAGGTCAGAGCCTGGAGACATGGGGTCCTCCTGATTGCAAGTCCCGGGACCCACCTGCCAGTCCCAGCCTCTGGCACAGACGGCTGGAGCCACCAGTGCTCAAGGTAAGGCCCGAATCTCGCTGCCTTGGGTCATCCCTTGGCAGGGGTGGTGGCCAGGGTCTCCGAGCAGCAGCATCAACAGAGATGACCAAAAGGCCAGCCCACATTGGCTCCACCAGCTGCTTGCTGGCTGTATGGCCCCAGGAGGCCTCCCTCCTCTCGGGGAGCATCTACGAGATGGGGTGGGGGCCCCAAGCTGCGGAGTTGTGAAGATTTGAGAGGAGACTATGTCAAAGTGGACTTAGAAGTAACACGCACTGGAGGAGGGGCTACCTTCTGTCCCCTCAGTTATCCCCCATCATCATTCTTAATCGGGCTGTGGACTGAGCAGGGAGGGCAGGAAAAGAGAGAGAAAGGCTCGCCCAGAAGCCAGCAGTGGGACACAGGCAGAACAGACACTGCATCAGGTTAGGGCTCCCTCGACCTTTCCTCTGCCTGGCAGGCCCTTGGGTAATCATGGGGGCAGCCGGGGGGCTCCCCTCTCAGGACATTAATGTCCACCTGCACAGGGCCTTGAAGGTTGGTCCCCAGGTCCATGGAGCCCAATCCCAACCACCAAATTCGCCCTCACCAGCTCAGGGCAGAACTCTGCCCCCAGATACACCACCTTCTAGTGAAGAGCCCACAGAGTCAGAAAGCAGCGCCTCCCAGGGCAGAGTGGCAGCGAGACAAGTCCTGGGCAGGCACTCCCACCTCTGTGGGAGCCCTTCTCTGGGCTCTGCCCTCAGGAGTAAAATAAGAAGCCTGAGGTGGGCCGGCCCCGTGGCTTAGCGGTTAAGTGCACGCGCTCTGCTGCTGGCGGCCCGGGTTCAGATCCCGGGCGCGCACCGACGCACCGCTTCTCCGGCCATGCTGAGGCCACGTCCCACATACAGCAACTAGAAGGATGTGCAGCTATGACATACAACTATCTACTGGGGCTTGGGGGGGGGGGAATAAATAAATAAAATTATAAAAAAAAAAAAGAAGCCTGAGGTGGACGATCTCAGAGGGCTGTCCACTCAACATTAGCAAGTTCTACAGAACACCCTAAACCAGGGATTTTCAAATCTGAGCACAGGTAGGAAGGAAGACCCGCGCAAGCCTCTACCCCACCCACTCCAGTGTGTCAGGGGAAGCAGCTGTTTTACATATGGGGGGGATAAGACAACCTTGTTTGTATAAAGGATTTAAATGCAAAAAAAAAAAAAAAAAAAGTTTAAAAACCAGTCCTTCAAGCTAAGTCCTTCTAGGGCTTAGGACACAAAGTTTTAGACTCTTTCCCAAGAGCTGGGGTGGGGCAGGTAGGAGGATTTGGAGAACGGGGATGAGAGGATGAGAGCCCTGATGCAGGCAGGCCCACAGTCCCCACACCCATGGCAGCTTGGGGACAGGCTTATAGTGCTTTCCACCGTGGTCTCACTCCAAACTGTTGCCACAGAGATGGAAGCCTCAGACTTGCCCTGCAAGTGTGCTCACAAAGGAGCAGAATGTATGTGCCCAAGAATTGTAAGTAGCAAAAGACTAGAAAAAAAGTAACTGTCCACCCACAGAAGATGTGAAATAAGTTACAGTGTATCCTGCTGCACAACTGTTAAGGAGAATCCACACTCTCCATGTATCGATATGGAACAATCTCTAAGATACAATATTACAACTGGGAGAAAGCAACATGTAGAGCCCACACCCCCCCTGCCTGGACTGTGTCTGGGAGGGACAACATATGGTCACTGAAATACTCTTTTGTGCTGTTTCAATTTTTTGCTATATACATGTATCATCTATTCACAAAATAAATTTAAAATGAGCACAGCGGGGACAGATTCTCCGAAGAAGCACGTCCCGATCTGCCTACTCCCCAGGGAGGGGGCAGCGGGGAGCCCTGCCTATTCCGAAGCCTGGCTGTTCAGTTCTGTTCTAATCGGACCCCCTTTGCAGATGAGGACCCAGGGACCTGAGGAGGGAAGGTCATTGCCAAAGGACATGCCAGGCCTCGAGGCCAGCTTTCCCTATTCCAAGTCCAAAGCCATTTCTGTCCTGCCACACCACAGCTTGGGGCCCTACTAGGCTCATTGTTGTGGATTAAAATAGAAATTTAGGGGTCAGCCCCGTGGCTTAGTGGTTAAGTGCGCGCGCTCCGCTGCCGGCGGCCCGGGTTCGGATCCCGGGCGCGCACTGACACACGGCTTCTCCGGCCATGCTGAGGCCGCGTCCCACATACAGCAACTAGAAGGATGTGCAACTATGACATACAACTATCTACTGGGGCTTTGGGGGAAAAATAAATAAATAAACAAAATTATAAAAAAAAAAGAAAAGCAAAGAAATTTAGTCGGGGAGGAGGAAGAGTTGTCAGGTCCCCCAGGGAGAGTGGAAGGGCCAGGGAAAGAGTGTCATTGAGGGGGGACCTGGTCACTCAGGTTTAATTTGTCCCCAAGGGTAACACAGTCATCCTTGCTTGACTCTACATAAATGGATGAACGGGTAAACAAAATGTGGTCCATCCACACATGGAATATGATTTCAGCCGTAAATGAAACTCGAAAACATGATGCTCAGTGAAAGAAGTCAGACACAAATGGATGAATATTGTATGATTCCTCTCATATAAAGCATATAGAAAAGACAAATTCATAGAAACAGAAAGTAGATTCCAGGTTCCCAGGGGCTAAGGGGAGGAGGGATGAGGAGTTATTACTTAATGGGTATAGAGTTTCTGTTTGGGATGGTGAGAAAGTTCAGGAAATAGTGGTGGTGGTTACACAACACTGTGAATGTACTTAATGCCACTGAATTGTACACTTAAAATTATTAAAATGATGAATTTTGTATGATAAATTTTATCACCATAAAGAGCTAATTTGGGAAGCATGCACACAGTTAAGACAATTTTCAAGCAGTTCATGCTATGTCCTCCTCCCACCCGGGAGCCTCCCTGGAGGCAACCGCATTCTCTGTCTCTTCTGAATATTGTTTTCCTGACTCCTGGCCAGAGACCTGATGAGACTGGGAGAACTATTTGTTTATTTCCCTGAGTACATTCCCACTGAGTTTCCCCAGCCCCCTCCTGGAGACAGAACAGGCATCAATCCAGTGGAGAGTTAGCCCACATCCTGCTCCCGTCAGCAGATCCCAGGATTCTTCTAAGGGAATCGTCCCACCCAGGCACAGGGCTGGCCTTCAGAACTGTCCGCTTCCACCCACCTGCCCACCTAGAATCAGCCTGGTGACTCTGCGTCCTTGCTGCCCAAAGGCCCAGCATTCAGCTCTGTCCCCACACAGGACAGGACTGGACCAGAGTCAGCAGTGGTGCCTGGCTCCACACCCATGGCTCCAAGGTGGGTCTGGAGCCTGCCCGCTGGCCTCAGGGTGGCTGAGCTGGAAGGTTAGAGGTTGGAAACCACCAGGCAGAAACGTGCCAACAGGTGCCTTTGGCCGAGCCCTTTACTAACTGCTACCAGGAATCAGGTAGGCACTTAAACCCTCGCCCGCTGAGGGAGCTGCGGGTAAAGGTGGCCTGATGAGTAACGTGTGTTTTCCATATGAACCCAGCTTTTAGAACTTTGTCAGTGGTTTCCCTACCCCCATCTTGGCAGTAAAACCAGAGTCTAGCTGGCTGAGCGGGCTGATGGGAGGACCACAGCGGAGCAGGGGCTGGTGGCCTGGACCCGAGCAGCGGACGCTGCCCGCACCTGCAGTGATGAACCTGACTGGTGTCTAGTGTCCCCTGAAGCTGACTGGCTAGTGGGGCCAGTAAGGGTAAGGGGCTTCAGAGAGGTGACACACACGGCTAAGACTGACGGCTCTGCACTGTCCTCCACAGCCTGAGCCACATCAGCATCTGGCACCTCACCAGCTGTGCCTGGGAAGGTGCAGAAGGATGACCATCCCCGGCAGCAGTGGGGATGAGGTGAAGATGAAGGGGAGGCAGGGAGCGGCCGAGAGCAGAGGCTAGGTCAGGGAGAGCCGCCTGCAGCATGGCTCCCCTCGTGAAATGGGATTATTTCCACCGTCCAGATGGTGTTTAGAATTATATTGGGGGGAGGCCTGTGAAAAATGTCTAGCATCAAAACTTGCACAAAGCTGGGGCCGGCCCGGTGGCGTAGTGGTTAAGTTCACGCACTCCACTTTGGTAGCCTGGGGTTCGCAGGTTGGGATCCCAGGCACAGACCTATACACCACTTGTCAAGCCATGCTTTGGCAGCATCCCACATACAAAATAGAGGAGGATTGGCGCAGATGTTAGCTCAGCAACAATCTTCCTCAAGCAAAAAGAGGAAGATGGGCAACAGATGTTAGCTCAGGGCCAATCTTCCTCACAGGGAAAAAAAAAAAACTTGCACAAAGCAAGTGAATGAAAGACCAGAGGAAACAGGTTAATGCTGGAGTGGAAACGTGGAGAAATTCCTTGTCTGGTGAGAGTAGGGAGTCCCTCCCACTTGGCCGTCCTCTGGGTGGGCTGGGCTCTGCTCATCCCCATGGCCCAGCCAGCACCCAGCACGAGGTGCAAAGACGTGAAGAATGCATGAGGGGCCGGCCTGGTGGCGCAAGTGGTTAAGTGCATGCGCTCTGCTGTGGTGGCCTGGGGTTCGCCGGTTCGGATCCCGGGTGCGCACCAACGCACTGCTTGTCAAGCCATGCTGTGGCGGCGTCCCATATAAAGTGGAGGAGGATGCGCATGGATGTTAGCCCAGGGCCAGTCTTCCTCAGCAAAAAAAAAAAAAAAAAAAAAGAGGAGGATTGGCAGATGTTAGCTCAGGGCCGATCTTCCTCACGAGAAAAAAAAAAAGAGAGAATGCATGAGACGGTCCATCACCTCATCCACCAACTAGGATCTGGGCACCAGGGGTCAAGAGTGCACCAGTGGTTTTAAGGAAAACCAATAATACTCAAGGGTTTATAACACATGAAGAAACTGAGTGCAGAGAAGGGAAGTGCCCAGCTTAAGGACAATCTGTGGATGGCCTACCCACCCTCTGCCGATCCCAGGGGTGCTGGAAACAGGGCTCAGGCAGGAGACCCACAGGAGGGAGGCCCAGGCTGGCAAGGCCTTGTGGGGCCTCTCCATGCAGAGGATTCATTCCTTCCAGGGTCCACTCAGCCATGCTGAGCTAGACACTGAGGGGGAGAAGACACGTGTTTCTCAACAGCCGAGAAACACATCGTGGGAAATTCCGAGATCTCACCACCCAAGCAACACCCAGAGGAAAGCCAGGACAGAAACCTGGGACTTCCTAGGCAGCTCCTCCCCAACACCCACCCCCCACCCAATCCCTGCCACCAGCAGAGCAGCTTGTGAGGCTGGGCGAGGGCAGGGTAGCCTTAGCAACCCACTTTCCAAACCAGGCCGGGAGGACGAGGCGGGCATCACTGGGTGAGCCGGAGGAGTCTTGGCCCCAGTTAAATGCCGCCTGCCCCTTCTCCAGCCCTGGCCCATGCTCACTGGCCTCCTCCGGCCTTGCTGACTCACCCCACCCTCGCATCTGGGGTCACCACAGCCGCTGGCTCTCCTGGGGGCCTGGTTGGAGCTGAAAGAGGAATGCCCACCCTGTGTGCAAACTTGGCTGCCCCGTGGACTTGCTCTCTCCCTGCCCACACTTCTGGGTTGGGAGCCACTGGGTCAGCTCAGGGTGGAGCAGGTGCTGGGCATGGCCTGTGCCTTCCTCATCTGCAGGAAGCTCCCCGATGATGGAGGTTTACCTGATAAAGCCCCTGCTCCCCTCAGCCTGAGCCCTTTTCAGGTTCCTGCTGCTTGCTCATCTTGGCCCACCAGTACTACTGGTTTTCTTTAATGTCACTGGCATGGTACTGACCACGGGCTCCTGGCGGTGGTCTTGCTAATGGAAGTCACCTGCCTCCTCACTCAGGCTCAGGGAAGGGAGGAAAGCACCCCTCGCCAGCCACAGGTGGACAGTGGGTAGCAGGCCCTGGCTCTCAGGAGCAGAGCGCTGGCTGAGGACAAGCAGGTGGAACAGCATCCTCTCCCGCCCAGGGGCTCTGGCCAGGAGCAGAGGAGGGAGACAGGAGGCCCTGAGCATCAGGCCCGAGGGGGCAGGCACAGGCAGGCACACTCCTCTCCTCATGGTCTTCGTCGGCCCTGCCACCCCAGGGTTTCAGCACCCTGTTCTGGTGCTATGGCCACCTGCCACGCTGCCCCATCCCCGCACACCTGTGCCAACCACACAGGGCTGCTGAAATCTCTGAACTGAGATTTCACTGACACTGAAAAAGTGTCCTGCTCTCTGTCACACTCTGCTGGAATGCCAACCCCCACCCCCCCGGCAAACTTCTCCTCATTCTTTGGAAACACCGCAGACGGCCCTCCTTTGCCAGCCCTCCTGACTGCCCAGGTGGATACCGTGCTCTGCTCTGGCTGCCCCCGGCACCTCGAGTGTCTCTCTGTGACAGCCCTGACCTCTCGGGGTGTAACCACCTAAGGCCATGAGCCTGGGGGCTCCCCTGGGCTCTGTCTTAGGTGATGCTGCACCTCCAGAGCCACCCAGCCCTCCAGAGTGGGTGCGAGGCCAGTGCCTTTATCAGATGCCATTGTGGAGGGCTGACCACAGACAGTGACCATGGAGCAACCAGCTCAGTGTGGTGATAGACAACGATGTCACACAGGCCCCGCCCCCGGTGGTGCCCCTCCCATGCCCACCCTCCTGCCCAGAGCTCTGTGACCCCTGATCCTGACCGTGCCCACATGTGCACAATGCAGAAGGGGAGTGTAGCTGATCTTTGACCCATGGGAGCCAGTGGAAAATGCTTCTTTCTCCCCTGGACAGTCCTGAGATGTGATCTACTCAGCTTTTTGGCGGACGGGCATCCACTGGCTCCTCCGTCCCCATCAAGGCTCCCCTCGCCCCTCACTCCCTGCAGCGCTCACCCAGCAAAATCCTACACCAGGCCTTGCCTCAGGCTCTGCCTTCTGACGGTCCAGGTGCAGAGACCCCCCCACCCCCCCAACAACACATGTGTGATTTCCAAGGCAGTCCCAACAGGGGTTGGTCTGAGGACAGGACGACCCCACAGCCAGGAGCCCCTGGCCCCCCTCCCCCAGAGGGTGGCACTCCCCACAGACACACTGACCGCATGGATCCCCCCACTCACTAGGAGCCCCCTCTTGGTTCCTCCGAGCCTCCTGATCTAATCTACTAGCTGGTCTTTATTTGTGGCAGAGTCACGAATCACAGGGAGACTCGCCGACAGAGTCAGAGCAGCCTGCAAGCCGAGAGTGCCCTGCACAACCTCGGCATCACAGCTGTGGAACCTGACCATCCAGAGGAGGCTTGCTTGGAAAGCGTTCTGGTCCTCTTACAAAAAGAAAATAAGCCAGGCTTCCCAATATATGGGATCGCTCTTTGAAGTCACCTTTACACCGAGAGGCCTCGACACAGGGGCAAAGTTGAGTTGCGCTCTCTGCGAAGGTCATCTCCTCCATCCTCCTCCCCAGACGCACCAGCACCTGGGGGTTCCCTGAGCTCAGATGTTCCCTCCCAGGGGTTCATAGCCCCTCACACAAATCTGTCAGCGTCTGGGCTAGGGGTGGTGAATGGTTCTCTCTTCAGATCTCAGGGCTCGCCTGGCTGGCTGCGCCCCTCACAGGTCAAGGTGGGAAGCCCCCAAGAGGCCCTGGGACCTCCCCTTTCCCTGTTCCTGTCCTGAGGTTCCCACCTCCTCACCACAGGCCGCTCAAACAAAGTGAATTAAGAAGAGCAGAGCTACTGGCGGCCCCGTGCCGGTCACCTGAGGCCCTGCTGGGCCTTGCGCTCATCCCTCCCTTCCCACTGCTGCCCTCTCTCAGCAGCAGGGCGGCCACGGCCTCCTCTGGGCCTCCTCTGGGCCTCCTCTGGGCCTCCCCACAGCAACCAACACGTCTCCTTTCAATACGGATCTGCCCGCCACTTCCCTCCCCACCAGCCTCAGGAAGAAGTTCAAAGTCCTTCACGGTCTGGTGACCATTCCCATCCCAGCCGTACAGTTACGCTGTCCCTCCCTTCAACTTTCAAAGCTCCGGGTCTGGGCCTTCCTCGTCCTCTATGTAGCTACATCGGACTCTGCCACCATTACTAATAGCCAGTCAGTTCTTGGTCCTTGAACAAGGCACACTGCAGGCTTGTCCCATTGACCCTCACAATGCCCTCCTGGGTAAGTGTGGTCACGTGCCCATGGCCACACATGCCAGTCTGTAGACCAGCCGGCATCTGACCTTATCTTGAGTCCACCCCCCTCTCTAATCCAAACGTCCTAGGCTTCTGCCCAGGTAACTGCATCAGCCTCTCTCTGGATCCTGGTTTCACTCAGGCTTCCTTCCAGCTAGGACAGTCTTTTCTCTCTGAGGCTGAAACAACCTCGTACATCATCTCCCATCTGCACACCAGGCTCATTGCCTGAGTCCAGGTCCCTGGCTCCTGCTGTGAACCCCAGCACTGGCTTCCCAAGAGCTGCTCCCTGTGGCTCATCTGCATCTCCAGGTTCCAGTAGAAATGTCGCTCCCACCCACTTGGCCTCTGTCAGGTAAGGCTCTCCCGGGGGAGTTTACTTCACAGACCTGTTTATAAACCTCAAGGTATGTTACCTCACTGGACGCTCACTGTGGTCCCCAGGCTCCTGGCACGGTGCCCAGCGGGTAGTGGGAGATCATCTATTGTTGCTGAACCCACATGGTCTCACTCCAGAGTCTGAGCTCTTAGGGACCGAACTAACCTTGGACTCTGCCAGGCCATGAGCTCTGGGGCTGCAGGACACATCCATCTCACCCAGAATCAGGAGTGGCTTGTGGCAGGGCCTTCAAAGTCGTTGTCAAAGGAAGGACATTTACAGTCCCCTCAAGCGTGGTCCATGGGCCACAGCAACAGTCACAAGGGGTGCCCGTTAGAAGGGCAGACGCCCTCCCTCACCTATGGGACTTGGTGGAGGCTGGGGGCAATTCTCCCCTTCCTCCAGGAACAAGCCCCTGGGTCTCGCCCGGCCTGTGCAGTTTCTTAGGTTATCCCGTGGCTCCAGGCATTCTCTTTTGGGCTCTTACAGTCATGGAGGAGCCAACCCTGCGGCCAACGGTGCCCAGAAGGGCAGCAGGCGCCAAGGCAGGAGGCGCAACACCAGCAGACAAGATCTGCCTGGCGGGACCCTCCAGCTGCAGTGACCCAGCGTGACCCAGGGTGACTCCTGGTGGCCAGCGCCCCGGTTGGGTCTGTCTGGAGAGTGGGAACTCGGGAGCCTGTGGAATCTTCCCGGTTCTGCGCACGACCCAACCCCACGCCGCGGCTCACCCCGGCCGCGCCCGGCTGTGAGCCCAGCCCCGCCCCTTGCCCCGCCCCAGCCCCGCCCCGTGCGATCACACCTTCCCTCCCCAGCCACGCCTCCTCCCCAAGCCCCACCCCACATCCCCGCCCCACCACTGGAGATCCGCCCCTATAGATCACGCCGCCCCGCCCCCACGGCCATGCCTCCTCCCTCAGCCTCGCCCCGCTCCGGAGCCCCGCCCGCATCTAGCCCCGCCTCTTCCGACCACACCGCTCCGCCCATGGCCAAGCCCCTTCACGAGCCTCGCCTCGTTCCTGGAGCCAAGCTCCGCATCTAGCCCCGCCTCTCATGACTGTGCCGCCCCACCCAGGCCATGCCGCCTCCCAGAGCCCCGCCCCGCCTCCAACCCCGCCCCGCGGGTCATACCAGCCCCGCCCCCTCCGCGCTCCACGCCCTGTCCGCTAGGCTTTCTCCGCCCCCCTGGGCACTAAGGCCCGCCCCGCGACTCCACCTCCCGCCGCCGCGTGATCGACAGCGCCAGACTGTGCCGCTGGCCTGCCCTCGCGGGTCCGCGATCGTGCGCAGCTGGGGCTGGAGCCGGGGCGCCGGGGTCTGCTGTCCATCTCCAAGGGCGTCTTCCTGCGGCTCCGGGGTCTCGCACTGTCTTTCCCATGGGCTCGGCCATCTGTCAGGGGCGCCTGCAGTGGAAGGGATGCCCATCGTGCCGCCCCCAGCTGACGTTCCGCTGTCCGGACTGTCTGGCAAACCAGGGCGCTTCCCTGCGAACTGGGCCTGAACCTGCATTTACTTTCTTGTTTTTTCTGAGCTAACATCTGTGCCAATCTTCCTCTATTTTGTATGTGGGTCGCTGCCACGGCACGACTGATGAATGGTGTAGGTCCCCGCCCAGGATCCAAACTGGGCCAGAAGTGGGGTGCTCTGAACTTAATCACTAGGCTGCCAGCCAGCCCCTGCAATTACATTTTAAACAGGGCCGGCCTGGTGGCTTAGTGGTTAAGTGCACATGCTGCGCTACTGGTAGCCTGGGTTCAGATCTCTGGTGCGCACCGACGCACCGCTTCTCTGGCTATGCTGAGGCCATGTCTCACATACAGCAATTAGAAGGATGTGCAACTATGACATACAACTATCTACTGGGGCTTTGGGGGAAAAAAAAGGAGGAGGATTGACAATAGATGTTAGCTCAGAGCCGGTCTTCCTCAGCAAAAAGAGGATTAGCATGGATGTTAGCTCAGGACTGCTCTTCCTCACACACACACAAAAAAGATATTTAATTAATTTTAAACACTCTCTGGAGTAACTGGAAAACTTTTACGTCTGTCTAGAACAACTTGGGCATGGGAGTCCACTTTTCCAACTGTGAATGTCATGAAGTCTAGATGAAGATCAAGTATTTCCATGAAAATTTAGCACACTCCAAATTGAGATGTGCTATAAGTGTAACTTACACACTACACTTAGTGTGATTGGTACTAGTGCTTAGTACTAGTGATGGTGGTGGTGGTGGTGGTGAGGAAAAGAATATGAAATATCTCACTAGTACATGTTATATTGATTATGTGTTGACATGATAATATCTTGCATATAAAGGGTGAAATGAAAATATATTATTAAAATTACTGTCACCTGATTCTCTTTTTAATGTAGCTACCAGAAATTTTAAATTACACTTGTAGCTCCCACACATTTCCACTGGACGGCGCTGCTCCGGAGGCTCACAAGTGGATCAAGAGGGCACCCTCTCCCCACTCTGGTGTTCTCTGGGACCACGTGTGTGGGGATGGTGTTCGTCGTGATCACGAGGGAGTCTGAGGCTCAGTTCACTTTCCCAGGACTCGCACAGCAGCTTTGCTGAGAGCAGGTTCTGTTGAAGTCCCCCGATACAGATGAGGAAACCAAGGCTTGGGGAGGAGCGGAGACTTCCGGGTCAATCAGCCCACAGGCAGCAGCACTTCTCCACCCTCCTGCTTTGTCCCATCCCATAATGATCCAAGGTTGTCTGGTGGACAGTGAGCCAAGTGCAGATGGGTCCTGGCTGAGACTCAAATGCCTTCGTTGAAGGAGAAAGCTCTCTACAGACTTGGCCATGGACCTCACATTATATAAGCCAAGACTATGAACAGCTCCCCTGTGGCTGCAGCTGACCAGCTCTCTGCAGGGCCCTGGGGGATCCCCGAAAGCCTGAATTCCACCGTTAGTCTCTGGCTCCTGTCTGGTCTCTTGGGGAAGGAAGAGAAGCCAACTGAGAGGAGGAGGTGGAGCTGCAGAGCTCGCTCCCTGGTGCACCAGCTCTGTGCCCTGTGAGTTTCGGCTTCTTCACCCAAAAAGTGGGTTGTAGGTTTGCTCTGAGTGTGAAACAGAGAAGGATTCCAATCACGGGGAACAGGGCCTGCACACAGCACACCACAACAGAGGCCAGCTATTACTATTTTGTGAAAGTGCTTTGAAAACTGTAAGGCACCGCATATTCCTGGGTGGTGGTGGTTACAGGCAAATGGAACCAGGATAGAGCTCTTGAGGAACAGGCATTTATATCACACATGCACTGAGGTGGCAGACTGGCAGGAGCAGGACCACGGAGATGGGATGGATTCTAGGGAAGTTAGGGACGGTCAGACACGGCTGTGGTCCAAACCTAGAACTACCAAAACTCTAATCATTTTTTGGAATGTGGTTAAAGTAATGATGATGATAATGATGGCGGTGATGATGATGATGGTGATGATGGCGATGGTGATGGTGATGGCGACGATGGTGATGGTGATGATGGCGATGGTGATGGTGATGACGACGATGGTGATGGTGATGATGACGGTGATGATGGTGATGGTGGTGGTGATGATGATGGTGGTGATGGTGATGATGGTGGTGGTGATGGTGGTGGTGGTGATGGTGATGGTGGTGGTGGTGATGGTGGTGATGGTGATGGTGATGGTGGTGATGATGGCAAGCCCCATCTGTTTTCACTGGCTGTGGTCCTGGCACTGTGCTAAGCACTTTACCCAAGTTTAATCCTTACAAGCTCCTCATGAGCCAAGTATGATCATTATCACCCTTTGTTATAGATGACAAGACTGAGGCTCAGAGAGGTGCAGCCCCTGTGTGGAGTCACACAGCCAGATTCCACGTGGATGGTGACTGCAGGTCCTGGCCTTTGCCCACACTCCTCCTCATTACAAGTCAGAGGTCTCGAATCCAGACCCCAGCTCTGCTCCATGTGCTTACACTCCTAAAAACTACCGAGTACCCTAAGGGCTTTTATTGATGTGGGCCATATCTAGCAATATTCGCCATATTTAAAAATTAAAACTAAGACTTTTAAAAAACATTCACATATTAAATCATTAAAAATAACAATAGTAAACCCATATTTTTTTAATGAAAACTAATTGTATCTTCCAAGACAAAATATTTTAGGGGCCTGCCTGGTGGCACAAGCGATTAAGTGTGCGCACTCTTCTTCGGCGGCCTGAGGTTTGGCAGGTTCAGATCCTGGGCGCGCACCGACACACTGCGCGTCATGTCATGCTGTGGCGGCGTCCCATCTAAAGTAGAGGAAGATGGGCCCGGATGTTAGCTCAGGGCCAGTCTTCCTTGGCGGAAAATAAAAAGAGGAAGATTGGCATTGGACATTAGCTCAGGGCTGATCCTCCTCAAAAAACAAAAAAAATTTTAGTGAGAAGAGTGGCATTCTTTTACTTTTTGCCAGTCTCTTTGCTGTCTGGCTTACCAGGAAACAGCTGGATCCTCACAGCCGCTCCACATCCAGTCTGCCGGCATGAGTTGTTCTGGTGAAGTATATGAAGAAAATACCGTCTCACACAGAGACGGAGCTGGAAAGAGGAGGAGTGTTTCAGCAGCCTCTGCAGAGAGTTGAGGACATTCTTCTCTGATAAGTTTATGGAAACAGTTTGCCCCCATGGCCGGCTCCTGAGCACAGCTCTACTGTACACACATGCTCCTGTGCAGACACAGACGTGTGTGCAGCACTCGTGTAGCCCCCCAGGCCCCTCGGCCTAATCGGAAGGTCACTGCAGGCAGTGAGCGATGGCTTCCCGGGTCTCTGCCTGAAGGTGGAGCAGTCCAGACGCTAGTGGGCGGGAGGGTCTGATTAAGGCCCCTGGGAGCAGCCCTCCCCCAGTGAGGATGGAGTTGGTGTGTGAACTCCCAGCTTTCTCCGTCCAGGTGGGACAACGCTGAGAGCGTTCGGCTGCATCCCCCAGAGATCCCCGAAGGGATGGAGGCCCGGTTGCCCTTGCCAGTCACCCTCGGCGGTCACCTGCTCATGAACACAGCTTCTATTGGCTCCTTCCCTGTCTCACTTCCCCAATCCCTACTTCCTGGGACCATCTCCCAAACAAATGATTCCCCCAAATCCTCGTGTCAAGGTGTGCTTCTGGGGGCGCTCAAAGGCAGACTATGCACTCTTGCTGTGTGTATTTACTACAATAATGTTTATTACATTACAATTATTTTTGTAATTATATTATTACAATAATGAAACTACAGTAAATGCTCTCTAAACTACAGATTCTCTAATTAAGGGCTGAGCCCAGTGAGGTGACCGCAGGGACATGGTGAGGAGCGACTGCAGCTGTCCAGGTGGGGGATGAGGCTGCCTGGGACCAGGGCGCAGGGACAGAGCACGTGAGAAGTGCCAGATTCCCAAGGTCTTTTTTTTTGTGAGGAAGATCAGCCCTGAGCCAACATCTATTGCCAATCTTCCTTTTTTTCCCCAAAGCCCCAGTAGATAGTTGTATGTGGTAGTTGCACATCCTTCTAGTTGCTGTATGTGGGATGCGGCCTCAGCATGGCCAGACAAGCGGTGCATCGGTGCGCGCCCAGGATCCGAACCCGGGCCGCCAGTAGCAGAGCGCGCACACTCAACCGCTAAGCCACCAGGCCGGCCCTGGATTCCCAAGGTCTTAAGGTGCAGCTGTGCACTGACGCGAGACGGAACGCGGGGCTGAGGATGTCCGCGGGAAAAGCAAACTAGAGACCACAGCTGTCCCCCAGGCCAACCTCTGGGTCAACAGTTTAGGTCATCCCACAACTATTGAATGCCAACTGTATGCCAGACCCAGGACAGGCCCTGCTTGCAAAGAGATGGAGCCAATGGGCCTTTCAAGGAGTTGGTGTGAGGGACAGACCCAGGTCTTTCCCGTCTAGGATAGTGACCGCCTGGGTAGGCAGGCAGGCTCCGGCTCAGCCCAGCAGGGCAGCCTGGCCCGGTGGGGCCTGGGACTGAACCTCAGCTCCACCATCGTCAGGCTGTGTGCCCTGAAGCAAGTGGCTCAGCCTCTGTGGACTCCACTTCCTCATCCCTGACATGTGCATACTCACAGCACCCACGTCCCAGGTGGCTGTGTGGACCAGATGTGTCACCTTCTCAGGACCAGCCCTGGCACATGGCAAGCATATATGCTCTGGCCGCTAATGTTCGGTGCTTGGATCCCTTCTCCTGGTGGAGCTCCACCCCCGGGAGCTTGCTACCTCCCGTCTGGACAGCTCTTTTTGCAAGGCGGCCTTGGCCTTGCTCCATCCAGAGGCGGGGCCTCCATTCCCTCCCTGGAGCCTGGGTGGACCTTTGCAACCCCTTCAACCCACTGGTGGGGCAGAAGTGGCACTGCAGAACTTCTAGGGCTCAGTCCTAAAAGGGGAGATGGCCCACGTGCTGCTCTCGCCACCTCACCTGGGGAGCCTGGAGCCACCCTTAGGGTGCCATGCTGGAGAGACCACGGGGAAAGAGGCCATGCAGTCCCCGCTGTTCCAGCTCCCACGTGCCAGGCTCCCAGCGGCACTCAGTAAATACTGGAATGAAGGCACAGTCCCTGATCACCAAGTTTCTCCAGGGGAAACATCCACACACAGGATTCTAGCCCCTTCCCATCTGGTTTCTCTCCCCTCAAGGCATTCTAGCCAGGCTATATCCTCTCAGCCTTCCACACCTACAAGCGAACATGACACCTCAGGTGGAACCTGAGCAGAACAGAGCAGAGAAGGGCTTATTCTAGACTCCATACTTTTATTAACACAGCCTCACGTGGATCAATCTTTCTGGCCATGTTTTAACCAACCCACTCAGAGGCACTGTAAGCAATACAGTATTGGGAAGGAATCGAGGCTACTTTGTAAAAATCTGAGCCATCACGAAGGGCTGCCAGGCCTCACAAGAGACCCAATCGGAAACCATTAAAAACCATCTGAGTTCATTGCTGTCTCTGGCTGTCTGCCCCTGGGACACAGGGTGCTCACTCTGTCTCCACACACAGTGGACAGTGACCATCCTACTCCATCTCACTTCCTGCAACCAGAGGAGACAGACGGTTGATTCCAGCTCGAATCTGGGTCCCAGAGAGGAGCTGATTGGCTCGGCTGCGTGCCTCTGGTCTAACCAGCGGTGACCGGGAGGCGGGGGTCACACAGTGTGGACGCGACGGCTGAATTCCATCATCAGAGGTGGGCCAGACAATTTTCTCAGAAGGAGCCGCCCCCAAGGCTGAAGTCTCCCCAAAAGCCTACTCTTCAGGGATCACATTAAAAATATGTGACACTGGCCCAGCCAGACCCTGCACCACTGCACGGACACCAGCCGGAGCACAGAGTGTCCTGAGGCCCCTGCTGCGCGACATGCCCCATGCCCCCTTCCCACTGGCTGTGAGCAGTGAACGCAGACCACACTCTTAGGTCCCCAGACTTGCAACACTGCTGAAACTTGGCCCCTCACCCCACACGGGGCAGACACATTCCACATTCCCGTTCTGGACTCTGCAAGACCCAGGTGAACCATCCTTCTAGGATTCAGCTCATCCCCAGAGGCATTCAGGACTTGCTTGTTTCTGGCTCCAGGCTCCTGCCCCAGGGCTGGTCCAAACCATAACCACCTGTACAAGCCTCTTTCCTTTCCAGGAATCCCCTTGAGGGGTCACACACCCGTGTGGTGGCTGGGTGGGGAGCCTCCCGAGGTGGTCTCTCTGGATTTCTGCCGATCCTGGGCCCCTCACACAGCCCTGGGAGGGCACGAGCCCAGTGCGGCACTCTGTGGTTCCAGGATGGCGGGTGGGCAGGTGGCAAGACAAATGAAATGCTGGTGGAGCCTGCTCAGCATTTTGGAGGCCCCGGAGAGGCCTCACAGCCGCATCCTCCCCACCAGCTTATCTACAGAGGGCAGGGGCTGGGCCAAACAGCTGGCCGGAAGCCTGATCTTGAACAGTCACTTGTGGTTAGGTCCAGCTGCCTCTACCTTTCCAAGACCAGGTCTTTATTTTCTAAATGTGAAACAGAGAGTGGAGAACCGTCTCGTCGCTGGGAGAGAAGACCGCGCCCTCCCTCCTGAGGAGCAGCTATGAGCCAAAAGATTTACAAGGTCCCCTTAAGAAGAAGCTGTGCCTGTAATTTATGCCCCAATTACAGTTCTAGAATCCGACAAGCTTCCCCTCTTTAACGCATAGCAGGCTCGAATGTGGAGGGTTCCATTTGGACTCACGTCAATTCCTGTCTCCAACCCCCAGCCACTGTTTTAAGAAATACATTTCACGTGGCGGCCCAGAGCAAACACACCAAAACAGGGCTGTACCAAAACGCAGCCTTCAAAGCGCTGGCCGGAACCTTCTGCACTGTCGGCCGCTAATAACCTGCTACTGGCTGTTTACACGATCCGGATCTAGCTGCCCACCCCCTTTATTACCTACGGGAGACTCGAGGCCTCGCCCCACCGGCCGCAGCAACCCCCAACTTTCTCTCCTGTCATTTTGCGGCCGTCAGTGGCGTCACGCAACCGGCGCTTCTGTTCCTTTAGCTTTTTGTTTTAATAGGCACAAGTCATGCTCTTTACAGCAAACTTGGAGGAGATGGAAGAGTGAAGCCCCCCTCAACCCTCACTTCCTCCCAAGACAACCCTTAGATTTCTTTTCCTCCCCGATCTGCAGACCCAGGACCGGCCGGACCACATTCCTCCGCGGGAATTTCGGGCACCGAAGCTGCTCATCTGGCATCAGGGTCTCAAGTGTCCAGACAAGTTAAGCTTTAGGCTCTAAGAATCAGCACTTCTCTTCAATTTAGCCATCTTAACCGCCATTCTTTTTTTTAAATAATAGCTTGACTGAGATATAACTCACATATCATAAAGTTCACCTTTAGAAAATGTGTACACTTCAGTGGTTTTAGTATATTCGCTTAATTCTAGAACGTTTTTCTTCCTGAGGTGAATTCCCCGGCCCCCGCGGGGTGGCCTCTGGCAAGCGGCCCGCGACCCAGCCTCATTGTCCCCGTCGGTACCGCGGGCGCCAGACTCCGGGTCACGTGCCGGCCCCGCCTCCTGACCTAGCGCGCCTGCTCAGCGGGACGCTCACGTTTCATCACGCTGTAAATTCAAGCTGGAAGCAGCCTAGCATTTTCCTGTTAAACACCTAGTATCATCTGCCGGGACGGCCCTCGCCTGGCGTGCACCCCGGGCCGCGCCGACCGACCCCGCGAGACCGCGGACGCCCCCACGCTCTGGGAGAGGCCGCGCTGCAGCACATGCGCACGGCCGGCACAGCCCGAGAGCGCCAGCGCGCCTGCGCCCGGGCGCGTCCAAGTCCCGTTTCCCCCTCCCCCCGTCCTCGCGCGGATGGTTCCGGCCGCGGCGGGGCGGGGCCTGGCTGCCGCGCGAAAATCGGCGGGAAGCGCGGCGCCACTTCCGCCCGCGGTCCCGCCGGCCCGGCCCGTCCTGTCCCGTGCGGCCCCGCTATGGCTCAGCGCCGCCTTACCGACTTCTTCGCGCGCCGCCGCCCCGGGCCCCGCGCCGCGCCGTCGCGCGCCAAGCTGGCCTGGCGCACCCCGAGCCCCGCCAAGCCCGCGCCCCGCGCCCCGGCCCCCGCCCCGGGCAGCCGCAAGCGCGCCCGCTCGCCCGCCGAGCCCACGCGCGACCAGCCCGCGCCGCCCGCGCGCAGGAGGCTGCGCCTGCCGGCCGAGGCGGTGAGGGCGCGGGCCGGGCCGGGCGGGAAACTGAGGCCGGGGCGGGGGTGGGGACGGACAGGAGGACACGGGGGGTTGGGGTGAGGGCCGGCTGCGGGTGCAGGGGTCAACCGAGGCCCCCGAGGGAGAGCGGGCCTGGGCGGAGACACCGGGCGGGAGGCCTTGCAGGGGACAGTCCGAGGAGGATCTGGGACCCGGTCATGGGACCCGGTGGCGGGGCCTGTTGGCCACCGCAGGGACTCGGCTTGAGAGGACTTCTAGGCAGCAGCACATGACTGATGCTGGAGGGGGCCGGAGCAGGGCGGGCTGCGGAATGCTGCTCCTCTGCAAGGCTGGTCAGGGGTCAGGGTGGGCGACTGTCTCAAGAAGAACACACGGGAGGGCCAGGCCCTCCCGGTTGACGTTAGCAGAGACCTCTCTGGACAGGGGTGCCCTGAGAGCCTGGCTCCGGCTGTGTGTTTTCTGGTTAACTGAGGGAAGCAGAAAAGCCTCTTTCTGCAGAGCTGGTGGCACCACGTGGTCTCGCCATTCCTTCACCCTTGGGGTCCTTCCCACCAGGTCTCCAGCCCCAGTTCCCTGGCTGTCCCTGGCTCCCCAGAGCACTCTTCTCCAGGCAAGAAGACAAAGAAGGCCGCCATCTCAGCAGATCAGCTGTCCCCTCTAGCAGCTGAGGAGGACAAGGTAAGGAGGCGGGACAAGAGCCAGGGAGGTGGAGTGGTGTGGGGGTGACCAGCCAGCTGACAGCAGCCTGTGTCCACAGGTCCCGTCAAAGGTCACCTTCTCTGAGCTCAAGTCGTGCCTGCAGCGGGCGTGGGAGCTGGGGGCACGGGTCCAGGAGCTGAGAACAAGTGCCCAGAGGAAGGATGCTGAGGAACCCAGCGCGCCAGAGGCCGAGGGGCACCCATTGGGGCCATGGTGAGTCCTGGGTGGGTGGTCAGGCACCCCAGGAAGGGTAGGCTGGTGCGAGGCCTGGCAGGGGCAGGACCGGGCAGAGGGCCAAGGGCTGCTCTTAACAGGGAGGCAGTGCAGTCGACAGGGCGCTCAGATCCCAGCTCTGCCGCTGGCTGGCTCTGCGCCCTCTGTCTCCATCTGTGAGAGGGCGCCAGTTCCTGCCTCAGGGGGCCCTGGTGAATTTCGAATGATATCGACAGCCAGTGGTTATTGGGTATTTGCCACCATGTGCCTCTTAGAGATAAAGAAACTAGGGCTGGGGGTGGCCAGGGACCTCCGTGGGTGACAGGCAGGACATGGCAGGGCTGATTTGAAGCCACGATTCTGTCTCCATCCCTGACAGTGCTCGTGACGGGGAGTCAGTGAGCTTGCAAGGCTTGTGAACTGTGCGCTGTGTGTTGTGGGGGTGGTTTTGCAAGCCCCAGCTCTGGGGTCTCCCGGCCTCTTGGCCTGCAGTTGGGTGCTGGGGGTGGTCTGGTGCTTCTCTCAAGGCCAGCTCCCCCCCAGCAGTGGAGAGAAGGTGCCCGCCTACCAGCGCTTCCACACCCTGGCCCAGCCCGGACCCCCGGGCCTCGTGCTGCCCTATAAGTACCTGGTGCTGGCCGAGATGTTCCGCAGCATGGACACCATTGTGGGCATGCTCTACAACCGCTCTGAGACTGTGACCTTCGCCAAGGTCAAGCAGGGCGTCCAGGACATGATGCGCAAGTGAGTGGGCTGTTTTGCGGGGGCGGGGCTCGCCCTGACCGCGGAGTCTGTGACCTGCTGGGTTCTCTGACCCTGGGACTCTCGGCCCACAGGCGCTTTGAGGAACGCAACGTGGGTCAGATCAAAACTGTGTACCCTGCCTCATACCGCTTCCGCCAGGAGCGCGATGTCCCAACCTTCAAGGACAGCATCAAGAAGTCTGATTACCAGCTCACCATCGAGCCGCTGCTGGAGCAGGGTGGGTGTGTGCTGTGACCGAGTCTCCTCATCTTTGAGCCTTGGTTCCCCACCTGTGACCCTGCACCATCTTGAGCATGAGTGTGAGGCGTCGGGGGCTGGGCCTCGTCTGAGACCCGTGCTCGTGGGGCTGGGCTGCTGGGTGGGCCTGGCCCAGGGGCTCAGGCCTGGACTCTCCCCGCAGAGGCCAGTGGCGCGGCCCCCCAGCTCACAGCCTCGCGTCTCCTGCAGCGACGTCAGGTCTTCAGCCAGAATTTGGTCGAGCGTGTCCGGGAGCACCACAGGGTGAGCAGGCGGTCCTGAGATGACCAGCTTGGTCCTTGTGGTACGGGGTGTCTTCCGGAACAGGCCTTGTGCTGGGCCCTGCTCTCTGTTCCCTCCTTCAGTGCTCACGCCTTCCCGGCCATCACAGCCCCCCATTACCCAGCAGGGAACAGTCCCTTCTCTAGAGGCCGAGTTCTAGAGTCCTCTTAACCAGGCTCCACGGCCATCTCAGACAGATGGGTGGCTTGGGGCTGGGCGGGGACCCTGGCCCTGGCTCCCAGCTGAGGAGCAGGGGTCTCAGGGCTGCAGCCTCAGGTCCCAGGAGGCTCGTGGTGAGTTGAGTGGGTGCTCCAAGTCACCTCAGTCCAGCTGAGCTCCTGGGGCCTGGAGAGGTGAAGTGACTTCACTGAGGTCGCCCAGCTGGGAGGGGAACCCGGACAGCCCTGCCCCACCCCCACGCAGATGTGCCCAGGGTCACCTGGCACCCCTCTTCCTCACACAGGCCTTCCTGGCCTCCCTGCACCCCCCCGTGGTGGTGCCCGAAGACCAGCTGATGCGCTGGCATCCCCGCTTCAACGTGGACGAAGTGCCTGACATCGAGCCGGCCGAGCTGCCCCGGCCGCCCACTATGGAGAAGCTGGCCACGGCCCAGGAGGTGCTGGCCCGTGCCCGCAGCCTGATGTCACCCAGGGTGAGGCGGGCCTCCTGCAGGCGGGCACCTGACAGGCTCCATCCTCAGCCGTGGCCCTTGGGGGTGGTGGGATGTGCCACCCACCAGCAGGCTCTCCCTGGGGTGACACCCACAGGCCCCAATGCACTGGGTGAGCTTGGGCTGCACAGACAAGGACTCCTGGGAGGGGGGTCCATGCAGACAGGCCTGTGGCTGGGCTGGGGGAGGCTTTTCTTGACCTTTCCCCTCTGATCTGCCCCAGATGGAGAAGGCCTTGAGTGACCTGGCCCTGCGCACAGCCGACCCCAGCAGCCTCAGGTCCCCCAGCCCAGCACTGCCAGCCACTCCACCTGCCACCCCGCCCACTGCCCTAAAGGGGGTGTCCCAGGCCCTGCTGGAGCGGGTGAGTATTCTGGGTCTCCATGGGGGGGCCGAGGGCCAGCTGACCACTGATCACTCGCTGTGCCCGCTGCAGATCCGGGCCAAGGAGGTGCAGAAGCAGCTGGCACAGATGACGCGGCGCCCAGAGCAGGAGCAGCGGCTGCAGCAGCTTGAGCGGTTGCCCGAGCTGGCCCGCGTGCTGCGCAGTGTCTTCGTGTCTGAGCGCAAGCCAGCGCTCACGATGGAGGTGGCCTGCGCCAGGATGGTGGGCAGCTACCGTGCGGCCATGAGCCCTGGTGTGTGCGGGGGCTGGGCTCCCTCCCTGTGTCCCTGAGCTCCAGGTCAGGGTGGGGCCCATAATTTGCTGTTCCCTGCATGTGCCTTCAGTGCCTGCTGTGTGCACTGGGGGCTCAGCGCCGAGCCTCCACCCGGCCCCCTCTGCCCCTGTGGCCTCACAAGGCTGCCTCCCCTCACACACTGGGCCTTGTTGCCCCTGCAGTCCCTCAGTTGGCCCTGAGGCCCCATGGGACTGCCCGCTCTCTCCAAGGTCTCTGGCCCCTCAGAGCTGTGGGGTGTTTGCAGGCTGGGACTCCTATTGGGTTCATTGGGAGGGCTACCTCCTTGGCGAGGCTGCGGTCACTGCCCTGGCTCAAGCCCTTCCCGTCGTCACTGTTTACTCCTTCACTTCTTGAGGGCACAGATGGGTCCAGCCCAGGCCTGGCTCATGGTGGGTCCGGGGGAGGGGCTCGGGGGTGGGAGCTGGCCCTAAGGAAGGCCTGTTGGCAGGCGCCCCTTACAGATGTGCACACAAGCCCAGAGGTCCGGGTTGCCGGCCCCGCCTCACGCCCCTTCTCTCTGCAGGGGAGATGGAGAAGCATGTACAGCTTCTCTCTGAGCTGCTGCCTGACTGGCTCAGCCTCCACCGCATCCGCACTGACACCTACATCAAGCTGGACAAAGCCGCTGACCTGTCAGGCATCACTGCACGGCTGGCTCGCCTGGCCCATGCCGAGGCGGCGCTGTGAGCCTGGCGGCCGTGAGCCACCACCAAGATGTGGGCTCCAGGCTCCCTTGCCCGCCCCACCCCCCCGCCTGTTTTATCTCCTTTACGAACACAATGCACTTTGCTCTCCCTTTCCCAAGTCCCCACGGGGGTCAGAGGCTGGACTGGGCTCTGCATGGTCTGAGGGTCTCCAGCCAAGGTGGGTGGTGGGCCCACCCCTGTACAGCATGTTGTCATTAAACTGGTTTCTGTTGGTGACTGTCCTTGCGGCTGTTGGGGGTGCGGGGAAGTGGGTGGGGAGAGGGCTCTGCTGTCGGCACAGGTTGGGGTGGTGTGGTGGGCAGAGTAACACCCCAGGCGTCCACCTAAGGACCTGGAGTTGGGAGACTCTCATCACAGGGTCCTTCTGAGACTGGGAGATGGTACACCGCAGGCTGTGAGCTGAAATGTGTGAGCACCTCTAGAAGCTGGGGAAGGCGGGAAACAGATTCTCCCCGGAGCCTCCAGAGGAACCAGCCCTGCGACACTGACATTAGCACTTCTGACCCCTAGAACCAAAGGATGACGTTTAAACCACCAGGTTGGCATGATTTGTCACAGCAGCAGTGGGACACCAACCTGGCAGCACCTGCCTCCTGAAGCTGCCTGCTCCCCTGTGAGCTGGCTCACAGGGAGGAGAGGACCACAGACTGCAGCAAATGGCACCCTGGCACTTTACCACCTCCCAGGCCCAGGTCCCACCCCGGGGCACCTGGATGAAGAAACAGTCTCTTAAGCAAAGTTGTTTATTCACGATCTCATTTCACTGTAAATGGACTATGGCCTGGGCTGGGCTCTGCCTGGGCCATCAGCTCCACGTGCTGGCACTTCCAGAACCTGCAGGAGGGACCCCAGGCAGAGGTAGGGGCTGGAGAGTTACCCAACCAGAGGCAGAAGAATGAGTCCAGGCGGGTGGCTGGTGGAGGTCATGCAGCTGCTGAGGCTGGAACTCGCCTCTCCTCCAGCTGGTGGGGGCGTGGGATCACTCATACTGCACAACGGAGAAGAAGGGCACTGCCCCCAGCCTCTCCCTGCCCTTCAGCGAGGTCAGCTCCACCAGGCTCACGCACTCCAGCACCTCAGCCCCCAGCTGGCCCAGCAGCTCACAGGCTGCCCGCATGGTTCCTGGTGGGGGTGGTACACGAGTGAGGCCCCCCGGTAGCCTGGGCCACTGGGGGCGGGGGAGGAGGTGGCATGGCCATGGCAGTGCAGGGTCTTGCTCACTGGTCAACTGTAGCGCTGAATCCCTAATCCGCTCTCATGCACAAGGTGAGGCACTTTCTCCCACCCTTACTAGCCCCCTTGGCTCAGGGGAGACCCTCACCACCAGTGGCCAGCAGATCATCCACGATGACCACCTTCTGGCCTGGCTCCACGGCATCTTTCTGGATTTCCAGCTCAGCCTGCAGATGGGAAGTGGGCACGTGGTCCACACGTCTCCAAAAAGAGCTTTGGTGCACAGAGCCCGGGAGCTGACAAGGGGCTACCGGCTAGGCCCTGCTCTAAACCACCGTTTCTTGGCCGTGTGCACCTGGCCCAGTGTCTCAGTCTCAGCCCCCACATCCACTCCAACCATGGCAGCTCCACTTGACTCCACGACTCTCCTTTTGGGAATGGAGGATCCACGGCCACAGCCCAGCCCACTCACCTTCCCGTATTCCAGTGTGTAGGAGGCGGACACGGTGGGACCCGGCAGCTTCCCTTGCTTTCGGATGAGCACGCAGCCCACACCAAGCTCCTGGGCCAGGGAGGGGCCAAACAAGAAGCCTCGGGAGTCTAGGCCTGTTGGTGAGAGTTGGGTGTTGAAAGGCAGCCACGTGGCACAGGAGCAGAGGCGTCCCCATGGGCCAGGGCTGGCCGGTGATGCATAGCCACTGCAGTGACACAGGGTGCCCAGCCTTGCTGGCTCCCCCTAAAAGGCTGATGACATCCATCCATTTAGGGGATGTTGACTGAGCACCCACCATGCACAGGGACTGCTGGGTGCCAGAGGTGGGAGTTAGGAGCTGAGGCCAGGGCCTAGGTCCATCCTACACGGCTGCGTGAACAGCCGCGTGGCCTCAGGAAAGTCACTTGACCTCCCTCCACAGCTCAGCTGCCCATCTGTAGCCGGGCTGGCAGTACCCTATGAAACGCACTCAGCAGACAGCTGTTGTCATCTCTAAAGGCAGTGTCTGCCCTGGGAGCTTCTAGTCCAGAAGAAGAGGGAGGGACAGGGCACTAGCCATCTTCTGTGGTGTACTGAGCTACGATGGGGAAGCTCAGGGCCCCCGCCCCCCGGAAGTGTGGTGAGGGAGGGAGGATTTGAGGCAGGAAGAACCCTCCCTAAGACAGCCACGTGAAGAGGGGCCCCTGGCGGCAGCGGGAGCCACGGGAGGCGCAGGGGGGTGGGGCTCTCACGGAGAGGCAAGGCTGCCACGGTCCTCCCCCATCTCCTCTGCGCCTTCCTGAAGCCCCATATTGGGTAAAGTGAGTGGCATACAGCAGGCGCTCAATACACGCGTGTGAACCGGGAACAGAAAAGAAGGGCAAGAGGAGAGAGCGCTCGGCGCAACGGACTCTGGTCCGACTGTCGGGCTCTGGTCAGAAGTCCCCGGAAAATTCAGCCACGTGGCCTCACCTGTCCAGGGCTGGGGACCAGGAACTTGGGGGGCCTTCCCTCCGCTCCGCTCCCCGCAAGGGCATACCCACCAGGCAGAAACCGTTCCCCAGGCCGCGGGGGGGGGGGGGGGCCTGCCGCCCCTCTCAGGGCTGCAAAGTGGGGGCAGCAGGTCTATCCTTACAACCCACGTGAGGGCTGCCACGCAAGCACCTGCGCGGGCGTGTCCCCTGAAGGACCCCCTCCCAGAGCCCTCTCCAAGCAAGGGTGGGTGGCCCTTCGCCTTCCCTGCTTGGCGGCCCCCGCCCTCACGGGCCTGGCACAGACCCCTCCGGGCCTGCGGGCGGAGGACAAGGAGGCAGGAAGGGCTGGCCCTGGACACCGAAGGGCACGGCGGCGGGAGGAGGCCCCGGGAGTCAAGGTCCCACCGCCGCCTGTCCACTTGCCGGCGATGTAGTCGATCTTGGAGCCGTGGGTTTTTTTCAGGTGACTGGCCAGGAGGCTGATGCAGGCGCGGAAGGAGTCGGGGTCCTTCAGGACGGGCGCGATGTCCCTGCGCGCGAGCAGGATGGGTCAAACCCGCACACAGCCCGGTGGGGCGGGGACCCGGCCCGGGGACCGTCGCCGACTGAGCCCAGGCCCGCCGTCCCTCCGCGTTTGCCACCCGCCCGCGGCTCACACCGTCCGACGGCTGCCCGTCCGCGTGACCCCACATGGCGCGCCCGCGCGCACCTGAACAGCACGCCCTGGATGGGGAAGTCCGGGAAGCTGCGGATGCGCCGCGCAACCAGCTCTCGCTCGGACTCGGCCATGGCTGCGTCTGCTCGTGCGCGGCCAGGGCGGGGCGTCCGCTCGTGCCCGGCCGGGGCCGGGGGTGGGGCCAGCTCGAGGGGCGGGGCTCGGCGCGTCTGCGGGGCGGGGCGCCTGCGCGGGGGCGGGGCCCGCCGTCGTCTGTAGGAAGTACCGTACTTCATCGAATCTTCGGTGCTATCGATTTTAAGACGCGCGCTTATTTCTTGAACCCTGAACACACGCGTCCCTGCCTCAGGGAACGTTCACGCGGGGCCGAGGTGCGAGTCAAGGTCGATGGAATACGGCGTCCACGCAGGCCCGGCCGGGCTTTCCGAGAAATCGTCGCGCAGTTTGGCGGGGCCGGTGAGCGCCCGCGGTCCTCTGGGCAGCTTTGACCCGGACCCCAGGCCTCAGGCGAGCGCGCACCCGCCTCGCCGTCGCCGCGCCCGTTTTCTTCCTTCCTTCCTGGACGGGTCTCGGCTGAGGTCCTGCTGCGCGGGGCACGCGGGCGCACACACATGGACGCACACAGGGACACACGGGGTGCACACGCACGGGCGCGTCCTGGGCCTTCGGTCCAGGAGAGCGCCGGGTGAATGCGGACGGGAGCAGGGGGCGTTTCAGAGCGCACTGCAGAGGCCTGGAGCGGAGGGTCCGAGTAGGGAGCAGTTCAGGGAGGAGCAGCGGGCCTGGGATGGACTGGCCAGCGAGGGGCCGAACCAGAGGTGGGGGCCTGGGTGTCTGCTGCCTGCCGGACTCTGGGGGACAGTGGGGAGGAGGGAATGCTGGGACCCATGGCCTAGTGGAGGCCCACCCCGTGCCTGCGGAGGCGGCTGTGGCACCCCTCAGCCTTGGGGCAGAAAGACCAATCTCACTCCAGCCCCCGCACCGCGGTACCCAGGGAGAACAACGTCCCCTAAACGTAATCTTGTTAAAAAAAAAAAAAAGCTAAACTGCCCGTCTTCCTTTATTTTGAAACTGTTTCTTGCATAATTTTCCGACTCTTACAACAATACAGCTTTGGCATGACAGTCGCCCCAGGGACCTGAAAACCCCTCAATGGCAGGCGGCCAACGTGCCTTCAGGGTGCAAAGGCGGGAGTCAGCGTTTGGTCGCCTGGGCTCTTCTGATTTTGGCCAGTGAAAACGGCTCATCCTCATGCTCCGCCACAGGGACGCTGAGGGGAGGAGGGCGGGCAGGGAGGCTGTGAGGCACAGACAGCCTCACAGTGTGCTGGGGTCAGGGTCTGGATCCCTAAGGAAAGTGGGAAACTGAGCATACTGACATCCTCATGTCTCCCGGGGAAGCGGCAGCATCAGCTGTCCCCACTGGGCCAGGGAGGCCTTGGCTGTGGAGGATCCGGGTCAGGAAGGCCCTTTGCCTCCTCCCCCTCCACACACACAAACGACCCTGCCGGCCAAGAGTGGTGCAGGGCGGGGGGGCTGAAGTACAAGAGGAACAGCCCGGGGCAGCCGCTGTGAGTCACCCCCTCCCCCAGGTCCTGGAATGGAGGTGCGGTCCTGGACAAGGCCAGTCTGGGAGTGGTCTGAGCCAGAGAGGGAGGATGTGAGACGGGCAGGGTCCTGAGACCTGCGAGGCTGCGTTCAGCTGGGGCTGACATGGGCCGTGGGCCCAAGGTGGCAGGGTCACGCTGGCCAGGAGGGCTCAGAAATGACTCCAGGGCCGGGTCAGGCAAGTGTGGTCTTGCAGGTCCTGCGGCTGGCTGCAGGTGACATCCATCTGGCTGTGAGCAGGGCAGAGGGCCACTGGGGCTCTTCCAGCTTGGGAGTCCCGAGGCCAGAGCCTTCCTGCCCCCAGGCACTTGCAGGGCCAGTGGGCTCAGGCAGGTGCTAGTGGGGCCAGGAGCACTTCTCAGGGACAGACTCCGGGGGCGTCAGGCACTTCCCTGACTTTTCACAGCCTGGGGGCGCCCAGTTCTGGGAAATAAAAATTTGGAAAGAGAATATGCAGTTATCCAAGCACTTCCAGACTCAGCAGTTTCCAGACTACTGCCCGGCCGGGGCCACGCCCTGCCCCATCTGACTGGCTGCCATGAGGAAACTGCCTGTCTCCACCTCCACCCAGGAGGCAGCTCAGTGCCTCTCACCAGGCTGGCCAGGAGGGCAGGAGGCCCAGGCCCAGGGTGTGGGTGGCTGGGTGCCGGGCCTGCTGCCTGACCCCTCTGTTATCAAGGGGAACGTCTGCTGACCATCCTGTAACCCCTGACCTGGTTTCCAACTCAAGGAACCTGTGATAAGAGGCGCCAGGTTCCACGGAGCCCCACGGAGCCAGGTTCCACGGTGGCTCCCTTGGGTGTGCACGTGAACGTGCAGACTTGCTTTATGTGGCCACACTTTTCCTGGCAACAGAAGGGGAGACCCATGCCCCTAAGAGGGAGCCTTCCTGGCTTTGCCGTGTCCCCCATTGCCCAGGGGGTGCCCCTGTCCACCCAGATTCTGGCAGACCCAGAATCACTCTGGAGCGGGCTGGACCGAGTCTGTGTGTTAATGACTCGGAGCATCGACGACCGAGAGCCCCGGGTAGAGCCCTCGCCCGCCCTGGATGGCATCCGTGGCCCTGTGGTCATGCAGGCCCCGGCTGCTGGGGAGAGGGACCAGGTCTGGTTAGGAAGCTGCTCCCAACCTTTGAGGCAACCAGAGAAAGCAGAAGAGCGTGTGCAGAACAGATTCTGGGCCCACCTGCGAGTCGGGGGGGTCGGAGAGGGCCGACACCCGTGTTTCTTAAAGGCTCCTCAGGTGTCTGATGCACAGCGTGACAGCCAACCACTGCGACAGGCTGCACAGGACTGATGTTGTCACAGAGACTAGAGGACACCACACTGCGTCCTTAGCCCAGCTGGCCTGGACATGAGGGGTCGGGCTGAGCTGGGGGCTGGATGTGGGGGCCCAGGCTGAGCTGGGGGTGTGTGAAGCAGGGGCCGAGGGCAGAGAGCGGAACCTTTCCAACATCTGGGGATTGGGGGGGCAGGGGTGTGAAGTGGACGAATGAGGGGCCCCTCAGGCTTTGCGCACTCACACACATGCCCATGCATGTTCACACGTGTAAACCCACGCACCTCTCTGGTGGCAGTGCTCACTTTAAAGTCTGAAGACCAACCCACACTGGTCCTGTTGGTCTCCAGTTCACTTTTGGGGCTTGCGGGGTCCCCGCTTGCTCCTGTTCCAGGGCGCGGCCGGGCTGCGGCAGTTTTCGTGTCGCCCAGGAGATGGCAGCAGTGCCCCAGCCAGGTCCCTCTGCCTCGCCCTTGCTCCGTCCCCTCCCATCACTAAGAACTCCTCTGTCTCTGCGTCTCTACGCATTGGGAAGGCAGCTGCTACCTGGAGACTCAGCCTGCACCTGCGGAGCGGTCGTGGGTGTTCCTGAGACAGAGGGCCCTGCTCCACTGCTGTGAGTGCACAGGGTGGTGCCTCCTGGCGCCCCTCTGAGGAAGGGGGATGCCCTGCTGGCCCCCGCCTGACTGTCCTCCTGTGGTGAGCCTTGGGACATAAAGCCCTAGACGTGGACAACAGCGACAAGGCCTACCCGCCCCCCCCCCCCCCCCGGTAACATGGCAGCCTTGTCCCCTGGGCCCCTCAGCCCCTCTAACAGTCATCACTGCTAGGAAAACTCTGCTAACATCCCAACTCCATTTTCCCTGCAGGATTTCCTCCCGTCACGCCCCACTCCACACCCTGTCTACCAGCTCCCACGGCTGCAGCTCCGTCTGACCCTGGAAGTGGATTGGAACTCAGTCTTCTCCCACACAGAAGGAACCCAAGTTCACCAGTTCGTGAACTACTGAACATGCCTCTCCTAGAGTGGTCCTCCTCCTCCTCGAGGCCGGGGGGCTCATCCTTCCTCAGCACTCGACTCACCCTGTGGCTACGGGGGGAGCACGTGCCTGGCAGGCTGGGGAATGGGGTGCACGGGGAGAGGGGCTGATGGGCTGGGAACCCAGGCTAGGCCATCTGGCTTTACTCTGTGGGATTTGGGGTACCACCAGAGCTTTTGACACGGTGACATGAGAATCACACATCTTTGTGGAGCACGGCACCACAGAAACACGTCCCATTATAGGGACAGACTCGCGGTGGGTCCCCCACGGGGTTCAAGGAGGTCTGTCCCTACTGGGACCCACATCAGCTGTGCTGGGAGGTGGGTCCCACGAGCCAACCGCACACCAGGCTGTCTGCCTAGTGTGTCCACAGCCCACTCGAGTTTGGCTTGTCCTGCACCTGCAGAGGGATCACATGAGCCTCCGGCCACCCCTGTGAGGTCTGAGACAGAGCAGCAGGAGGGAAGCACGCTCTCCCAGGGTCCACCACACTGCCCAGTGGTCACCCTGCCTGTGAGAGGAGGGCAGTCCTTTCACGAGGTGCTCGGCTGCCAGAACTCGCTGTAACCCTAGAGATCTCCGTGGGGAGGATGCGGGGGATGCTCTGGGGTGTGCAGACCCTGAGCACTCCCACAGCCCTGGGGACGCTCCCCCACAGGAATCATGGCCTGCTGCTTACCATGACCGCCTTGTCGCACACGTTGAGCTGTGGCTGTCCAGGGACCAAGGCCTCCTGGTGCTGTAGGACGACCGGGGTGATCCTGCCAAGGGCATCCACATACTCGGTGCTGGCAAAGCTAGAGACAGACAAGAGCACAAGTCACCAAAGGGCAGTGGAGGGACGAGTTGGGTGGGGGCAGCCACCCAGGGAGGCCCAGAAGGGGCTTGGGGGTCCAGGGGACCCCTCCCCAATGGGCCACCATCCAGCAGTCTCCTGGGAAGAGACGGCTGCTAGAGACCAGGGCTGCCTCCACCCCCACCCCACCCACCTGGGGACAGGTGAGCACCCGGGAACTTACCCTACAAAGGAGATTTCAGGCAGAGCCACGTGACAGGGACGGCAGCCGCAAGGGCCTCGGCCTTAGCCAGAACCAGCGAGGGCATCACCCAGTGTCCCTGAGCTGCACCAGGGCTCTGCGGCTCCCGGTTGCCTCTTTCCCACTCCTGTGCCCCTTCTTAAGCCCTCTGGCCCAGCTTTGTTTCAAGAGTGGCTGCTCCTGCCCCATTCACCCTGTCTCTGGGTCCCTCTGAGACTGTCATTCCCAGGCCAGCCCGCTCCTCGGGCCTCCACACCCGCCGGCTCCCTGCTGTTGGCTGCACCCACTCTACCCACGGGCCACGCAGGGTTTCAGGTGTGTCTCATGTCTCTCCAGGACTCTGGGCCAAGTGCACTGGAAAGGACGGGCTTAACCAAGTTCAGTAGTTTGGGTGGCAAGGCTTCTCGGTGGTGATGTGAGGTGAGTGTATGTGGGGAGCCCCAGAAGGCCCCAAATTCACCCCGAATCCTTCCGGGCCAGGCAGCGGCTGCAGGGTCTTCTTGCCCAGAGCTCTGCATCCCCCCAGGGTAACCCTGGGCCAGTCACATCCCACCCTAGGTCTAGGTCTCCCCATCTGGAGCACAGGGGACTGCAGGCAGCTGCCCGAGGGGACCGTCTTCTCTGGGGTAGTGACTCCAAATGCCGCGGCACACCCCGAGTAGCAACGATGTGGATCTAATGAGAGCACTTGCAGGCGGGTGTGTTCTGCATGTCTCTGCATAGCCCTGCGAGGCAGGCCCCGTGACTGCGAATTTCGGGGGACACTGAGGTGAGGGAGGGGGGCCGTCCGGCCACAGTCTCACAGCCAGCGAGGGGCAGGGCAGGAGTTGCACCGAGCTTCCACTGTGATGGGCTCGTTGCTTCAACCTTCTTGTGGGTGTGTCTGAGAAGCCATATCACGTGGGTCTGCTGTCAGGGTGGGCTTCTCAGAGGCTCAGCCGCCGTCTCTCTCCTTTGACCCACCTCGAGGGAGCCCATACCCCGGGCGCCCAGGTTTGCTCCTGCTGTGGAGGCGTCTGCAAGATGGCTGAAGGTCTCAGGGGCTGCCCACCACGGCATGTGGTGCCGCTCATCACAGCTTAGCTGGAGAAGTTGAGAGCAATGAACAGGTGTCGTTGAGAAGCAAGACTGAGAAGAATCTCCCATGGACATAAAATGACACCAAACTTGACCCGAGTGAACAGAGCAGGGCTGTCACCTTAACTGACTTTTAACCTCTGGTGGCCCAGAGACAATCAGGTTGCAGGGGCCTGGCGGGCACAGGTGTGTGGCGCTCACCTGGGTAAGCATGCCTGCAACCCACGCCCGCAGTCTTCCTGGGTCTCCGCTCTAAAAGGGCTTCTGAGGGCGGGCGGGGCTCACCGACTGCTTCTCCCCAGCCCGGCTGTCCTTTAGTCCTAACTTCCCAGCCGGCGCCTGCGTGTGGCCTTGCTCCAGACCTCCTGGGGTTTGTGATGGCCTGAGGAGGTTCCTCGCCCATGTGAGTGTCCTGGGGCCACCTAACAAATCGCCACAGACTGGGGTGGGGGGCCCTTAAACAACAGGGACTCGTCCTCATCCTGGAGACCAGGAGTCTGAAATCCAGATGTCACAGGGCCATGCTCCCTCCAGAGGCTCCCAGGGGCTGCAGGCGTCCCTTGGCTGTGGCCACATCACTCCATCTCTGCCTCCATCATCACATGGCTTCTCTCCTGTGTCTGTCTCTCTCCTCTTCGGTCTCTTGTAGGGACACTCTCACTGGATTAGGGCCACCCTGATCCAGGATGACCTCATCTCGACCCTCACCTTAATTATTCTGGCAGAGTCCTTATTTCCAACAAGGCCACGTTATGCGGTTCTGTTGGACTCGGACGCTGTTTCATCCATGGCACCCATCTCTGCATTTCCTTCCCATAGTCCCAGGCCTCTCAGCTGGATGAAGCTCCAGAGAAAGGGAGGTGTCCCCAGGGAAGCACCCAAGCACCCTGATGGTACGGGAGAGGCCCCATCCAGGGAGCCTCACTGGAGGAGCTCAGTGACAGCCAGAGGCAGGGGGCCACCCCGTCAAGGATGCAGGAGCCCCGGGGGGATCTTTCTGGGCGGTGTCGCAACTCTCCGCGTCCTCAGTGCTGCCTGTGCACGAGGGGGCGGCCGTGCGGAGAGGTCCTTGTCCACTCCATGCCCAACCCTCACCCTCCACCTCAGCTGTCCCTGAAGGCAGGTCAGGCAGGGCATCACATCCTGGGCCACATGCACTGGCGGGCAAGGGAGACAAGTTGGGGGACAGGTGGGGGTGCACCAGGAGAAGAAAGCCGGCCTGACACAGCCCGCGCCAGACGGACGAGACAGCATGTTGAGGGAAAATTTCGAAGGATGGGCCCCAGTGTGCCCAGCAGGGGTGCAGAGGGAGGCCCCCGCTGCCCCATGTGCATACATGCACCTCTACATGCTCACAACGTGCACCCATCGGTGAGGGCCCAGCTAACACTTTCTCGGCAGCTCGAAGGCCCCCCTGTGCCCCGCTCACCTGAGGGGGAACCTCTCTCCCGGGTCGCGTCCTAGGTGGAAGATCAGGGGCAGCTTTGTGTGCTCCTCTTGCGTGTGGGTGGTGACTCCTGAGACGTTCTGCCCAGGGCAGAAATCAATGCCCTGGAAGGAGAGGTGGGGGTGCATGGGTGTTCTGCATGCTGCGTCGTCAGAGCCCAGGAACCAGCAGCCAGATCTCCGCCAGGGAGGCCAGCCCATCCCGTCCTGGGGCGGCGTCCCCCATGCGTGGCGCATCATGGGTGCTCACCGAGCGTTCAAGGAGTGAGCGGGACCATGACGGCCATCCTGTGGGATGGAGCCCCACCCGGGCCCTGGAGCTGCCGAGCCATCTGCCCCACAGAACGCCTCTAGTTTTGGGGGGGTGAATCTCTCTAAACTACTCCAGCCCTTCTCATACCTTGACCACCACTAACTTCTAGAGCAAAGCTCTTCACCACACTCTATCTGCCCCACAGCAGGTGAAGTGCACAGTGCTCGGCATTCCTTCAAGGCTCCTCGGGGCAGGAGGGACTGCATGACTGCAAGCCAGAGACGACGCAGACACAGTGAGGCCCACAGAGGACCCGGATGCCGAAGCTAACAGGCAGAGACTCTACGACTACGGTTGACATGGTCAGCGACACCGGAACACCCAGAGAGCAGGGACCCTCAGCTCCCTCAACACTCAGGTATGAGCCCGCGGCCTCCTGCTCCCGCCCTCCCCAGGCCGCCCCTGCCCGCGGTGGCCTCTCATTGGAAGTGGGCTTGCATGTCAGTGTGCGGACTGAGCTCTGTCCTGTCCTGGGATGGCCCTGAGGCCCCAGGGCAGCCTCAGGTCAGGGCTTCCTCCAGACACTGCGGCCCACAGTCTGGAGTTCTGTCCCAAAGAGTGAAGGCTGCCTGTCAGGGCTCCTCAACTCGGGAAAGGGAAGAGCCCCCTGCCGCCCAGGGGGAATGGGGAGAGGCCAGCAGCTCCCCATCCTGAGGCCTTGGTGACGCCGTGGCCCTGCAAGCAGCTTGGGGCTGGTCTAGCCGACACGGGACACTGTTTACAGGGTCTGGAGGGGCGGCTGTGACCGCCGCATGTCAACCCTAAGACTGGGGGCTGGGGGACAGGGTTGCACCACTTGCTTCTCAACCACAAGTGACCAAGGGCTTCCGCAGGCGTCAGTGCTCCAACGGGCAAACTGTTTCCTAGCGCCTGCGCATCTGTAATGGACAGCTGCTCAGTGGAGCAGTTAATGCTCTGCTTTTCAATAAAGCAGGGAGGTTAGGAGCCTGTGAAATTCCATTCATCTGCACTGAGTTGTAGATTCCCAAGTCAGTGGCTAGAAAAATAAGGGGCTGTGATCTCAGCTGCTGAGGGTGGCTAATGATCAATACCCAGCCAGGGGGGTTCCACAGTGGGTGACCCTTTGACCTTCCGGGAGCAGAAATGCTAGTGAACAATACGGATGTGAGACATACAGTGGGAGAAACAACCACACTAGCACAACAGTGCCAAGCAGTTAATGGAGAAGCGTCCAAGTCTGGACACAAGACACACATCACAATCAGGATCAAATCCAACACACTACTTAATTAAGATTCTGCTAATCAGTTCAGCAGCTTCTCTCACGACTGCCATCCGTGAGGGAGGCCTCACTCTTAGGCAGCACTGAGCTCCCACGCGGCCCCTTTCCTCCTCCTGTGACCTGCCCGCACAGCGCTGGCATTTCGGAGGGTGGCAAGGACACGGGAGGGAGACAGTGTGCATGTCGGCTGACGCTCGTGGGGTGCAGCCCAGAAACAAAGGTCACTTGCACACAAGCACCCACCCTTCCCCCTCTTCCCTGGCCTCAAATGGCCTGTGGCAGGGAAGTCCCGGGCTTGGTGGGGACAGCGGCACCAGGTCTGGCACAGGGAAGATGCTCACTCCGTCCCCTCGACCACCGTCCAGCAGTTGTGAGTGACCAGGAGAGCTGGCTACATGTCCTGGGATGCAGACAAGAGGGCCCACTGGCACGAGGGCCCACTGGCACAGCAGGACCCCAGGCAATGGGGGTGCCGAGGGGGTGAGAGACACCCCTGGACAAGCGAAGAGCTGGGAAGCTAATAAGGTCCACTCAGGGGACCCTGAATCTTGGGCCACAGACCCATGCAGTCCTGCTGAGCCGCACCCCAGGCTTCTCCCTCAGGGCAGAACGGGCCCAGGACTCGTTGGTGGCCCCAGGAGGGCCCCACTTGGCCTCTGAACAAAATGTGTGAGCCATCTGGAGGTGACAGGAACAGGGGGATCCAAGCCTCCCTTGGTGCTCAGAGAGCAGTCGATGGCATGGGGGCTGCTGTCATGGTTTGTGAGGTCCTTCCAACTTCACGCACCCCTTGGCCTATTGACCCCTGGAGGGAGAAGGGCCATGCCGGCTGCCCCCATCCTGTGTTGGGGCTGCCGCCCTCCCAGGGAAGGATGCCCCTAACATCTACACGGTCGCAGAAGAGAACCCTGTCTCCTCATCTCCCAGGAAGACAGAAGCCGAGCAGACGAAACCATCCCAGGAGCTCGCCAACAGCCCTTAGGAACCGGGGGTCGTGTGGGCAGAGGTGTCACCGTTGCACCAAGGTGGCCTTTTCTGATACTTTCTGACCCTGCTGTAAATGCGGTTAAGTCAGGACAAGCCGTGCAGGTAGCTGCTCCACCCGCAGAACCTTCTGGACTTCTCCAGCGCCCTTTCTGGAAAAGGCACCCCTGGATTCTGGCCTGGGTGAAAGCTGGACTGTCTCACTCAGGCTAGGGCTGACTGGACTCTGCCCCAAGAGGCCCCGAGAGCCCCTGGGTCAGGGAGCCGCAGTGAGGAGAACCGTGCAGTCTGAGGGGCAGCTTCCAGAACACCAGCCGCATGTGCGCAATCGTACCACCTGGAGGCATGGGCAGCCAGCAATGGGGACCCTAGAGGACCCTGGGGGGCTGTGTGTGTGATGGGGGAGGCTAGGGAGGGAGAAGTGAGGCCACACGGCTGTCCCTGTGGGTTCCCACACTGCCAGCCCCTGGGCCCCTTTTGGATGCTCTTATGCCTCTCAGGCCCTGGGTGTCTAAAGGGAAAAACCAGTCGCGGCACTGCCTGTCGGGGGACAGGGCGCCAGCTGCTCAGGATGGCCCTCGGTGGCAGTGACCGCTGAGATGGGACCTAAGGGGCGGGCGGGCTTAGCTGGTGGGGGCGGGGAGCAGGTGCGGGGGCCTCAGGCACATGGAGGAGGCGGTGGGTGGCCACAAGCTGGGTGGGCTGGGTGGGGCCTGGGGAGGCCGGCGACAAGAGTGCAGGCCAGGGGATATGGCTCTGCTGTGCCATTCACTGAGAGAGTTCCGGAAGAGACCAGCTTGGGGGTTGTTGTCACAGTGAGTCTGAAGGGCCCACAGAACACTCCAGGGCTGACATGAGGCTCACTCCTGAGCCAGAGGGCAGAAGAGAAGCAAAAACTTGTTCGGTCCAGCTGAGCCCACCCCCAAGGCCAATCTTTGCTTCTGATCACAAGCCAGAGATGCCGGCGGGCACCGGGACAAGAGGGAGGAAGCGCACACTGCCTGAGGCTCTGCCTGCGCCCGGGGCGGGGGGGGGGGGTGACCCCACATCCACACGAGGCACTCGGTCTGGCAGCCAGGCCCTGCCTGCCCCTCCCAGCTGGGCATCAGACTTAAGATCCACTAAGTCTGTAATTTGTGTCCCCAGCAGTGCAGAGTGTTCTGGTACTTAGATTTTTCATTAACTTAAATTGCTTTTCCTCCCAATTAAGGCACATTAGCAGGCGTTTCTTGTGTCTAAAGACCCGGACGCTGGGAGGGGTGGGGGCGAGGCCCCGAGCGCCCTGTAAGGGGTGCGGGCGGAGAGACCCAGGAGAAGCAGGAATAAGACTCAGGGGGTGGAGTTGAGGATGGGTGTGGGCAACAGGAGGGAAGGGTAGGCAGCTGCCAGAGAGAAGGCCTCACAGCACAGGCCTCCCGTGCCCCGAGGGGCGGCAGGAACCCTGACCCTGTGGGGCACTCCGTGGCCCTGGGCATTTCACCCTCAGGCCTTCAGAGTAGACTGTGATGCAGATACGAGACAGCCCCGCTCAGAGGGGCTGCTGAGCACCTGGCCAGGCCCAGGTGGGATGAGGGAAGAGGGGTCAGCAGGGGCCGGGGGAAGGCGCTTGGCTTGGCCTGGGCCCCTGAGGCATCTGACCTGGGTCTGGGGCTGAGCCTGCCCTGACGCCTCCTTTCCCCAGCTCTGGGTGGCCTGAGAGAGGGTGAGGTGTCCCGGGGGGTGTCCAGGCTCCTAAGGGGCTGTCCTTGTAGCTACGCCGTGTCGCCCCCAACTCCTTCTCAGGTGCCTGCCGGCCTGCTCTGGCCAGACACGTCCTCCTGAAGGACGGACACAGGAATGCAGAGTCCATGGCATCCCGAGACCCTTACCTGTCTGAACTCCTCCCAGGAATTGGTCCAGGTCCAGAAGTGGGCCTTGTACTGGCCGAGGGTGACCGCCATCAGCGTGTTGCCACGGTAATAGAATATCGGCCTGTGGGGGGAGGGGTCAGGTGACGCCAGAAACCCGGTGCAGGGCACGGCTCCGCCTCCAAGTGGGTTATGGTGGAAACTTCACAGCTGAGGTCACTCTGCGCAGTGTGGAATCGTCCTTGAGGCTGCTGGGTCAGCCCCACAGTCGCCACCCTTCACTCTGAGCCCTGGGGAGGCTCGCAGTGGAGTGAAGCTGGCGGCAGAGGCTCCAGCCCAGGTCCCAGGCAGATGGGCCTGCCAGGGAGACTGCAGCTCCGGCACCTTCTCTCTCCAGCAGCAAACAAGTTCACGCACCAGATTGCAAGAGAGAAAAATAAGCAATATTGAAAAAAAGAAAGAAAACCTGTCTAACCCCTGCCCTGAACCCGAGACCACATGCAGCTCTGAGGGCAGCAGGGCCACCTGCCCCCACTACACCATTTCCTATTTTAAACCCTTTTCTCGCCAGAGCAGCCCAGAAAACTCATTTTGTCTGGGCAGAATGGTCGCTGGCCTCGAGCTGGACAGAAACTGACTCTGGACATGGAGAATTCCGGTGCAGAGCGGAGCACAGGGCAGGCCAGGCTCCAGCTCCAGTCATGGCTGGTGACTTGGCAGAGGGCCGTCCTCTCCTCCCTGCCATGGCCTGAGACCAGAGTGATGGACACTGTTCGAAGGAACAAGGACCCTCCACCCCGACCTAGGTGCGCCCGGACGCCCTGAGTGATGGGCACGGTCCTGGAGGACCAGGTCTCACGCTCCAGGATGCACTTCATGCCGGGAAGTCCCAGGGGTCTCGCCTGCCCCTGGCTCTCCCTCCGCCCCAAGCCAGCTGGGCAAGGAAGCGGCTTTGCCAGCCAGCTCTGGCTCCGTTGCTCGGCACCGGGGGCTGGGGCAGTGGCAAGTGTCCGGCTGGAACCCACCTGTCTGTCAGCTGGCCCTGCAGCATGGCCGGGAGAAGGCTGACGCCGTCAATGGTCCTGTCGCGGGGTGGCTCCAGGCCTGCGAGAGCTAGGCTGGTGGTGAAGAGGTCCATGATGCTGCCCAGCTGGTGGCTCACCTGAAACAGACATGGTGGAGACTCAGGACGCCCTGTCCCGACCAGACGGCCGCCTAGACCAGGCCTCCGTGTGCCCTTCTGCTGCCCGGCTGGCTCTACAGAGGCGTGTGTGCTCACACACACACACACACGGTCACATTCCTTTACAGCGTGTCCACACACACAACACAGAGGCATTCGCCACCCCACGTCCACACACGCCCGTCCCCAGCACCAGTACACGAGAGGCCTCCCGCCCGGTCAGTCTCCCCTGGCCAGGTCCCCTCAGCCCCACTGACCCCGGGCTCTCCTGGAACACCTCAGGGCCTTGAGGATCAGGCTGGCACATGTGTGGGGGCACACAACTCTCCCGCCTCGGGGACCCACGAGGGAGGGACCAGTCCCCCATGGGGAGAGTGGCGGCGGGGAGGTCAGGGGCTGCGTGGGGATTCAATCTGACCCCAGAGCAGGCTGAGGCCTTGTCCCATCCTCTGCTCTCGAGCCCTCACTTCTGCTGTGGCTGCGAATCAGAACCAGACAAAAGGGAGAAGACGGCCAGCAGGGTCTCGCCCCTCGAGGCCCGCCCTCTCTGAATCACCTGTCACCGTCACTGTAACACCGAACTTTCCAAATCGGGTCTGAGCGCAGGTGGAAAAAGGACCCTTGAGGCCCAAAGCAGCCTGGAGAGCACCAGGGAAGGGGGGCAGCTGGCTGAGGCTGACGGGAGCAGACGGCGGTGGGCAGGGTCGGCCTTTCCTCCCAGAGGTTGCGCGGGACCAAACTGAATGGTCCAACTCCACAGAGCCAGTAGGAGGCGGCCCTGCGGACAGGCCTGAGGAGCTGACTGCTCTGGGAAAGGGGTGGCCCACTGGCCTCCATGGACGCACGCCTGGTTCCTGCACGCAGCTCTGCCTCGTCTGGAGCCCACTGGGGTCCTTCCCTCCATTGCCTGTGTGCAATGACCGCCACCCACGCTCCTGATTGGGGGCGTGGGCCATGTCAGCGGGGTGAACCCACTGGCAAGTCTGGCGAGGCAGGTGTCCCCCATGCCTGCTGTGGGCCAGGACCGCGAGCCACTGCCCAACTTAGCTTCCCATGCCCGGGGCGCCTCAGCCCTCACAGGCCATTCCTCCACACAGGAGCAACTCTGCACGGAAACCAAGCGGACGTGTCCTGGCCACATGTGATCTGGTTCCACAGCCCGGGGGGGACGTGAAGGTGGATGTTTGGTTCAAACATCCTGCGAGGCCTTGCAAGGAGAATGGAGATATGACAGCAGTCTCTCATCCCAGTGGCCTCCCTCCCTGCTCACTTTTTTCTTAAACGTCTGGGAGAAATACATCAGGAGGTGAGCCTGCCATGTGAGGTGGGGCGGAGCAGAAAGGAGGGATATCTCATGTCCCCGTATCATCGCGCAGCAGCCAGGAGCTCTCCTGGGGGAGGCTCTTTAAAAAAATAGAAGCTCTTGCGACCTGCATGTCTGTCTTCAGGAAAAATGCAATCCATCCGTGCTGGGCCATGGCGGAAAGTCACCGGGCTGTTATCAGCACTTTCAAGACTTAACTCTGAATCAAAAGCTACAATTAATAAAGCCGCCCCCCCAAGCATACAAGGGAGGGCTAAAGATTCGACGCTGGGTGGACAGATGGCAGAATGTTTTTCAATAAAATCCTCTCACAGTTATCACAGGGCACAGGCCCAACAGCCCCTCTAATTCAATTTCAGCGTCTCCTGTGGGATGTGGGGAGGGACAACGCAGCACAGCTCTGTGCGTGTGTCCTTTCTCCTCCAGGGAGCAGGGCCAGGCGGGCAGGGCCGAAGGTCCCACAGGCTGGAGCCTTCCCGAGGGCGGGAGTAGGGAGCAGGTCTCCCTGGAGACTGTCCCAGGAGGACAGGCCGTGGCAGCAGGGTGGGGGAGGTGGGCTCCACGCCCATAACTGGGGGTCTGCACTCAGCTCTGCCACCTGCTAACTGGGAGGTCCCGACAAGCGATTTCCTCTCGTTGGGCATCGCTTTGCTAACGTGTGGATGGGGATAACAATGACGATGGGAGGCAGAACATCGCCCCCCAAGGGATGTCCACACCCCAATCCCCAGAGCCTGTGACTACGTTTCCTTACACGGCAAAGGGGGATCCAGGTTGCCAATCAGCTGACCTTAAAACAGGAGATGATCCTGGATCCCTGGTGGGGACCATGTCATCACAGGGTCCTAACAGTGGCGGTGGGGTTGGAGTCAGAGTCAGAGTGATGGGGGTGACACACAACCAGCCACACAGACCTGGACGAGGGAGAAAGAGGCCACGAGCCAAGAAGCCGGAAAAGACGAGGAAACAGACTCTCGCCTGGAGCTTCCGGGAGGAACCAGCCCTGCGACACGTTTAAGCCACTCAGTGTGGTGACTGTTCCAGCAGCCATGGAACACGCAGCCACTCCTTGTGGTGCTGCTGTGGGGCTGAGCTGACACCAGTGCCCAACAGCATTCTCTGGAGAAGCTCATCAGAAGGGAAAAGACCAATTAAGAGACAGTGACACGCATGTTTACAAACACCAGTCTCGACACCCCGTGTTTATGAGGGGCCTGAATCGGGTGCCCAGTTAGGGGAGACCCCGTCTGTAGGAGACCCCGTCTGTAGGTTCTCAGCCAAGGGAGGGCAGAGCGAGGGGCTCTGAGGAGCAGGGAAGGACAGCTGGTTGAGACAGCAGCAGGACACACGCCATGCCCAGCCAAAGGGCCAGGCCCCTCAGCCCTGCAGTTTGCACAGGGCATTGCAGACAGATATCTATGCACTGTCGAGCCACTGCTGTCTCTGAGAGTGCGCCCACAGAACAGTGCCTGGGAGATGCACTTTGGAAAAAAAGACTGTGGCCCAATAAGATTTTAAAAACTCAGCTAGCTCTACGCCCCTTCCAGAAGTTCATGATACTCATTAGCACACTAAAGGCTCTGACAAGTCCTGCAGGAAAGAATCCTATTTAACTCAGCTTAACTCCAGACCAACACACTGGCTGACCATGGAAGCCTCCCTCCAATGGTGGTTACTCACACCCCATGTGATGCCCCATGGGAGAGTGTTCTAGCACCAGCCCCATGCACCCTATGCCAGCTGCCTACCTTGGGAGGGGCCGGCTTGAAAGAGAGTGGTGAGTCTCCTTCAGCGGTGAGGCAACGCAGAGTGAGTGGAGGGGGCAGGCCAGCAAGGGCGCCAAGCCTTCATACCCTAGGATGGCCGCAGGCCTGGGGCACGCAGCCCACCTCTGACTCACCTGGCCAGCAAGGATGTGCCCGGGCCACCACGCGATCGCAGGCTCCCTCATCCCGCCTTCAAAGGTGGTCTGTTTCCCACACAGAAAGGGGCCATTACTGCCACCTGGGGAGGTAGAGTCGTTGCCCATCAGACCATCTACCCCGACTCCCAGGGCCACATGCACCCGGTAGGGCACTCGCCCTCGGGACGCTCTGCCCCCCACCCTGCTCCCGCCCGGCCCTTCAGAGGTGACGCTGCTGAAACAGTGGGCCACTGAGACCACCATGGAGACAAAGGACCAGCCAGGCGTTCAGGCCTCAAGTTCAAGGTCAGAGGCCTCGCGGTATCTCTGACCCAGGTGATCGCCCTGGATGCTCTGCTTGTAACGTTGAGCCGCTGATGAAGAGTGGCTGCTGAGAAACGGGAACATGCCCAGTGGTAGCAAAAGACGCAGAAGTTCTTTAAGCAGAGCCACAAGACGTCTTCCGGGGGGCAGGTTACTGGGGGTCACCATTGCTCTCTAGGTACAGCGGTTCCCAAACGTCTGTGTCCACGAGCGTCCTCGTGTGCTCAGGATTGGGGGCTCCAGGTGAATGCATCGACCCCTGGGCCCCATGGGGGTCCCATCGGGGAGGGGGTGCAGATTCTGTTTCTGACGAGCCCTGCTCTGAGCAGGTGGTCCCGGAACAACGCTCGTGGGAAGTGTCAGAGAGCAGAGAAGCCAGCCTGCTAGGCGCACGTCCCGGCGGGCTCCCAGAACAAAGAGAAAGATCTGAGGGGCACAGACGGTGCTTCTGTTGCACCAGCACCCACTGCCCAAGGCTCCCACAAACTCAGGCTCTCCAAAAAATGGGGGAAAATAACAAAACAGGACAGTGTCCTTCTGGCAGTAACCTCTGTAGCTTGACCCTGTGCTGTCACCTGCACCCTACCTCCACGTGTCAGCAGACAGATCTTGAGGGAAAAGCAGCGTGGGACACGGGAGCGCAGGCAGACTCAGCGAGCATGTATGTCACCACAGGGGATAGCGAGGAGGTGAGAAGCACCAGGCTCGGGATGTGGTTCCTTCTGGGGAAGGTCCCAGTCTCAGAGGGGCTGACAAGGGTCCACTTCTCTCCTCCTTGTGTTTCTCAAGCCAGCTGGTGGGTACACGGAGTTTCATCTTACTTACCGTTATTTATGCCTTACAAATATGTACACAGAGTCTTTCGTACGTGCAAACTATTCCACAATTTAGAAATGAAGACTGGGTGCTGAAACCCAGTCCTGGGCCCTGGGAGGCTGGTGGTTACTGTGAGTTGGCCGTCAGGGGGAGGGCTCTCCAGGGCACCTTGCTGGGCGGTGACGGCTGCTGACAGCAACATTCAGCTGGGCCCCAAGCCTTTGCTCGGAGCAATATGGGGGTACCGCCCCTTCTCTGGCACCGTCAGTGTGAAAACCACGCCCTCCACGGGGAGTGGGGCTGGGCCACAGATGGCATTGCATGGCACCACTGGGGCCCCGACCAGCCAGGCCCAGACCCTGAATTACTGTTCTGTTGCCAACAGTTTCTCCTCAGCTTAAGCCAGCTGTACCATTTCTGTCGCTTCAGATCCTGAAGCCCCCCTGGCCCCTGGACACCCAGTGCGGGAGCCCCCCGACTGCAGGGTCCCCCAGGGCCGCCCCGTGCAGGCCTGTCCCCGGGGGCTTCCTGCTACCTGTGCCTTCCTTTCCGAGCTGAGTGACTCACACCCTGCTGGGGCCCCATGGGATGAAGAGAGCTGGCACACCAGGACACGGGACGCCCGGGTATCAGCACCTCCCTCCACACATGGGAAAACGTGGGAGCTCGCGGAGAGGACCTGATCACAGCCTTTGAGAGGCCTGTAGGCCCCACAGCAGCACACAGAGCTGGTCTGGGGGGGTGTGTGGCCCCCTCACTGCACCAGGGGTTCTGCGTAACGCCCCTGGCCAGCACTCTAGGGGTGGGGGGCTCGGTCCCTTCCCTCCTGGACACCAGCCCCCAAGAGGCCTGGGCTGGGAGCTTCTAAGGGGCAGGTGTGGGCCCCAAGCCTGGGCCTGGCTGCCGGGGAGGCTGGGAAGCCCATCTCCTGCATTTTTAGTTCCCAGAGGGAGGCGGTCATTGCCCCCACCGTGAAGGGAGGCTCCCTAAACACAGAGAAAGGTGCAAATGTGGCCAGACAAGTGACCAATGGCCCTGCGTCGTATCTGAGTTTAGAATAAAACGCTGATGGGGAACATCACAGCATCAGAGGGAGAGCCCAGAAGTGATCTCGTTCAGCCCCTAAATGTGCAGGGGGCAGAAGTGACCTGCTCCCGGGGCCAGGCAGTGGCAGGGCCAGGAGAGGGTGAAGGGCCTGGCCTCAGTCTCGTCTTCCTCCACTGAGCTCTCCCTCCCGACCAGGCACCTCCAGGGAGCCAGAAACCCCAAACAACTCGGGAGGGGGCACCGAGCCTGGAACCGGGCGTTCACTGTTCCACGCACTGACACACCCTTCCTGGGCCAGGAATGGCCGAGATGCCCATCCTCTCAGAGGATGACAGTGTGTCACGGAACGTAGGTGTGACCAGGCCACTTTGTGACCAGGCCCAAGCCAACGCCACCGGGAAGCTCTCAGGGCTTTTCCACTGGAGAGCTGTTCCCAATGGACGGCCCCAGGCTGAGCCCCCTCCACACTCTGCCCCACATGGCGGGCAGCTGAGGGGACCGAGTGAGCGTCAGGGTCCAAGCATCCCGGGGCAGAGCCTCGTGTGTGGCTGTTACTGTCACCAGACATGGACCCTAACCTGCTGCTCTTGTCCTGCCTAAACTCTGACCTTTGTGTTCGACCTAAGTCTCTTGTCTTCTTGAAAGGTGCAGGTGTTCCTTTATCTAACACTTTGGGGTCTTGAGCTCGTGTGGTTTCAGCCATGTTCTAGAAAGAAGCTCTAAGCAACAAGTGCCTGGGACCCAGCCGCTCTGAACCGGCTCAGACCAGCCCAGACCGCAACCAGGAGACTGCCAGCTGCACAGACAGGCAGAGAGCTGGACTAAAGTGACCTGCCCTCATCGACGGCGTGAGCTCCCTCCTCTGGGAGGCCTGAAGCAGCCATTTTTAGGTCACGCGGTGTACGCAGAGGCATGATGTCAAACCATGCACGTGCAAGCTTACACCCACCTCTACACGTGATGATGAAACTTCCCCTTTGAATACTCATTCCCTACCCCAAATAAAGATACCCTCCCCCTGTGTTTGGGGGCCATAGCTTTGTGAAATTATTCTCTAAGGTCTGCATTTTTCTTAGCTGCATGCTGCAAAAAAAAAATTCTACTTTGGGAAACTACTTCTGGTGCAGTTTGATTTAGCTCCCCAGAAGAACCCACGTTTGGCCGGGTGACACGACGACCAGCGGGGAATGCTCCAACACGTGCCTTGCTTGGGAGCAGAAATGAGGGCAGCGCCATTGTCAGATGTGAAGAAAACAAACGTGTCCTTCGTGATCCTCAGGTCCTGAAGGAGGCGCAGGATTTTCCCCACACTGTCATCCATCTCCCGGACAGCGTCCCCATACCTGTGGGGAAAGACAGGACGTTCACTGGGGGACAATGGCATCAGTGTGACTGCAGAGCAGCTAAATCATAACTTCAGGGATGGACAGCAAAATGGACTGGCTGAATTCACAGAAGAGGAAGAGGAAAACCCAAGTTCAAGCTGTCAGAGTTAATCCAGGACAGAACCAGCCACACCGCCGCAGCCCTCCTTCCACTAACCCTGTGCTGACGGATACTTTCAGAGAGGCACAGATGCTGCCATCTTCTTCTACAATTGACACTTAAAAACTTAAGGGTACTGAGTGCCCTGTCCCAGGAGGTAATCAAGCACAGCTGAACCCCCCGGTGGGATCTACGTCTCTACTACCAAAGACTCACCGCCCTCGCTGACTGGTACCCAAGAAAGGCTTGGATGCATAAACAGGTGCATGTGTGGCGTCGACGGCCCAGTAGAGAAAGAAAGGGCGCCGAGCTGCCTGCTGCCTCCTGATGAAGTCCAGGGCTTCCTGGGGAGGAGAGCACACCGTCCTCCTCCACCCACAGGCTGACCTTCCCGCACCCCAGGGCTGCCCAGCCCAGGCTCCCATCACCTGTAAGTAGATCTGAGTGAGGTTGGCTTCTCCGGTCTTCAGATTAATTGGAAATTCTTCATAATATCTGAAAACAGTATAGATTCAGACAGAAATCAGACTACAGGCCAAGACAGCCCCCTTCTCCCTCATTTCACAGGCAACGTCATGGGCCTCATGTAAAAGAAAGATCTGCATCTTGTTCCATCCATGTCGATTTCTGAACAAACGAAACAAGCTCGCACGGCTCCTGAGATCACAGGTCGTGCAGCACGAAGCTAAGACAAGGCGCCACGGTGACCCCGGCCCCCACAAGGGCAGGCGGTGGAGATGGAGCGTGGGGGTGGCGCTTCTCTGAGAGGCGACGCTGGGACAGCTGCACGTGGCTGTCCTAGGAACCACTGGCACTGTGGATGGTGACTGCGTGGTGTGTGTATTTTATCTCAGTGAAGCTCTTATTGGAAAAGGCAAGGAGTCGGCCCAGCTCTTTGGTCCAGTGATGGGTAATGAGGGCTTCCACCAAAAATAAAAATAATAAAAAAGGGAAAAGAAATAAAAAAGTTAAGCCAAGCAAAACTCAACAAAGACCAGGGTCTTGACCCCGCGTGTCCACCTGCAGGCACCCCACAGCCGGGCCGTGGGCCAGACCAGGTCCATCCTAGAGCCGACCACCTTCAGACAGCGCTCGCCCTCGGCAGGCGCACAGTCAGGTCTCGTCCACCCTTCCTCTGTAACGCTGCAATTCCCAAACGTCCTGAGTGCAGCCGGCATGCCAGCGTGGGGAGGCCCATGGCCTCTCAAGCTGGAGCCCAGGACCCGCCCATGGGCTGCACGGGGCCGAACCCCGAGAACCACGTGAACTCGGTTGCCGTGTGCACACACCTCATATTTTCTAAAGAGGTCAGAAACTCCTGTGGGCGTGGCTGGTGTGGTGGCCCCAGGCGGTGAGTCCTGCAAGGCTCTCGGCAGAACAAGCTGGCAAAGCCACGCCCCAGTGCACTGGGCTGCCGGCGCTGACGAGCAGGCGGCTCCAGAATTTCCGTCCCACTCGCGGTGCAGCAGCAGGGCGCAGGAAGGGGAGGGACTCGTTACCTGCCGACCATCTCCCAGTCCCTGTACACAGGGATGTTGGGCCTGGCCCTGTTGTCATAAGGTCCGAAGTGGCAGTTGGGGGATCCAAACCACTCGTCAAATCCGTGCTTCAGGGGGTGGAACTGAGGCCTGTGGCCCAGGTGCCTAGAAATAGGAACCCAAGACACTTCAGGGACGCCACACAGCACGGGGACACCCCAAAGTTCCGAGCAGCAACACCCCACCACCTTCACAGAACCTTCAACAAAACAAGTGTCCCTCCAACACTGAGTGTGTGCTGAGCCCTGGACACGTCAAGACCTCACCCTTCAGAAGAGTGCCAGGATCCACCCTGCCCTCCCCAGGTGAGGCACTGCCCAGGCTATGCCGAGGGCGTCAGGCACAGAGAAAGGTGCCCAGGCATGGTGAGGGTGTCCGTGCACAGTGAGGGCATCTGGGCACAAAGGATGTCCAGGCACAGTGAGGGTATCTGGGCACAGTGAAGGGATCCAGGCACGCTGAGGGTGTCCAGGCACAGTAAGGGCATCTGGGCACAGAGGACAGTGTTCAGGCACAGTAAGGGTGTCCGGGTACAGAGGAGGATAAGGAGTGTTCAGGTGTCCTGCCAGGAACACTGGGAGGGGGTCTGGAAGAAGATACATGATGAGAAATCTCACACCCGCCTGGTGACCGTCCACAACTCCAACCTCAGCGCCATCTCCACACTCCGTTATTTCCTCTGGTGTTTTATTACTTCGCAGAACAGCTCTGTGGGTTGCCTCAAAACACGAGTGATTTTCCTCTGGGTTTGCGAGGAAGGAAACATTCCTGTCAGGTAATTACTAAGTGTCTCCGGTTAAGGTTGCTAAGAGCCTCTTCTCCCAGCTCGGGATAATCACCACCTGACAGATGGCCTGGGAGGCTGGGTGAGCCGCCGCCCTGGACCACGCTTGCCCCAGACTGGGACAGCGCCGGGACCCCCTAGTGCCGCTCACCCACCCAGCGTCCCGGCCATGACGGGCATGGCATAACTGGAAGAGAACATGGCAAGTGCCCACAGGGTGACAACTGCCAAGCTGTTCTCGAGACCCAGGCTCCCCGTGGAGCTGAGCAGCCGTCCACAGGCCCCCCGCGCACTGCGGGCGTGAGGCAGAGCTGTGCAGAGCCTCCTGCCAGACCCTGCCATGTGCTCCCACGTCCCCACGCCCCCTTCTCCTGGGGCGCACCTAACATCAGGTCCTCCTGCCAACTGGGGGGCCAACAGGCTCCCATCCAAATGGGAGGGGCCGGCCCTGGAGCACGGCCCCACCTGCTCTTGAGAACACTTGGCTTAGACCGTGGTTTTGGGGTGTGGCTGGATCCAGGTCACGGGCACCGTGGAGTGAAGTGACTCCACCTGAGAAACGGGTCGGTTTCGTAGGTTTACATTTTACATTCGCACAAAACCTCTCGTGGTGCCACAAGTGTGAAAGCAGCGGCCCCGGAGCAGAGGGTCCTCTTCTCTGCTGCAGGCCCCACCCTGACCACTCAGAGGCTCTGCACCGGCCACACAGATCCCAGGGCACCGTGAACTCACTGCACGGCTCGGTCACTCGGTCAGGGAGGACATGGCATGGGGCAGTGGGCGAGGCTGGGCTGGCCAGGGGCCAGACCCGAGCCAGCCAGCAACTGAGTCTGGGTGCCAGTAAGTGCACCTCTTGGGGCCTTGGTTCCCCACTGCTGGTTCTAAAATGCTCTGCCTCCTGACGGCTACCCAGTCCCCCGCCAGGTGCATGAGCATCGGCCTGTGTGATTTCCCTCTGCAGAACCTCACTGCCGGCTCTGTGCTTCAAGCTCCCTCGTGTCCCACGTCCTCTCTGGCCCGCTGTTACAACGCCTGTCATTTCTCACTGGCCTGCTCCTGCACTCGCTGGGAGGAAGTCACACTGCCTGTGTGACACTCCTACGTGCCCACAGCCATCAGCTCAAACGGCCTTTGCTTAACAGGAACACCTGGCCAAGGTCCTGCTCACGTTAAGTTGTCAATTCAAAGTACTTGCCCCAAAACAGCAAGAGGGCCAGCACTGCCCGCAAGTGAGCTGGGCAGCAGCACGTCACAGTCCCTTGTGGCACAGCCTCCTAGGGAGTCCAGGCTCTGTCCACCCCAGGACTTGCTTAGGCCGAGGAAATCCCGATCCATGGTCCGGAGACAGGGTGTTAGGGCAGTCACAGGTGTGGCTGCCAACACCCTCTACGGCCCTATGGGACTCTGCTGAGACCCCCACCTGGCCGAGGAGAGGCCAAGCCCTCCAGCCCAGGCCTCTGAGAGCCCATCCTCGCACTGGCCACGGCGGCCCTGACACTGGCCGGTCCACCAGCACTGCATCCACCGCCCCGAGTCCACGCAGAGCTGCTTCTCCAGGCCCTGCCTGACTCCTTCTCCTGCTCCTGTGTTCACCTCTCTCCCTGATGGTCACGAACCTCAGGAGCTCATGGAGGCACGTTCTCACTCCAGCTCTGGCTGCCCTGAGCCAACGACTGTGAACGGGAGGCCACCGGACCTAGGACAGAGCTGCCGGCCGAGCACAGAGAGCTCCGGTCACCGTGGGGGCTCTTCCTTCTGTCGGTGCGGCCCTGACTGGCTCTGGCAGTCCTCGCAGCCGGCCTCTGCCACAGTCTCCCTAGGCCTTCCCAGCACTGCCTAAGACTGTGCAGGCCATGAGGGTGCCCGCGGCCCAGGGCACCCCCATCAGCTCTGCTCTGCAGCCACCATCTGCTTGGAGCCCATCTGCTCGGCAGGACGGCCTCCAACTTGTCTCAGGAGTGAGAAAGCATGCGTTAAGTGTTCTCCAGGTCACCGGGGATTTTCTGATGACCATTCTCTCAGTGTCCACGGACCCGCCATTGCCACGACTGTCAACGTGCGTGGAGCAGCTGTCCTCACGGGGTGCAGATGAGGCGCTCATCCTTGAGAAAGCAGCACTGGCGAGTGCCAGAGGGGTTAAGAGCAGAGAGGCCACGGTGCAGCGAAGGACAGACAAGGCGCTGGAAAATCAAGGAAGGCTTCCTGTAGGAAGCGGGCTTGCTGTTCTCCAAGGGCCCCAACACTCAGGAAAGGAAAGAGAGGACATTTGACCTTTACATCAACTCTCCTGAGCTGTGCACTTGGGCATCCCCATGGGAGTAAGAGAGAGAAACCGTTTAACGTGCTTAAAACAGCATAAACAGCATGCACAGCCATGTGAGTTACGATCACAATAATTCAATCCAGCGACTCCGCAGCACAACTGTCCTCTACCTCCTGGTGGATTCTTCATTTCACCACCAGACAGAGCCCCCGCGCTTGCTGACCCGGTGTGTCATCTGCGATGGTGCTGTGTGTGCAATAATGTGGCTCCTTTGGTGAAGCTGCAGCAGCAGGCAGCCCAGGGAGAAGAGCGGAAGGAAGGGGCGGGTGGCTGGGACACGTGACGTGCGAGGAGGACAGACTCACTGCTGTTGCCTCAGCCTCCAGACAGGAGGTCCCACCAGCACGGCCACGCCAGCTTTTAAAGACATGCTTTAGACTTCTAAATGGACCTGGAATTCAGAGGCTCCACTGCCCATCCAAGAAGGCTTCCCCGTCTGGAAGTGTTCCGTAAGGACCCTTGTGCGGAACACGCCCCACCCGGCGAGTGTCGGGACTCACCACTTGCCCACGATCTTGCTGACGTAGCCGGCCTCCTTCAGCAGCTCAGGCAGGAGGTGCTCCGAGTCCGGGATGCCGCCCACGATCTCCTGAGGCGTGTAGGCTGGAGGAGCAAGTCAGCACGTGAACCACGTGCACGCAGAGGAGGCTGCGCTACAGAAGGTAATGTATCTGAATGCTGGACCATCAGTGTCGATGGGCAAAGCCCTGGCTAGGAGCCACCACTGCCATACAGCACTTTTGGGGTTTTCCCGGCACCTCCCTCAAAGTCAGCACCATTCACGGGTGGGGACGGGCAAACCACGGCCCTAGAGGGCTCTGGACCATCAGGGCAGGGCCCCCATCTCCTGCCCCTCTGCTGGTCCCCAAGGATCTCGGGAACACGCCATCTGACACCACGAGGGCCCGCTCTCGCCAGGCCTCTCCTGGGGCTTCCCACATTCCCCTTCTCCAAGGGCCATGCGCAACTGCTCTCATCTGGGAGGCCACCCCTGCAGCACAGCCGTCCCGCCTGCTCCCTGCGCAGCCCTCCTAGCACCTGGCTTCCTCAGGTCTCTTCGCGGGCGTACAGCTCGCCCCACAAATGGGCAGCAGCTCCTTGGGTGGTGCCCAACTCGCCAGGCCATGCCCGGCAGCTCTGGGGACAGGACCGGGACAGGACGGGCGCAGGGAAAGAGTTGTGAGCGGTGACTGTCAGCCTTCACCGTCCTTGTCAGAGCGGGAGCCGGGAAGGAGGCCGGGCCCACCCCGAACCCAGAGCTCTCACACTAACCTCACTTTCCTCTCTACTTGCCTAAAAGGCATTGTTTTTGGTGGAAGTGCTACAATCTGTTTTAAAATGACACATTATAACCCAAACAAAGCCTGTGAGCCTGGGCAACGAGTGCCGCCCTGGAGAGGGAAGGTCACACGTGACCGGGTGACAGATAGCCCCTCCATGCCCCCTCTCGTCTTCGGCCTCCCATGCTGCAGGCGCGGTCTGAGTGCACAGCATACCGTTCCTGGCGTGCCCGCTGGTTGTGTAGAAGCCGTTGCGGATGGGCAGACGTCCAGTGAGCAGAGCCGCCCTCGCTGCACGGAGGTGATAAAAGAGAAGGGCAATGAGATCGGCGCCACCTGTCAGACCCGCCACTGGCTGTGTTCCTAGTGCCTCTGAATCCCGCCTGCCTCCCAAGAGCAGACCACCCTGCACAGACGGGTCAAGCTGGGCCACCAGGACTGTGGGGTCCACAGGCCTCTCCTCACGCACCACCCTCTGTCCCGGTGGGCATTACTTCTCTTCCTCAAGATCAGCGTGTATGTCCCTGCCTCTCAGCAGCGGTGGTTCTCCCCACTCTGAGGGAGGGATACGCTGCCTCCTGCCCCACGACTCCCACCCCAGGGCCCAGAGTCACTTCCCCAGCCAAGCGCTTCTCCTGAACCAGCCATAGCCGCTCACCTCCGCGAATCAAAACAGCAGCCACCACCACAGGCAGCGACTTTTGCCTCAAAAGTCCTCACAGGTTCCAGCCCCCTGCAGCCTCTGCCGGGCCTATGCCCCGCACAGCACAGAGACCAGGTGCTCCAAAGCGCCAGGATCCCAGGGAAAGGAGTGCCCAGCCTGCCAGTGCTCAAGGCACTGGAGCCACGCTGCGCCCTGTCCCTGCCCCAGCCGGGAGACAGCCCGACTTACACGGTGAGCACAGGGGGTTGGCCGTGTAGAAGTTTGGGAAAAGCATCCCTTCCGCGGCCATCTGGTCCAAATTCGGGGTCTCTCTGGAAGGTTCTCCGTACACCCCCAGGTCACCCCACCCCATCTGCAGGAAAGAGCCAGGAGAGGTGGAATGAACCTCCTTCCGTCCCAGCGGAGACGTGAGGGCACACAGCCAGGAGCCCCAGTGCGGCGCGGGCACACGGAGCTCGGTCAGCGGCTCTGCGGAGCAGGCTCCTCTCAGCAGGCACAGCCCCCTGCCCGCCCTCTCCAGGTCCTGCCCAGCGCCATACGCTCACCGAGAGTATCTGCCTTCACATAGAGAAGCCAGCCCTCCCGAGTCTGTTGGGAGATTCAGATTTAAACACAGGTGGTAAGCTCCCCACAAAGCTACACACAGCATGGCCATGGGAACCAGCAGTGCCCTCCTAACTCTCTACCCACCAGAACTGAAACGTGGGCCACACGAGATCGACGTGGACGTCCACAGCAACACAAGTCATGAGCCCAGGAAACACCCCAAGTGCCCGTCAGCTAATAGATGGATAAACAGAATGTGGCCTATCTGTACAGTACCGGGTTGAATAGTGCCCCCCAAAATTTACGTCCACTCGGAACCTGTGAAAGTAACTTTATTTAGAAATGCAGGGGTACAGGCCAGTCCCGTGGCTTAGTGGTTAAGTGCACACACTCCGCTACTGGCGGCCCGGGTTCGGATCCCGGGCACGCACCGACGCACTGCTTCTCTGGCCATGCTGAGGCCGCGTCCCACATACAGCAACTAGAAGGATGTGCAACTATGACATACAACTATCTACTGGGACTTTGGGGAAAAAAAAGGAGGAGGATTGGCAATAGATGCTAGCTCAGAGCCGGTCTTCCTCAGCAAAAAGAGGAGGATTAGCACAGATGTTAGCTCAGGGTTGATCTTCCTCACAAAAAAAAAAAAGAAAAGAAATGCAGGTGTAACTAGCTAAGATGAGGTCCTACTGGAGTAGGGTGGGCCCTAATCCAATGACTGCGGTCCTTATAGGAGGGAGCTAGAGAGATGAGACAGACACACAGGGAGAGGCCGTGTGGCGATGGAGGCAGAGGCTGGAATGATCCATCTCTAAGCCAAGGACGCCTGGAGCCACCAGAAGCTGGAGGAGAGGCAGGAAGGACCCTCCCTCAGAACCTGAGGAGGGACCGGCCCTGCAACCCCTTGATTTCAGACTCTGGCCTCCAGAACCGGGAGAGAATAAATCTATGTTATTCTAAGGCACCAAGCTTGGGGTAACTTATGTTCCAGGAAACTAATGCACACACTATGGAATACTACTCAGCCATGAAAAGGAGTGAAGCACTGACACACTGTGGCCTGGACGAACCTGGAAAACGTGATGCTCAGTGAGAGAAGCCAGACACAAAAGCCGCCTCTGGTCTGATTCTGTTTACACGAAATGTCCAGAACAGGCAAGTCCATGGACAAAGCAGATTAGTGGTTGTCAGGGGCTGGGGGAGGGGAACGGGCAGTAACTGCCCATGGGGACAGGGTTTCTTTTTGGGGTGATGAAAATATTCTGGAACTAGATCGTGGTGGTGAATGCACAACATTGTGAATGTGCTAAATGCCACTGAATTGTAGACTTTAAAATAGTTAAAATGGTAAATTTTATGTTAAATGCATTGTACCAAAATCAAACAAGCCAAGTGGTAAGATGTGTTACCACCTGGGCAGGGACAGGCAGCCAGACAGACGTGTGACAAAGCTAGAGGGAGAACTGGAGGAGAATCTGGTTGGGGAGCAGGTGTGCACTGCAGAACTCTTTCAACTTGGTTGTGTGTTTGAGAACTGTTGTCCTAAAATGTTTTTAAAAAATACTTCAAAAGGGACAATGGCACGTGGACTTTGCTCTGTGACCAAACACATCCTTCTGCAGCCCATGTCCTAGGCGGGAGACCTGACCCCAGGACCCCTCAGCATCCACGGGCGGGCAGGACATGGCCTGGTGGCAATGTTTCTCCTCTGGATTCATCAACCGCGACAAGGTCCCTCCAAGCTGGGTCTCCTTAAATGTCTGCTCAGCATGAACCCCAAGGGCGTCGCCTCCAAGGTGACTCAATGCTATCCCCTCTTCCCCTGGAGAATGGGGTGGGGGTGGGGGGAGGGGCTCTGGCTGTGGAGCTGGGCCCAGGGAGCCGCAGCCAGTGAGAGTGAGGCCTTCCCTCACAGGTGACACATCCCTTCCCCCGAGAAGGTGCTCCAAGCACCAAACCGAGTGCCCGTCTGACCCAGCGATTCTACTCTGGGAATCCAGAGTCCAACACACAGGTCCATGAGAAAACGTGCACACGTGTGTTCCCAGCAGCACTGCTCACATCACCAAGAGGTGGAGACAACCAGTATCCAAAGACAGACAAACCGATAAAACGTGGTCCATCCACACAGCAAAACACGATTGAGCATTAAAAACGACTGAACCACCATGTGGAGGAACCTCGAAAACATGTTGCTACGTGAGAGATGCCAATCACAAAAGGACAGATGTTGTATGATTCTGTTTATGAGAAACGTCCAGAAAAGGTAAATCCAGAGACATAAAGCAGATGAGTGGTTGCCAGGGCCTGGGGACGCGGGGAATGCAGGTGACTGCCAAATGGGGACAGGGTTTCTCCTGGGGTGATGACAATGATCTCGGGTTGACTGGGGTGATGGGCGCACAATGCTGTGAACTTACTAGGAACCACTGAACTGCACACTCTAACGGGGAGAACTGCGTGTAATGTGAGCCACATCTCAGCACAGCAGTGAGGGAGGAAGGGCAGCCCCAGGTTGTCCATTGGGCCCCGGTAGGGCCCTGGCCATCCCCTTCTGTCCGGGGGCCCAGGTTGTCCATTGGGCCCCGGTAGGGCCCTGGCCATCCCCGTCTCTCCGGGGGCCCCATAAAGCTCTTCTGACTCACCTGCTCTGGTGATTCAGCCAACAGGAAGTCTCGGGCCTGGGAGAGAGGACAGGGTCTGAACTGAGAGAAAAGTGCCCACCCGGGACTGGACACAGCTAGTGTGCTGACCCAGAGAATGCCGATGACGCTGGGTGGATTCTGCAGAAGTTTCAGAGAGCTGGGGCCTGGTGATCTCACGAAAAGGTCTGGCAACTCTGGGCTATACGTGGGTGGCTGTACATGGGACAGCCTGGGACGGCCCCAGTCAGGTCTGTTGTCTGACTGTAACTATTAACGTCCTCCTTCACTGGACAACAGATGACATACCCTCTCTCCCCACAAGGGGAGCCTGGGAGCGTGACACTGCCTCTCGGTGACATCCGACTCCACACTTCTCTGGCACAGCCTTCTTCACTCCTTCCCGTCTCCCAGCCTGAGGCCGGGAGTCACACACAGGGGTCCAACAGCCAACTTGGGGGTTTGCCTTCGGACAATGCAGTCTGCTCCCAGAGGCCCCTCCAGCCTTACAGCCCCGGGTTTGGCCCTTTCAGCTTTGGGTCCCTTCGGAGATGGCTTATTTTGAAGACACTCAGTGACAACGGGAGCTGGAATGAAACACGCCTGGAAAAGGTGCAGCTGGCAGGAAGAAAGGGAGGCGGGTAGGAGCACCCCAGTGTGCGGATTTGTCCTCACGGGCGCAGGGGGGCTGCTGTACCTCTAGGCAGGCACATCCCAGGTCGGAGGAGCAGAGAGAGGCAGTGGGGGCTGGCCACATGGGCATCCCCCTGCCTGGCACCCACCAAAATTCCGGCCTCCGGGAGGAAAGAACAGTTCAGCACAGGGAGCCCCTCCTATCAGGGAGTGGGGGAGACTCCCCAAATCCCAGGTCCCCAGTGCCGGCCAAGGGCCCACCTGCCTCCTCATGGGCGTCTCCGAGGCTGGCAGTCACTGGCCTGCTGTGTTAACTCATTTCTGCTCAATACCATTCTATTATTACTAATCGATTAGCTTTCATAGCTATAAAAATACGGACATTCACATCCACCTTCCAGAATTCTTAGGGTGAAATGAAACCAGCACGAAAGGCACCCTGTGAGGCAGTGATAAGTATCTCTTTCCCTCTCCTATGTGACTGTTCATAGGAGCGAAAGCAGCCGGGACCCAGGAGTTACGTCATCCTCCCGCCCTTGGCTTCTCCTCTACTTAGAACTTCAAGACTTTTGAGCAATGCAAGCGTCACTCATTGCTGGCTATGAGGGACGATTATAAAGACACTCCAGCCGTGAGCTTGTCCATGTCAACATACATCGAAGGACACGGAGGCTCCACTGGTTGGCTCAGGAGATTCAGGTTGGGGCTCCCACTAATGGGCCCACAGTAGGCACACCTGAGCTGGCCTCCGTGTAGCCCGACTTTAAACCTCCTCAGTAGGCAGGGTGGTCCTTCCTAATCCTATATTAAAAACAAGGAAGCGCCCAGGCCCTCGCAGCAGGAGCAGTCTTGGGCCAGGCCAGGCTGGGACACCCCAGGAAGGAGCCTCTGTCGCCCCGGCCCCAGGGCCCCATTGGCCTTAGAGAACAGAGATGAGTCAGCTCCACTGAAGAAGCGGTTTTCAATGTCTTATAAACTCATTCCACGCCTGTCTACCAGGGGCCTGTGCTGCGTGTAAGGACAGGTTGAGGAAGAAGGAGACAGACGCCATTCCTCCCCTCCCCAGGCACCACCCTGGGCAGCCGAGAGGTCTGCAAGCCTCGCCATAATTGTCCCCATCCTGCTCCCCAACGGTCCTCCCAGGGCTGGGCCCGAGGCCCCGGCTGGACAGGCCAGCAGACCCCTCCCCCAGAGAGCCTGGCTCAAGGGTATAACAAGAGCCATCAGGGCAGCGTGCCTGCCCACTGGGCCTGCTGACCATCAGTGGTGGGTGAGGCCAGGTGAGGACACAGAGCTGGGAGGGCCTCCGGATCTCACCGGCCTGAGGCCAAGCTGGCTCTAGCCCACCAAGTCAGGACAGCCAGGGTTCCTGTTTTTGCTTAAGTCTCTTTGAGTACGTTTTCTCTCATTTGCCACCAAAAAGTCCTGACTAACCCACGTTCGCTGACCAGGACAAACGTCTGCCAGGTCTCTTTGGGTTTCAGCTGCCAAAGAACCCCGAAGCCACAAAGAGGAACCTGCACGGGAGGGACCCAGTGCTGGGCCTCCCGGCCGGCGGTTCCCATTTCCTGCTGCCCCACCCTGGGGCACCCAGGCGGTGTGGCCCCACATCAGGCCCCCTCAAGTAAAGACACTCCCAGCGCTGGTCACACTCCAACACTCAGGGCCTCCTGGGCCTAAAACGATGCTTCCTACAGAAATACACGCAGCCGCCTGTGTAAGTCGGCATTTTTCCAGCATCCACGTTAACAAGGCAAAAAGAAACAGGTGAATGAAGGCTGACACTGTATTTTACTTAACCCAATACACCCAAAACACTATCATCTCAACAAACCTACAATGTAAAACATTACTAATGAACCGCCAGGAGGGCGGTAATCCGCTTCACATGCCCAACTGTCCCCTGGAAGAGAAGGGGAAGGGGCTCAATGAGAGGCTAGCCACCCAGAGAGACCGCTTGACCGAACCCTCACGGGGATGGCAGCCACGAGAGGACCGAATGTTGAAACAGAAAGCGTTGCTAAGACCGATGTGTCGTTCGTTATTAAGCAAAGTTTCCCTTCCAGCCACCAGGACGGCCAGCGGAGGAGCTTTGGGACCTGCTTCAGAAGGGTCATCATCTGGATGAGTTCATTAGACTAAAAAGAAGCACGCTCGGTGTTTTCTCCACGTGGTGGAATCACAGATGGGTTTCTACGATCTTTTCAGGCTTATCTGAATGCTGTTAATTTTATATAATAATTATTTTAATATTAAAAAATTATTAAATGAGATATTTTACAGTCTTTTCCTCATACTAAGTCTTTGAAAACTGAGTAAATGCGTTTTACACACACAGCACCTCTCAATTCCAACCAGCCAGGCCTGCCCAGCAGCCACGTGAGGCTCGTGGCCTTGGTCCAATGGCTCCTGTAAGCATCTTTCCTGGCCTTTTGGGGAAGTCCAAGCTTTTTTTACTCACAACACTTCTGACACCAAATGCAGGGGGGTTTCCACACCAACCACTTCTCCAACCTCCAGGCACCAGCTGAGAGTCCAACAGTCCAGTTAAATTCTAACACTATCCACCCAGAGCCAGCACCAGACCTCACAGGTCAGGGCTCAGCCCCACAACACTGCCCCTCCTTCAGACGCTAGCTCTAAGTCCTGCGCCCCCAACACACTGACCAACCTGCTGTAAGTCAGAGGTTCCCACAACCCCCTCCAAGCTTGACAACTTTCTAGAATGGCTCACAAAACTCAGGAAAGTGCTGTATTTACTATTACTAGTTTATTATAAAGGACACAACTCAGGAATAGCAGATGGAAAAGACACCTGGGGCGAGCTATGGGGAAGGGGCATGGAGCTCCCCTGCTCCATCTGGGAGCTCTCCCGGCACCTCCCCGTGTTCACCAACCTGGAACCCCTTGAGTCCCACTGTTTAGGGTTTTTATGGAGGTTACATAGACATGATTGATTAATTCATTGGCCATTGGTGATGGGACTCAAGCTCCACCCCCTCTCCCCTCCATAGAGGTCAACCTGGTGCCGAAAGCTTCAACTTTTGGCCTTTCCAGAGTCCCCATCCTGAAGCTGGCTAGCCAGGGCCTCAGCCACCTGTGGTCTCATTAGCACACCACACACTGTTATCACTGTGGATTCCCAGGGCTTTAGGAGCTGTGCACCAGACCTGACAGCACAGGTGCCCACTCTGCCCTCTGTGCTGCCTCAGTCCTCCCCACACTGTGTGAGGAGAGCTGGACAGAGGGATAGGGGCCAGAGAGCTTCGGTACCTCCCCGCAGCTCAGAGCCCAGTGGGATCTGAACCTGGGTGTGTGCAGCTCCTGCTCTACCCCCACACCTCACGCTGACTGATTTCAGAATCTCCATGGGATCACTTGGCTTCCTCGGGTAAGGAACATGGGACACAGTCGCAAAGGGATGAGCGCACAGTTCAGCTCCCAGCCAGGAATCCTGCTAACCTCCACAGGGCCGGCTGACCAGTGCGACCGCTGTGACCAGGGGCCCGGGGCTGCACACACCCAACCAGAGACATTCCTCCCGGGTCAGTTCCTCCCGGACCCAGAAAGACCTGACCTATGGCCAGACTTCTCCGCAGGGCCGGAGCAGCGCCCAGGTGCACAGGGACAGCCCCTGAGCAGGGCAGATGCAGAAGGCAAAGGCAGAGGGAACTGACCTCCAAGGCAGGCAGGCAGGCAGGCCCTGAGTGTGCGTCAGTTCTGCACTCCCTCCTTGCCCCAGATACCCCTCCACTGGGGGTGAGGGGTGAGCAGAGGTGCTGAGGAGCTGTCCACACCGGCCAGGGCCGCGCTGGTCTGGGCTGGCCCTCTGGCCTTCCCTAGCGGGAGGAGCGGAAAGGGAGCAGGGCAAGAAGGGTCTCCTGGCCCCGCCTGGACGCGATACCTCACCTCGGCCTCACCGCCCGCGAGGCTCCGGCAGCAGGGCCATGCGCTGCCCCACCGCTGGCCGCCCCCACGGCCGCCTGCGGGCAGCCCTCTCGGAGCCCGCCCCGCCCCGCACTCACGTCGTCCATGAGCAGCAGCAGGATGTTGGGGGGCCGCGGAGCGCCCGTGGCCCCCAGCGCCGCCACACTCAGCACCAGCAGCAGCCGCCACCTCGTCACCTCGGCAACCGCCGCCATGGCAACCACGCCGGGCACAGCCGAGACCCGGCCAGCTGCTCGAACCCAACTGACGGCCGGTCCAGCCGGGCCGCGGGGCGGGGCAGAGCCGACCGCGTGACCAGAGGGGCGGCGCCGAAGTCGGCCGCGTGGCTGGGCTCGGGCCCAGGCCGACCGCGTGACCGGAAGGGCGGGGCCTTGCCAACCCCGAGGCTCCGGCGGTCGCGTGAGCGGCGGCAGGGTCACGTGACGCGGCAGGCCGGCTTCCCAAGATGGCGGTGTGCGTGGCGGTGATCGCCAAGGAGGTGCGTACGCCGGCGGTCCGGCCCGCCCCGGCGCTCAGCCGGCCCCGCGGAGGGGCTGCAGCGGGAGGGCGGCCGCGGGACCCCTTCCCGGACCCGCCCGCGCTCTCCGCCCTCCCCTCCGTCCCTGCCCGCGGTCTCCGGAAGGGCGGGCCCGGCGGCCTCGCCGAGCCCCGGTGGTCCCGGGCGGTCCGGGCAGGCGCCGCCCAGACCCGCATCTGCAGCTGCCGGGGTGTTCCCCCGGCGCCCACAGCCCAGGACCTCCTCTCCCGTCCAGGGCCAGCCGTCCGTGCGCGGGCTCTGGATTCTTGCCCCCGAATCTGGCCGTCCACTCCTCTCCGTACTCCTCCACCGCGCACCCCCGCCGGCCACTCCATCGTTCCCCCGGACCACTGACAGTCTCCACACCGCAGCCACAGTGCTATTTGAAAAACAAGTCAGATCGTGTCACGCCGCTGTGTAAAGTCTCTCCAGTGGCTTCTCATTGCCTTAGGATAACGGCTGAATAACGTGGTCGCTTCCTCCTCGTCCCCCATACCACTGACACCCTCCACTCCAACCCAGCGGGATTCTTGCAGCTCCTCGACAGGCTCTGCTGTCTCACTTCTAGGTCTTTGCACTGGGAACCCCCCTTCCCGACTCCCATCCCTTTCCTCGTCCCCATAGATTTCATTTTCTCTAGAAAGCTGTTTCTGAATCCTAAGACTGCGTTGGGTGGCTGTCCTGGTGCTTCTGCCTCTCCTAAGCCCGGGCCCGCTGCGAAGCTTTCTGAGTGCCGGCTTCCCGCTTGGCGTTTTCCCCTATAACGCGTTACTTATTTGTTGACAGGTTTGGTGATTGTTTCCTTCACCAGATGTCAGCCCCATTAGGGCAGGGGCAGCGTTCATTCACTCTGTCTGCGCAGTGACAGGTGCGGGACAGAAGCAGTAAATTGTGGCATGGGGGAGCCCTTGGAGGACACTATTATCTCTGCAGTCAGGATGGTCAGAAAAGGCTGTGCAGAGAGATGAAGGGAGGTGTGAGCCGAGCCCTGAAGGGTTTAGTGAGGGGCCTGCCAGTGCCTCTGCCCAGGTGAAGAGAGTGCGGTGCGTTGCATATTGGGAAACAGCCAGTATTCTGGGGCCAAGAGGAGAGCACGTGCTAGGACTGGGCCCCACATGGAAGGTGGGTGACCTGTCCAGGTGACAGGGTTAGTTGTCAGGCTGTGCTCAAATCTGTTTTTCTGAGCCATCTTCTCTTTTCTGCCCACCCTAATGATGCCCCTTTGCAGACAATACGTAAACCTTCTCAGATTAGAGTGGGTCCCCTGGAGGCAGTGCCCACAGCGTTTGGAGGATCAAACAACAGGTTTTAGAGAATGAGAGTGTGTTCCCGGCTGGTTGGTGCTTGGTTGTTTCTCCCTCTGAATGCTCTGTGGCCTCGTTTTCATCGTGGGGGCAGACAGGGTGGATTCTCATCACGACAGTTGCCGTCATCCTTTCTTGCAGAATTACCCTCTCTACATCCGCAGTGTCCCCACAGAGAACGAGCTGAAGTTCCACTATATGGTGCACACGTCCCTGGACGTGGTGGACGAGAAGATCTCGGCCATGGGGAAGGCCCTGGTGGACCAGAGGGAGCTCTACCTGGGCCTGCTGTACCCCACAGAGGACTACAAGGTGTATCCTTCACGCTGTGGGGGGCCTGTCAGCAGGGGTCTCTCCCCTCAGGGTTTTGCATCTGGGGATTCGGCCTGCAGTGGCCCGAGGTGTACTGTAGGATGAGATAACCTTGAATGGCTGGTCCTCTTGGGACTGGGACAGCCTCTGGGGCACTTCGTGTGATGCAAGGCTGTCCTGTTTCTCCAAAGTGGTTTTGGAGCCGGGGGATGTGCACAGATGGCCGTCCCTCCTCGCATGCTTCCTCGATGATGCTGTGTTTCATGCTGTCACAGAGTCCCTTGGTTGAAGCACGTTCCCTAACCAGCTGTGCAGCTACGGCTACGTGACCAATTCCAGGGTGAAGTTCGTCATGGTGGTGGATTCCTCCAACACGGCGCTCCGTGACAACGAGATCCGCAGTGTAAGCACACGGGATGTGCAGGCCAGGCCCCGGCCGCTTGGTCTTTCCTTTTCCCTTTGGAGATGCTGAGAAGCCAAAAACCTGGCAGTCGCTAGGTGTACGTGTAAATTAAGAACGCTGTTGGTTCTTGTTTCAGATGTTCCGGAAGCTGCACAACTCCTACACAGACGTGATGTGCAACCCCTTCTACAATCCAGGGGACCGCATTCAGTCCAGGTGGGCCGCTGCTCTCCGGAGTCTGCCGCCCTCTCTTTGTAGCTCTGCCCTGCTAAAAGGCACTGTTCTACGAGTCAGAGAGGGGTGGACACTGTTCCCTAAGGCAGCGATTTTGAAGCAGCAGAACACTGTTTTTCCAAACAGACTTTTATTTTTTTATTTATTTTATTATTATTTATTTATTTATTTTATTTATTTATCAGCTCTGAGCTAACATCTGCCAATCCTCCTCTTTTTGCTAAGGAAGACTGGCCCTGGGCTAACATCCGTGCCCATTTTTCTGTACTCTATATGGGACGCCGCCACAGCATGGCTTGCCAAGCTGTGCGTCGGTGCGTGCCTGGGATCCGAACCGGCGAACCCCGGGCCTCCGCAGTGGAGTGTGCGCACTTAACCACTTGCGCCACTGGGCCAGCCCCCAAACAGACTTTAGAGGGATCTCCAACACAGAAACCAGACGGAGGGGAACTGGAGGGGTACGTGCAGAGCTTGCCCATTTGGTTTCCCAGGTGCACCCAGGAGGTATAGGGTGCCCCCACAGAGCCCAGTGAGGGCCCAGGCATGTGGACAGGAGCCGTCGGGGAGAAAACATGCATTTGTCGCTCACCCCTTTCTGTCTTTGATGTTGAACTTGGACAGTTAGGAAATCGGATTGGAGGTATCTTCCAAATAGCTTTCAAATAAACACAGTCTTAACATGGGAACGTCATGAGGATGCTTCATAAAGAAGCGTTCGTGTGCACACACTTTGAACTTGCTCTTGGGAGTTTCCGGCACTCCTAGACACAGTTCCCAAGGGCTCCTCGTAGCCAGCGGGTGAGAGGACATTGCAGTGACCGAGCCAGGCCCCTCCCATGCTACCTTTCCTTGGCTGTGACACTGTGTCCTGGGTTGTCCTGGTGGCAGAATCATGTGGAGCCCCATGTCTCCAGCTGTGCAGGGCGGCGACAGCTGCTGTTCTCGCTGCACCCCAGCCCTGTGTGCCCACGCGCAGCTCCTCCAGCCCTGCCTGAAGACCCGGCCAGGGCAAGGCTGCGCTGAGAGGGCCAGACCTGGGGGAACTGCGGGAGTGAGGGGCACGAGACAGGTCTCATCCCTGGGTGTGGTGGCACGCACATCCTGGCCTCTCAGCTGAGTTGGTTATCTGGACCTCAGAGACCAACGCCCCAAGCGTCCTGGGAGATGAGGGGTGCACAGAGCCTCTCTCTGCCGGCAAGGGTGGGGGCTGGCTCTGCTCCTCTTGAATAGGTCTGCTTCTCTTTGCAGGACCTTTGACAGCATGGTGACCTCTATGATGATACAGGTCTGCTGAGCGAGAACTCTGTTGCCCGTCGTCTGGAGGAGAAGCCTTCTGTACATAACTGTAGTGTTTAGACGTGTATTTATTATTATCCGCCTCTTGCCGAGTGTCCCGGATATGCTGCTGGGGGCAAGGCCTCGAGCAGCGTGCCAACTAAAGGTCTTGTGAGATCAGATGTGGCGTTTTCCGTCTGTGTCAGCAGAGGGTCTGGCTAAAGAGAGTCTAACACAGGACTTTTGGGGGACGGGGGCAGAGGTCCGGTACCAGACAGAGCGGGGAGCTGTTGTGCCCAGTAGGCACGCAGGGGCAGGGGGAGGGGGCGGCGGAAGGAGGCGCACAGGACCCATGGGCTGGCCTTTCTGCTCCGCCGTCTGCCCTCCTCGCCCTCCACGCCCTCCAGTAGCTGACCAGTGGGGTGTCTGTGCCCAGGGCCAGATCTAGAGGGGCACACGGGACAGCCCGCACGCCTTCCCCTTGGGGAGAAGTCCTCTTTCTGGGTTCAGCCGCAGCCTTGGGAGGCAGCCCTCACGAGATCCAGGAAGCCACTCGTGACCGTGGCGTCTCCTTGGCTGCTGCTTTCTGAGCCGAATGAGCAAACTCCAAGAACCTGTTAGTGCGCAGTGGTTCCTCGTGGCCAGACGGAGGTTAGGAGATAAGTCCGCCCTCTCCTGCTGCCCCCAGGCCCCTGGGCACACTGCAGTGGGGTGGGGGCTTACTTTTGAGGAGAGGCTGATGTAATTGGATTTCTGCTTTCTGCCTCCCCATAAGCCGCCTCAGCCAAGTTCAGATGGCGGTCTAACTAGCTGGCCACAGCTGGTGACAGCCCCTCTGGGATCAGGTGGCCCAGGTTCCAGCACCCTTTGTCATTTGGCAATGTGGTCCATGAAGTGGGAGAGGTGCCAAGGGCCCTCGGGGTCTGAGGCCCGCCCGCAGCGAGTCTACTCGTTTTCAGAGCTGCCGGCTTCCCTGAGTTGGCTCCCCAGGACAGCTGTGAGCCCCTCTCCTCCTTTCAACTGCTCTGAAGAGGCTCTCTGACCACAGGAAGGCAGCTCAGACCCCTGGGGGAACCGGGAAGGCTGTCAGCCTCTGTGGGCCCCGGGCTGGAGCTGGAGCAGGACTCACCTCTGCATGCTTTTGGGTTTGCTGCCCTTCTAACCAGCGCAGGATTGATTTTTCACACTACAGAAGTAAAGGAACGAGTCAGCTGGGAGTGTGTGTTAAAAACACAAGTCCCTGTCCCCCGCCCCACCCCCAACCCCCCACGCCCCGCCACAGGTGGAATTGACCTAGAGGAGGGCTGAGAACAACCACAACGCAGGTGCTGTTTCTGATGCCAGTGGACGGCAGGCTGTCTGCACATGGGACTTCTTCCCTGCCATCTAGCTCACATCTCTGGTGGAGCCTTCAGTAGTCTCTCCTGCCTGGGGAGTGGCTGTGGTAGGGACTGCAAGTTGCTGACCCAACGTCCATTCTCTCTTGCTTTCTTACTAACAGAACCCCAGTGTTATTGGGGGCAATTGACTAGACAAAAGATATTTCCTACCCTCTGTAGCATACAAGGGTAGGTAGTTACGGTACCTAAATGGATGGTGTTGGTAGGAACTTGCAGGAAGGATACTTTAAAAGAGGATTCAGCTGGCAGATGGAGCACCCTTTCTTCATCTTTTCCCTTCCTGCCTTGAACTTGGATGCAATGGCTGGAGTTCTGACAGCCATCTTGAGAGCATGAGGACAAGCTCCACCCCTAAGGATGAGAGAGCAGAAACCTAGAAGGAGCCTGGGTCTTTGGTGACATACTAGGCCCGGACTACTTATGTTTAGCTTTTTTTTTTTTTATGTGAGAAAACAAACCCCCATCTTTTGAAGCTACTCCTATTTGGGTTTTTCTGTAGGTGCAGCCAGACCAACCCATACTTTTTACATTGGGGAGTTTTCACACACATTATTAGGTAGCATCCCAATTTTAAGCCTGAGAAAATCAAAGGTTAGAAGTAATCTGCTAGCCTTTGTTCTGCCAACGGAACCATCAGGAGGGCAGTTTCCCCTTATCTTTTCGCATCTCTATAAGTGAGGTTGGCCTCACTGCGGGCCACCTGCCCCTGCCCCCTGCCCCTGCCCTTGCCCCGTCCCTCCGCCGCAGAGCTGAGCCCCCTTGGGTGCAGCTCCTAGTTGGCCCTTGGCTGTTGCTGCAGGTGACTTCTCTGCTGAAGTTCACGCCAGCAGTCTCTTCCCTCAGGCATCAGCACTGCTCTCTCCCCTTCCTCCTACCCAGAGCAGGTGTGGTGAGGGGAGGCCAAGTCTCGGCCTGTGCGGGTCTGTGCGGGCCTTCTCCGTGCCTCACCTCGAGGCCCTCGCCACCCACGTGACGGCCATGTCAGGAATGCTCTGTCTCCCCGCCCTTGGCCTGCTCAGGCCTGAAACCCACTGGAAAGGAGGGACTCCTGGGCTCACTCTCCTCACAGTGGCCAGACAGAGGGATGAGGAAAATGCTTCTGAAACAGAACTAACTCCTCGAGGTAGAAGATTGCTGGGGATCTCATGGAAAAGCCAACGTGCCATGACGACATCAGGCCGGGGGGGCTGGGGTGGGGGTGGGACATGGGACAGCCCAAGGTGCTGTGCTGCTGGAGCTGGTGTCATCTGCGCGGTGCTGCGTGAACTGTGTGTCCTGGTGTGTGCCTCTCCTGCAGCCCCCCACCTACGAATGGTCAGGCCATGCACAGCGCCACCTGAGCTGCTGGGCGGCCTTGGCAAGGTCCCCTGACACTCAGCCCCTCCTACCCACCTCATCTGGCAACTTAAAACAACAGAAATTTACTCCCACAGTATGGAGGCCAGAGCCAGAAATAAGGTGTCAGCAGGCCTGGCTTCTTTGGGAGGTTCTGAGGCAAGGTCTGTCCCATGCTCTCCAGCTTCTGATGGCTGCCAGTGATCCTTGCGGTTCCGTGGCTTATAGACACATTGCTCTGCCTGTGCTGGCACATCTCTCTGTCTCTCATATCCAGGGTGTGTCATTGGATTTAGGGCCCACCCAGATGATCCAGGATGCTCTCATCTCGAGATCTTTAACTCAACTACATTGCAAAGACCTCTTTTCCAGATAAGGTCAGATTCACAGGTTCTGGAGATTAAGAGGTGGACATTTTTTGGGGGGGCCTTCATTCATCCCACTACGAGGGCCAACGTTGACCTCAGACCATGGGGAGCGTGAACCTGGCCTGAGTGAGGAAGTCAAAGATGCATGTGAGTGGAGAGCAAAGAGGCAGCTGCCCTCCACAGAGAATGCTGTCTTTGCCGGTGCTGGAGAAGGGGGAGCGGGACAACCACCTGTGGACTGAAGCACAGAGCAGCTCTGTTCGCGGCTTAAGGAACTGATAAGTAAGCACAACAAGGCTAGGAGAGTGGCTTTAGAAAGGTCAAGGGGGGGCGTTCATTAGTTACTTAATGCCAGAACTAAGTGTTTACACCGAGGAACATACTGCCCTGCCAGGGAGAAAGCCAGTGAGTCTCCGAGTGGAGGGGCCGGCGGTGAGGGTGCCCAGCGTGGAAACGCCACTTCTGCTTCCTGAACTCCTGGCGAGGGCCAGGCCTGTACCAGGTGCCTGAGGGGAGTGCCCTTCTACAGTGCCTCACAGGTGAGGGCCCACAGGGACAGGTGTCTGTCACACACTGCGGGGGAGCACGTGCCCCAGAGGCCACCGGACCTGGGGCAAAGACGTGGTTAGCTATGCTTCCCTGTAGCACGGGGGCTGGTGGTGACAGTGTAAACCTGTCGGCTGTCAGCAGTGAAGTGGGGTGCAGCCCTCTCTCGGACCCGCAGCCACACCCCAACACCTGCCTTTCTGTGGAGTCCACCTGAGGGAGCTGCAGAGTGAACAGGTGCCCGAGAGAGGAGAATAAAAGGGGAGATCTGTTGTCAAGCGCTTTTAAAAAATATTCAAATTTAATAATTTATGTTTTACCATTAAGACATTTCTGTTTTTCTTTAAAAGGAATTAGTCCAAGAGCCTGGAGTATGCCAACCCTGAGCTGACTCTGCTGCCTGGGCCTCACCTGCCCAAAGTTTTGCCCAGGGCCCTCCAACACCCTAAGTGGCACTCCCTAGTGGGCCATCCTCCCACCTGAGTGGAGGGGGCAGGGCCGGTTCTTCAGGACGCGGCTGCAGCTCTCCCCCGTGCCCTGCCAGCCTGCCCTACGACCCCACAGCACTGCAGGCCCGGTCCTCTGTAGTAAATGGTCCCACATGGAAACAGCTATTTACTCCTGACCCAGCCCCACTCTCAAAATCTGGGCATCCCTTCAATACGGTGAATACCACGGTGAGCATCTTCCACGCGCCCTGCACGGACAGGGGAGGGAGGTGAGCTCCGCACCAGGCCCGCCCCCTCCCACCGGCCCCGCCCTCCCCGGGCCCCCGCCCCCTCCCACCGGCCCCCGCCCTCCCCGGGCCCCGCCCCCACTCACCGGCTCCGCCCCCGTGGTCTGAAGCGGGCCCCGCCCTGGAGGCTGCTGCGGGGGAAGGGCTCCCCGCTGGCGCATGGGTGTCTCCGCAGGCCCCCGCGGTCGGTGGAGCTGATGCCTGGTAAATTGGTCCTTTTGGGCAGCACCTAGAACCAAAGACCATGCCGGTCTGAGATCCCTATTCTCACATCCCTCCACCCCAAGTTGCCTCCAGGAAGCCTTTCTAGCTTTCTCTGCTGGAGGCTCACAGGCAAGTGTGCACAGACCCCAGCGCCCACCAGGCCCTCAAGGCATGGGGCCATCTGAGGCATCAGACCCGAACCTGTCCCCCACCTTCTCAAGATCCCCACTGGGGCCTCAACTGTCCAGTCACAAGCTGTGGTCCAGTGCTGTGCCCCTGTCAAGCCAACATATCCGCCTGTGTGTGTGTGTGGGGGGGGCGGGAGGTCTGGCTCAGCGGGGAGCCTCCCCAGTGCCACACCCAGGTCAAACCCGCTGGGGTCTGAGGTGCCCCCATCCTGCCCCACCCCCAGTGGATGTGCCCAGAGACATGAGAGGAGGTTGGAGAGGAGATTAGAGAAGGGGCAGGCTGGGTCAGCTGTATGTGTGTCCTTGGGCAAGTGCCTCAGCCTCCCTGATCTTGCCATTTCGGGGCCTCTCGGGGATTAACGGGTTAATGTAGAGAGGCTCAGAGCAGAGCCCCCACCCCTCGGCACCTCCAGGTGCATGATGACGGTGACTCATGGGGGCACGCACCTTGATGACCCGGCCTCGGAAGATGCTCTCGTTCAGCTGCACGGCGGCCTGGGCTGAGCTCTCAGTGGCAAACTCTATGTAGGCATAGCTGGGGCAGGGGTGGGGGCAGGTGAGGGCCACCCCGGGTCACCTATCCTTGGCAGCACCCCAGGGCACCTGGCCCTCTCCCTGGGACCCTGCACTGACCCCTTGGGGTGTCCAGAGAACTTGTCACACAGGATGGTGACCCGATGGATCTCCCCGCAGTGGTTGAAGTAGGCCTCCAGCTCCTCAGCCGTGCCCCCGTAGTCCACCTGACACAGGCATGGCCAGGTGTGGGGGACCCCTGCAGAGGCCTCACTCTCCTGGAGTCTCCTGCAGCGCATTTTCTTGGTGGAGAGCAATCTATTGGACCCAGGGTGGGGGGCAGACACCTTGGGGGGAGGCCTGCTGGGGGTGGACTGGAGACTGGTAGGACCACTCCCCACATGTTAGGCAGCGCCCCAAGTTTATTTGGCCTGTGCAAAGTGTGTGTGGCTTTTTAAAGAGGAATTCGTTGCCAGTGATTGGCCAACTGGGAGATTTCACATGGAAATCCCGAATCCCAGCTCACGTGGGGAAATCAGAACGCCTGAGGACACAGGCCCCAGTCCCTCTTGGGGACAGCCCCCCATCAGACCCCACCCTCGTCCTCTCTCTCCGGGGCCACGCCCCATATGTGTCCCCCCTTCAATCTTAGCAGCCGGGAGGTGGCAGACCCGGGGTGCCCACTGAAGGGACCCTAGCTTGCTCCCCACCCCACTCACGTTGCCCACGTAGATGGATCTGTGGTCCGCCTGCACCTTCTCTGTGGGGGTCCTGGGGCTGGGGCAGCCTGCGGAGGGAGCAGCCTCAGGACTAGGGGGTTGGGGAGTGAGGGGGGCTCCCCGCAGCTGCTAAGGGCAGGCACCTCACATCTGTAGCTCCTTCCTCACTTCTCGAGGGGAGAGGGTCACCCAGGCTCTTCGGGAAGCTGATGCTCGTGGAAACCCCGACTCACCCTGTGAGCTGGCACTGTTCCTGCAGTCGCTCACAGCCCACCCCAGTTTACAGGGGAAACAGGTCTTAGAGCCGCGTGCTTGAGGACTGGAGAGGCCAGTCGCACAGGGAAGGGGTCGGCCTGGCCCGCTGGCTCCTACCTGTCTCGGGGCTCAGCAGCTGCCCGGCCAGCACGGCCCTGGCGCCCTCCTCTTTCCCCGTCTGGGCCTGCGCCCCGGGCGGCTCCGGTCCCTGGGCCCGCTCCAAGGCCCACAGCTTCAGTTTCACGGCCTCCAGCTCCTGCCAGCACACAGCCCCAGGCTGAGCCCAGAGGCAGGATGGCCCCCAGGCTCCTCTCTCGAAGGAGGCCCAGACCCTGCCTGTTCTCAAGATCACCTGCCCCCCCCACCATGTACCGGGCCCCTGGGTCCCCAACCCACCTCTGCTGGGCGCTCCATGTGGTTGTTACCTGGTCAGGTACCGGGCACTTGGCCAGGTCCTCCCTCCCCAAGAGAGACAGCAGGAAGCCTGCCTCCTCATCCTCGTCTTTGGCTTCTCCTGTTTCCTCCTCCTCCTCATCCCCACCCCCTGGCCCCAGAGGGCTCTTCTCAGTCCTGCTCCAGGCCCCCCAGCCCTGGGCCTCAGGGTCCGAGGAAGCTCTCTGGAGCCAGGCCTCGGTTGGGGGTGGGAAGAGAGTTTGGCTGAAGAAGGGCCACATGGTGGACGGGACGAGGAAGGTAGGTACTCGAGGCCTCCGCTGCTCACTTCCACGCCAGCACCTGCCTGTGCCTTCCCAGGGTTTTAAGCCCTCCCCCGGGCCAGCTGCTCCCACTAGAGCTCTGAAGAGCCTCCCTCTGGGCTGGGGCCAAGCTTCCAGCCCTGGCTTCTGGGCCCTGAGGGGTCAAACGCCACGGATCCCTGCCCCTGTCCCTTCTTCCAGGGCACTCAAGGTGGAGAGAGGAGCCCAGCTGAGGCAGAGACCACGCTGGCCACAGTGGCTGAGCTAGGGGTGGTGACAGCCCGGAAAGCTCACCAGGGTCACCACTCAGTGTTAGATCTCCAGTGGTGGGCCACAGTTAGGATGACATGGGCATGAGCAAATTATCTGAGTGTGCAGAAGCAGATGGCACATGCGATCACAGCAGGCTTCCTAGAGGAGGTGGTGTTTGAGCTGGCCTTGAGGGATTGGGTCAGGCTGAGGCTGGGTGGTGTACAGCTTAGGTGGAGGGAACAGCTTGAACAAAGGCCTGAGGGGTGAGAGCAGGGAGTGTGCCACGGGAGTCAGAGCTCCGTGGACTGGGCCAGGGCGGGGTCCTGGGCCTGGAGGAGAGACAGCTGCCTCTGTCACTCCTCTTTCCACCCACCGCCCGCCGATTCTCTATGGACCCTCCCCTCCCCCACCCCACTCTGGACCTGCTTTTAGGTAGAGCCAATTAACTGAAGCCGTAATCCTGCCCTGGCCACAGGCACAGTGGTTGAATTACTGCAGCTCAGGCAATGGCCTCGGGGCTGAAGGTGTACTTTGTGAAGCCTCCTGCTTCTGCTGCTGGCCTCCACTCCCCTCTTCTCGCCCCTGGAGGGTGGCTGCTGGCCTGCATCCCTGTGTGCCCTGGTCTCCTCCGTCTCTCCTTGGCTGGCCCTGGCTCGGTCTGGGTGGACCTCTGCTGTGCCTGTTCTGTCCAGACCCGTTCATGGGGGACCCTGTGGGTGTGTTTGCCCGCCCTCCAGGCACAGCTGGCAGGTCCAAGTCAGGCCATTCGAGATCTTGTCCATGGGAATTTGGAATTGGGGGTGGAGCTGAAACCCGGGAGCCGGCCAGCCATTCCTCCCCCGGGGGCTGAGGTCAGGGGACACCTGTGCTGCCTCCTCGGCCTGACTCCCTTATTGCACCGGTTGTTCTCACCTCCACAGAGGCTGAATTGAAGACTGCATGGTGCCCCTGGGCCCCCGAGGGAGGGCCATCACCAGGCAGTCTCGAGGCCTGGGAGGAAGACCTGCCCTGAGTTGGCCGTGGGCCTCGGGCCTCCCGGCTGCCGCCCTCCTCAAATGCTGGTCCCTATCCCCACACAGCCACACGCACTTAACGTGTGTGCAACCCCAGGGGCACTATTGCCACTGTACTGCTGCCTCCAGGAGGCCTCCCTGATGCCTCCTGCTCCCTCTGGTGGCCAGGGTGCCGGGCCTCACCCTCTGTCTGTCCTGAGTGAGCTACCGGTCTCCAGGGCTCCCTTGGCAGGCCAGGGGACCTCAGGGGCAGCAGCCATGTCTGTGCTGATGACAGGGCCTCGGCCCCAGGCCGGCTGGATGAGGATAGAAGTGCAGCCGCTGCGTGTCTCTCTCCTGTAATGTGAGGCAGTCAGGTCTCCTCCCTCCTGTGGGTCTGAGGCCCCATGGAGGGCTCGTGGTCTGGGCCCTTCCCTCCCCCTCCACGTGGGAGCCAGGACACCCTGCAGCTCTGTCTAAGCCAAGAGCAGGCTGGACTCAGGCCTGGCCCCGGCCAGCCTCCTCTGAGCTCAGACCTCTGCAATGGAAAAACGTGGTCACCCGCTCTCTGCAGAGATTGCTGACACACCAGGCCCAGCTGAGGCTCCTGCCAGCGCCCGGTGTGGGGACAGGCTCGCCCCCATGCTGGCCTTTCCAGTGACGCCTTTCAAAATACACCGTGTTCCAAGCCTGGGCCCGAGTATTAATAACATCCCTTCCTCCAGGGAGCGCCAAGTCCTGGGCACCCGACCCTGGACGGGACCCGCCCTGGGAACTGGGACACCACGGCTATGACACCCTGGCTCCTCGGGGTCAAGGTATCCCTTCCCTCAGTGTTCATCCTCAGGTCCCCTGCCCATCTTCAGGGTCTTGCAGGATGTGTCCAGCACTGCCACAGGCAGTGGGGCATGGGGCCCTGAGGCCATGATTGTCATCTGGGGTCTAAGGTCGTCTAGACCACCTTGAAGACACAGCCTGCAGAAGTTCACCCTGCTAGCAAGAACATAGGAGGCTGTGGGTGGACTGAGCAGAGGGTCATCCACCCACATCATGTTCACACCTCAACCCACATCCCATGTCTGTCTGTCCACCGCCGTGGGGCAGGGCCTTGTCTCTCTTGCCTGGCACCAAGAAGGTCCCCAACACGTCTTGGGTGAATAAATGTGTGAAACAGGGCTTAGCTGGAGTCACCTGGAACCCAAGGAGAGGCAGAGCCTGCGATGGCAAACTCTGGGTTTATTTACCACACAGAGATAACCGACGGGACCTGAGTTGTGACCTCTCACAGTGCCCAGATCAGACGCAGAGTCCATGGGGACGCGCGAGGGGCACACACCACGGATCCTACACAGTGCCAAGGAACCGCTGCAAGAGACCCACCCAGTGCTCTCCTTTTGGGAATTAAAAAAAAAGAAGAAAGAGGAAGTGGAAAGTCAGCCCACTCCCCACAAGGCTGTGCATGGCTGTGCCTGGCCCCATTCCCACGGACCGACCCCTGGGCCCGCGGAGGCCGCAGTAGGTGAGCCGGAGGCCAGCCTGGCCGGGCCCCTGTCCAGTGGGGAGTGAGGCCGCCCAGTGCCTGCCTTCTGATGCTTAAAAGCCGGGCTCCGGTTTGAGTCCCGATGTTGTGTTAACTGCTACACGGGCTCTTTGGGTGGCACTCCAGGGGCCAGCTGAATTGAAATGAAAGGAATGAAAGCATGCAAAATAGAGTTTTCCGGAATTGTGGGGACCAGTGTGGGTTGGTGTCACAGACTCCAGCTCCCCAGGCCTTATCCGTGAAGTGTCCAGAGGAGCAGATGGGTCCCCAGAGCCCAGCTCCTCCTTGCATCCCCTCTGCTTTCCTTCTCTTCCTCTCCTGCCAGCGGGACCATGATCTGGGGCTGGCTCCCAGCCCCTTTCTGGAAAATGCCCCGTGTGGCATGGGAGCCTAGAGGCAGGTGGGAACGACCGCCGGGGTAGGGAGAGTTGGTGGGGGCTCGGCCTCGCTCCCACTACCCCCTTCCATCCTGGGGTCCCAGAGGCTGGAAATGAGCCTTTCCGAGCTCTGCGTAGACGTAGGGACGGAGCCTGCCCAGCTGCATTCAGCCGATGGTGTGGATGTTCTCTGGACCCTAGAGGCCCAGCACAGGGTTCTTTCTCCCCTCCCCTGCTTTCCTGGGGACACCACTTCTGGGCAGTGACCTGGAGACACGGAGAGGAGAGGGCAGCCCTGCTCTGCAGTGTTGGGGTCTTGCCAGGGAATGTGCTCACCCTGACTTGTGGCCCCAGTCACAGGGCTCCTGAGCAGGTGTGTGGGCCACCTCCCAGCGCGCACTCCTGGCCCATGGCCACCACACTTGCCAGGCAGGCCCAGACTGGCCGGAGCTGTTGCTAGGACATTGGTCCAATCTGCCCACAATGCCTGGAGCAGGCCTGGACCGATGGCTGGGAGTGGGTGGCTGCGCCCACAAGCAGTTTCCTTTAGGGCAGTTGAGGTCACGGGATGGTCCAAAGCACCCTTGCAGCTTTGGACACTGAGGGAGTTGGTGGTGCTGCTCTGGGTTCAGTGGATGGAGAGGTGGTTGGGTGTGTTAGATTGGAGAACGGATGGACAGACACATGGTGTGTATAGGGGTGAATGGTGAAGAGACAGGTCGATGGGTGAAAGAGTGGGGGGCGGTGGATGGGATTAAGTGATAGTTGGGACAGAGTAATGGGTGGATAGATGGCTGGCTGGATGGACGGATGGATGAATGGGTGGGTGGATGGATGGGTGGATGAGTGGATGGATGGGATGGGTAGGTGGATAGATGGATGGATGGTGACTGGATGGACTAGTTGATGGATGGATGAATGGTGGATGAGTGGATGGATGGATGGGTGTCAGTGGGTGGATGGATGGGTGTCAGTGGGTGGATGGATGGCGAGATAGATGACTGAACTGGTCAGAATGATGAACTGATGAAAGAAAAGAATCAATAAATAACTGTAGGTAGGCTGAGAGAATGGGCAGAATAATGGCCAGACATGCTGGCTAGACATGCTGGGTCAGGCAAGGTGGGTAGATGCCAGAGATGGGCCTTTGGTGTCATTTTGAGGATATATTTGGAAAAATTTGCAAACAGGAGAAAGTTAGGACCTGTCCTGATCCCTCTCCACCATGTCATTGCAATGAAACCCAAACCAACAGCCCCCTCTTCCATCTGTCTCCCTCCGCCACTGAACTTCTTGGGCCCTGATGAGTGACCCCACCTGTTGAGCCCATGGGAAGCCCCCTTCCTGGGGAGCCAGCTCCTCTCGTCCCATGGCCATTACTCTCCTGGACCCCCGAGGCTTTCTCCAGCTTTCCTCTTTGCCCCACCCCGGTAACACCCAAGGCTTCCCTTTGGTCCTGGTGAGCTGTGGGGATGCGGACCCTCTCTGTTCAGATGGGGTCTGGGCTTTATCAGCCTGTCCTCGCATGGAATGGGAGGCCCTGGTCTTTGCCTTCGTCCTGGTGGGTGGCCAACAGAACACCCCCCAGACACCACCTGGGGACGGCAATGAGTCCTAAGAGAAAGGCCCAGCTGGGTCCAGGGCAGGATGGGAAACAAGGAGAGGAGGTCAAAGGTCACACAGTACTTTCCAGAGAGGGCCTGGGTGCCAGCATCCGTCCTGCCGTCCCCCGTCCCCCGTCCGTCCCTCATCCCTGGCCTGGCCCTGTGGGCTGGGGAGCTCTGGCTGCTGCCCTGCCATCCTGTTGTAGCTTTGGCCTCAGGATTTGAGGGGAGGGAGGCTCTGCGAGCAGCCGCATCTCAGAGCTTTTGAGTCACCTGCGTGTCCGATCTTGGCAGTGGCCCACGGGGAGACCCTCGCAGGCTGCACCGCTGGTCAATGGTCTGTAAGTTCAGTAGGTAGCAGGGTAGGATGGCCTCGGAGCAGAGAGCAGGCAGCTAGAGCCCCTTTTGTCTGGATCCCTTCTTTGCATAAGAAAGGCAGGTGCTCCAGGTGCAGAAACCCTCGCTGTTTGTTGCCACTGTCCACCTCCTGATGCAAAAGCCCCACTGCCCCACCCCCTCCACAAAGCTACTGATTGTGTGTTTGGTTCTGCTGTGAGGTCTTTGGCCGAACAAATGAGGCCTGAGCACATTGACTGACAGAAATGCCTGCTCCCGGAGCCTGGAAGGGAGCCCCAGCACCCCTAAGGCCCCCCTGGGAGGAGGAGCCCTCACCAGGACATCCCCCTCTCACCCACTCTGGACCTCGGCTTCCTCACTGCAAGCCCCCCGCCCCACTGCAGCTAGCTGCCATCCCGATCCTGTGGACACTCCCGGCCCGCAGGGGCTCCGTCGGTCGGCCTGTCGCCACCCCTCATGCCACATTTCTGCAGCCCCATCAGTGCCGCTTTTGGTATACGGGATACGGATGTGGGAACCACACTGGTGGACAGCCGTTTATAGCTGGCTTGAGGGCACCCTCTTTCCAACAGCTGGGGTGGAGGGGACGCCAGACCTTGGACCCTCAGCCTGTGGTCTGGCCCTGGAGGCTGGTCTGGCTTGGACATTGCCAGCTGGCCAACATGCTACTGTCTCTGCTTGCTTGTCCCCAAAAGGGACCCTGTGAGGGGAAGGGACACAGAGGCCAGCAAAGCAGACCAGCGGGTCTCCAGGTGAGGGGCTCCTCCACCACTCGCCTCAGACTGGCAGCCTCACCCCCAAGTCCTGACGTCAGGGACGCGAGCCCTCAGGGGCCCAGACGCCCAGTGAAGCCACCCATTCACCAGCACCACCTCGTGGGACAGAGTCCAAGAGCGCCCTCCTCCAAGGGGGCAGGTCATCTCACTGCACGTCTGAAAACACCATGTTAACCTGTTCAACGCTTGCAAGAGAGCAAGACAGCAGGCTGTAAGCAGGAGAGGTGGGCTCCGCAGTCTCCTCGGGAGCCCAGAGCCCAGCTGGCCCTGGCTTTTCTGAAACCCACAGAAGCAAACCTCTGAGCGGCCGATGGGCCCATGGCACTGGGCAACAGAGGTGGTGGCTGGAGCCAGGGAACTTTCTGGAGGGTAAGACAGCTATCTCGACCTTCAGAAGTAGGTTTCTGCTGTCAGGCGAGGTGGTTCGGGGAGGCACCTGGTCAGCGGCAGCTAGATGGAATCCTTCCTTTCAATACTCAGAGAATGAATTCTTACAACTCTGAAAAAACAACAGCCATCAAACAAACCCACTGCTCCCCGTAGGACCACAGTTCGGATTTCTTTGAAAATCTATTTCCTAAAGTTTACATGTTTCCAAGGTTTCTCTCTCTTTTTATTTGGCAAACATCTTCTTTATTATCATCATCATGAATATCGTTATTTGAACCTCTGCAGGGACTATATACATTCACATTAACGTACACTATTGATTTTTTGCCTCTTGGTGGGGCCCCGCCGGGAGCCCCGGTTTCAGTAGCTGGCCGCTCCCCATATTGCACTCCAGTCCTGGGCACTTCTTACAGCGACACCAGACAGTGCAGCTCGTGGGCCGTGTCTGCTGTTTGTTCTCCTGCTGAGCACCGGTGAGAATGTCCCACTCCTTCATGTCCTCCTTGAGATGGCCGGGGAGTTGGGCGGGGGCGTCCGAAGGAACATCCCCTGCGGAGCAGCTGGACACAGTGCGGGGTTATATACAGCCGATCAAGTCTCCAGAGGGTGCCCTGAGGGCAACTGTTCTTGTTGGTAGTTTTTTCTTTTTCTGCAAAAGTGTGAAGAAAGGAGAGTGGGTGCAGGAGACACTGGGGTGGGCGAGATGGGCGGCGGCCTCGTGGAGCCAGGAGAGGAGGTAGAGGAGGAGCGTGGAGAGGAAGAGTCAGAGGCCAGTGTTGTTTCCTCGTGCTTTGAAAAGCGGTCAAGGATCAACCCACAGATTGTTGCAGTCTTGTCTCGGGATCATGCTCTCTCTGGGAAGGACACATCAGCACTTTTTTACACGAGTGGGAAAAATGAAATGTGATCAAAATTCACAGAAAGTGTGAGGACAGACAGAGGTATCGTCCCCTGCACACGAGTGGATGTGCAGCCAGGCGCGCCCCCAGCGCACACACAGACACACACGTGCACACGCAGGCCATCTTGGGCCGCGCTGTCCCCCCACCTGCATCGAGGCAGAGAAAACAAAGTTGCTTCTTGTTGGGCAAACCCTCCAAAGCCCGGTACCCACACTCCAGAGACAATCGATGCGAGACAGACTGATGGGTGAACCAACCCAAGAACAGAGTCAAACAGTGAAAATACTTTGGCAGTGACAAAAACATTTTGGATTTTTAACTTCTTGTGTTTGCTTTTTGGATTTCCTTTGGAGCAGAGGTGTGTCCGGCGTCCTTGGCTGGCTAGCTGGCAAGGTAGTTTACAGGAATGCTTCCTGTACTTTTCTTAAAAAAACTTTTTGGATTTCTACTTAAAGCCAAAGAGTTTGACATTAAAGGAAAAAAAACAATCTGAAACCAAAAAATGCTTCTTGAGTCAGAAATTGAAATCCTTTTTACGTCTTCACCGCGACGCACACACCCCTGGGGTGGCTGCGGCGAGACAGCGGCTCAGATCTCTGGCTCTAAAATACATTTTCTTTTTCCCTTTTTAATCAGGAAGGAGATAAAAACCCCACAGTTTTCTTTGTCCATTTCTGAGTAGCTGTTTTGCCACAAAACCCCCCAAAATTCTTCACTGAAAATATAAGCCACTAAACAATTAGATTTTTTTTCCTTAAAGAGAAAGTGTGTGAAACTCATCAAGACAGAAAATAGAGAGACAGAGAGAGGCAGGCAGTGGACGGCCGGTTGTGCTCCGGCCGGCCCACCCTGCTGTCTAAAGCTCGGTGGGCGGTTTCTGAGGATGCTCAGGAGGTCGTGCGTGAGATCGTCAGGTAGCTGAGGAAGTTGCGTTGGATGCAGTCTTGTTGGTTCTGTGTTTTCTTTTGGAGAGAAGCAGTAGCAGCAGTGACTCCAACAGTCGGGCTCCCAGGGCCAGCACAGTGTCCAGCGGGCCGGGGCCAGGTGGGGTCGGCGGGCGTCCATGGGCTGGGCATCGGGGTCCCGGAGGGGTCAGCGGGGCACGGCGTCCAGTGGGCCGGGCGGGCCCGGGGAGCCAGGGCGGGAGGGCCCTGCAGAGCCGGCCTCGCTGGGGCTGGTGGCACCTGTGGGCAGGCAGGGGCCCAGGCCGGTGGTGGCATTGGGCGGTCCGGGCACGGGGTCGGCCACTATGGCCGCGGGGCCCTGCAGGCTTTGGCCGCACACGTGGTGGTGCTTCTCCCAGTCCTTGTGCTGGCAGAAGGAGCCGCAGTAGCGCGCCGCGTTGCAGCCGCTGCACGTCTCACTTGCCTTGCGGCCGCAGTTCCAGCAGCTCTGGATGCGAGAGGGGACAGTCAGGGATGGGCCAGGGCTGGGCCACCCCAAATCCCCAAGGTACCAGCCCGGCCACAGAATAGGTAAGTACACGCTCCAAACAAACCCACTCAGACCCAGCCACGGTCATCAAGCAAAAAGAGAAACCCCAAGGCACTACAGCTTGCGGGTGACCCTCAACGGACACAGCCACTTGGCTGGGCCATTTTGGGGGGACGGGCTCCCGCTACTGTGTTGCACAACTCCAGCCCACCCCAGACAGGTTCACGGTGTGCTTACAGGACCACGGGGTCCTCAGACGGCAGGGAGCCACAGCCCTTGCCCTCTCCTCCAGGAAGCCCTCCTGCCAGGCTGCCACGTGATGCACAGCCAGGCCTGCCTGGGTCACGTCCTTCCCCTACCATGGGCCTCTGCTCCCTTTCCGTGGAATGAGCAGTAACCTCAGCTGCCCACGTGAGCAGACGGTAGGCAGCCCGGGTGGTGGGACAGGGAAGCCCACGCCGCCCTGGGAGAAAGGTCCAAGCACCTACTTAGCCTCCAACGCCTCTCAGACCCCAGCCCCTCCTTCTCTCCCCTGGCTTGCTCTATGCAGCCACACCAGCCTCCCTGTGGTCCTCACTCTTCCAGGGATGCCCCCACCCTGGTCTCTGTCCCTGCGCTCCCGCCACAGGGATGGAACTGTGCCCCCAGATTCCTGCATGGCCAGCTCACTTCCTCCAGGATGCTCAGATGTCCCTGCGTGAGCCTTCCCTGCCACCCCACCTTCCTATACACGTGTGGTCACCGCCTGGAACAGCTGACTCTCCCTCCCCCACTGATGTCCCTCCCCGAGAGCTGTCTGTTCTGTTCTAGCTGAGGGCGTCTGTTGAGAGAGCTGGTGTAGAGACGCCTGAATCGATGGGGAACCCGCTCCTCCGCTCCCCGCCTCAGGGCTGGCCCAGGCACTGGCGTATCCAGGGGGTTTTGGAGAAGTGCCCCTTCCCGGAAGGACAGTCTGAGGACCCCCCTGGGAAGGGTCTCTCCCTCTCCCCCACTTCTCTGCTGTCCGAGTTCTTGTCCGACAAGGAGGAAGTGGGTCACTGAGGGGCCCCCTGCACCCGTCCTGCTGGGCCCAGCCCAGCCCACCAGCATGACGATAACTCTCTTGCCCTTCCTGTGTACATGTGTGCCAGGAGCTGAGACCACCTGGGGTCTTCGCACCTCTCTGTGTGCCTCCTGCTTTCACAGCTTAGAGATCTCGGGCTTTGGCCTCTGCCAGCCTAGGTTTGGATAACAGCCCCACTGCTTCCTAGGTGTGGCCTGGGGGGAGTGCCTACTCTCTGGAGCCCTCAGTTTCCACATCTGTACAGTGGGGATGCCCACAGGACCTGCCTCACCAGGCGGTGTGTGGTCAGGAGGCCCAGAGAGCTCACTGGGCTGCTCAGGTCGCTCCACTGGGAGGCAGCAGAGAGGGAGTTCTGGCCCAAGACCAAGAGGCGGGGACAGGGTATGGGGTGGGCGGGCGGCCCTACCTCGCTGGAGTCCTCCTGCTGGTTGACGACAGTCAGGGCGTCCTCTGAGGCCTGCCGCCGGGCCTCGGCCAGGGCCCGCTCCATCTTGGCACGCTCCGTGCTGATGAGCTCGTGGGCCTTCCGCTCCGCGTCCGACACGGCTTTCTGTAGCTCCGACATCGCCTGCCGCTTCACCTCGTTCACTGCCTCCTCTGCAACGATGCCATGGCCATCATCATGTGGGGCCTCGCCGCCCACAAGCCTGGGGGCAGGGCCTGTGCACAAATGATCCTGTGCCTCCCAGCACGTGTGTGCAAGCTAGTGAGGGACTCTCCAAAGCTCGTCCTCTACCGTGGTGTTCTCAAACCCCAGCACGCAGTGGGCCCTCGAGGGTGAGGGCGAGGATTCACTTGGCCTCACCCCCAGCTTCAGACTCAGCAGGCCTGGGGGCCCGAGAATCTGCATTCCTAACAGGTTCCAGGTGCTGCTGATGCTGGGGGTCCCAGCGTCCACCTGGAGAACCACAGCTGTACTGTTTTGCCCCATAGACAGCCCGCCTTCCCCTGCAGCCCATCCAGAAGAGGTCAGGCAATACCCCATCCGGCCTCTGCCTTGTTATTACCCCACAGCCTCCACTCATCTCCCCCATACTCGCTACCTCTGGCTGCTTCCGTCTGAAGATTAAGCGCACTATTCCCGGTGTTCGCTGTTGTGAGCTGAGCTGTCCCGCTGAGGCTGGAGTGTCTACTCAGACTGCACCATACCCTCTGACATTGGGAACGACAGGGCCTCCAGCCCCCGCTGACCCCCCCAAGGGCTTTCAGGCCTGCCTCTGTTTACCTAGCAGCTCTGTCCTTGCAGCGTGGCGTGAGGGAGGCTGGGGTGGGATTAAGTAGTGCTCCCGTTTAAGGGGCCGAGATGGCCCACGAGCCTCGCATCCAAGTGTATGCACACTGGGTGTGTGCTGAACTGCTGGCAGTGCTGGCTGTGGCCGACTGCCCCCACGTCACCACCTGAGCTCGACGTGGATGTCACCAAGGGTCCCATAAAGCCCTGCCATGGGCCAGACAGAGGAGAAGAGAAGGGAGGACCCCCATGCTCCTGCCTCGCTCTAGGCAGCTGATGCCCGTCTGTGGCCCCTCAGCCTCCAGCTCTGGGCTGGGACCCTCCACGCTCTCTGCTCTCTAGATCTTGACATTTTCCTTCGTCTTCCTTACACGGTGAATCCACCCGCAAATCACAATGCACGTGTGACCCTACCTCCTCTCTCCACTGCTGCCACCTCGTCCGACCCTGCCTGGTCCTCTCCATCCCTGGGCTCCTGCTGCTGCCCGGCCCTCCCCACAGTCTGTTCCCCCGGCACCGTGCTCGATGCTACACCCAGAAGGTCACAGGGACTCCAGCTCTAAGGGCTTCTCTCACGTGTCTGGGTGTCTGTGCACACGCAAGTGCGCACTGGGCCCGAGGACCCACTTTGTCCTGCTGAGTGACACGCTTGTTCACTGGCAGATGTTGGTGGTGATCGTCCTGCCCTGAATACCGAACGCACTCCGACCCCTCCCAGTAGCCCTGTGTGACAGGGTCTATAAAGTCCTGTGCGCTCTGTCATGAGCTGGGAGCCCAGCTGAGCCCCTACGCAGACAGAAGCTCCTCATAGACAGAGAGGGCGATGGGGTCTGGGGCCCCAGCCCCCCTCCAGCTCCCTTCCCCCGGCTGTGCTCACATACCAGCCTTCCTCCAGATCTCCTCTGGCATGTAGCCGGACAGGGTCCTCGGCATGAACTCCCGGTGGACGTCTGAAACACAGGGGGCCAGCGTCACGCACAGGACGGGGCCACAGGGGCAGCTCTGTGTTCTTGGGGGGTCCCCGAGGTACCCACGGGTGGAAACCCTGTACCAGTGGCTGGGTGGGGGCAGGGCCATGTCAGGGAGGGGCTACTCTGGGGCCGATGGACCGTGGAATCGGCTGGGAGCTGGGCCTGTCAGTTTCCACAGTCTCATCCAGAGGGAAAAGCAGAGACCCAGGGCTCCCAGCTCTGAGCCCCCGGAAGGGCCGGAGCCATGAGTCTGGGCTTCCAGCAGGGCAGGCGGTGTCTGCACAGAGCAGAAAGGGCACTTTTCTCCAAGGGAAACTGTCCAGGGCACGTTCTATGGCAGCACCAGCCCGAGGGCCTTGGTCTCCCGGGCACTGGCCTCGGTCCTCGGGGCCCCCGCAGCACCCCTCCCACAGCCCCCACGCTGCCCCCAGCACACACCTAGCTGAGACCCCTCTGCACTTGTGGAGCTGTTAAGGGGCCGGTTCGTGGCGGGCTCGGGCCCCTTCTTGGTGTCCTCGGCGTCACTGTAGCGCCGCATCCAGTGGTTGAGCTCCTCGCGGTCAGCCTCCTGGCACCGGCGCAGCACGGTCAGCGACCGCCGCGTCTTCTCCGCCATGTCCATGATGCAGTTCAGGAGCTGTGGGCGGCCGTGAGCACGCAGGCAGCTGTGAGCACTCGGGGGCCGGGTGTGGCCACTCCGCACGGAGGAGGACAGCCAGGGGATCTAGTCCCACACTCCTGGGCCTCGGCCAGCCTGCTGTCTGTGGCGCAGGGCATGAAAACCCACTTCCACTGCCTGGAAGACACCTGAGCAGCTGGGATGGGGGCTGGGGATGGCCGCCTAGTTTCTGCCCGGACTCCTGAGAGTCGGGGCCCCAGACTCACGGGAGAGCTTGCCCAAAGGCAGGGGCTTGGGCTCTCCTTCGACCCTCAAGGTGTGGTTTGCCCCTCTCTGAGGACTGTACCTTCTGCCTGGGCTCCCCCCTAAAAGGGAGCAGGGTGAGGGGACCCCCAGAATGGTGTTGAAGGGGCCCCACCCCACTCCAAGCCCCTTCTTGCGGGAGACATGCTGCGGGGCAGAGAAGGGCAGATTCTGAGTGGTCATCAGAAGTGGCCGGGTGGGCTGAGATGGGGGCAGAGAGCCAAGGGAGCCACACCAAGCCCTGTCCCCCACAGCCCCAGGCCCCTACAGGTTGGGCAGAGCCCTCGGAGCTGCTGTGGCACCAGTGGGCCCCGGGCCTGGACACTCACGTTGTTGAGGTGCTTCCATTCCTCGGCCCACTCACGCTCTGTGAGCCTGTGGTCGATCACCTCCTCCTGCCGGGACCCGAGCACCGCTACAGGAGGAGAGTTGACGCTCAGGACCAGCCAGTGCCCCTAGGCCCAGCCCCAGGCCTCCAGGCCCCATTCAGGACTCCCAGGCCCCGTCCAGTGCTCCCCAGCCCTGCCCTGTGCCACCAGGCCCCGCCTCGTGCTTCCAGCACCCCCAGTGCCCCCAGGCCCTGTCTCTGGGCTGTGCCCACCTAGGGAAGATGGAGAGAGTGAGGAAGGAGACTCCGGGCACTGGCCCTCTGCCCTCTGCCCTGGGGGCAGTCAGGAACAGGCTTGGCCTCTAGTCAACGCTTGGGAAGAAGAGACCATCTCCCCACCCCTCTGTCTAGCCTCGGCCATCCCTCCCCACCTCCCTGCATCCAAATCCAGCCACCCTCATTTTTCTGTCCCCTGCTGTGAACCAAAGCTGCCTCAGACCTCACTTTGAGGGTCCCACCACTGCTCAAAAGCCCTCAGGGGCTCCTTGTGGCTGCCCAGCTCCAGCCCATGCTTTACTACTTCCTCTCAGCCAGCTGGACTCCTATGCATCCCTCAAAGCCCGGTCATAGGCCCCTCCCTGTCAGCAGCCATGGGCCCTAAAATTCCTTGAGCCTCATGTATCTCTGGTTGTTTAGTAATTGCAGGCACTTCCTTGTCTATTCTTGGTCCCCTCAACAGGCTGTGTCAGTCCCCAGGACAGGGCTGATATGCTGCGTTCACCTCTGTGTCCCCTGGGCCAAGCTCCGGCCAGGCAAGAGGAGGTGCTCCAGCCTATCTGCTGGGTCTCAGTGAGCTGGTCCAATGTGGTCTCCTGGCCACACTGCCAGCTCCACAGGGAGATGGTGGGTCAGCAAAGCCAGATGTCCCCACACTCATTCCCCATGGGCCCCAGGCCCCTTCTCTCACCTCTCTGTGACTCAGTTTCCCCACCCTGCCTACCCCCTGGGGGTGGGAGAAGACCTTCAGGAGGCGCGTTGTGGGGGAGCCCGGGTACTGAGCAGGCTGTACTAAGTGCCCCACTCCTTCCACCCCTGCGTCAGCCTCCGAGGGGCTCTCTGTTGTCACTCCCTTTTTACAGATGAGGAAACCGAGGCTGGTGAAGGGTCGTTGGCCTGAGCCGGAGCGAGCGCACCCTCAGCCCCTGGCTGGTTCAGCTCCAGGGACTGAAACAATTGGGTGCCCCCACCCCGGTGATCAGAAACAAATCAGCTGTGAGCTGAGAAATGGGCGTGGGGGCAACGGCATCGACTGCCCTCACGATGGCCCTGCCTACGATTTTTGGAATATCAAATGCTCTCACTCCCGGTGTTTCGGGTGCTCCCGCCCTGGCGGTGCCCCAAGCCTGTGCTGGGTGACCCAGCACTACTGATGCTTTTTGGCTGAGGTCTCTCTATTTAGGCCTTTTTCAGCCCCTAAGGATCTCCTAGACCCCCAAACCCAAAATGCCTTCCCAAATTGCAGAAGGGTGGGAGGTGGCGGCCACAGTTGGCTGTCCACCGCCCTGCCCTGCCGCCCAAGGAACGGAGGCCTGCACCAACACCCCAACCAACATAGTGGCTGCGACCTTCCCGACAGCTGGCGTTCATTTTTGCATTAGCAGAAGTGGGGTGCGGGGGGGGGTACTTAGCACCTGCCTGACCCGGCTGCAGGGAGCCAGACGCTGTCACCTGCCACCTGGGCCTGGGCCCTAGAAGCTTCCGCAGGGTGGAGGCAGGGAGACAGCCTTGTAGGGGGCGAGGCCTCTGCTGACCCTGCCTCTGGGCCCCCATCGGTGCCTTGGGCCTCTGTCTCAGGGGTGGCTGTTCCCAGTTGTCCCCCACAGTACACTGGGGGCCCTGGGGCAGGCAGTCCTATTCATCTTTGTCCCCAGCACAGAGGAAGGTCGCAGGGTCAGGCAGATGCGGCTAGAAGGCTGTGGGCATGTCAGTTGCGTCTCTGGGCCTCAGCCTCCCCATCTGTGATTTGGGTGTGCTAACATGTCGCACAGTACCAGCACCTTTCAGGCGTGCCACCTTTGCGCACTGAGGACACTGGAGGCGAGAAGTGAGTGCTCCGCCCCAGGCTGCCACTGCCATCACCCAGAACAGCTGGGCCTCTCAGCGCCCACTCTGTGCTGGGCCCTGTGTTAACTCCCTCCGTCCTCACACCACCTGAGGGGTGGGACTCCTGTTAGACCCAGCTGACAGAGGAGGAAACTGAGGCACGGACATCATGTGACCTGGCAAGGGCTCACCGTGCGGGATCTGCAGAGCTTGGAGGCCCAGGCGGTCCACTCTGGAGCCCTGCTCTCAACCACAGGCCTTGCACGAGTGCCTTCGAGGCAGGGGCTGCAGCTCCTGTGACCTGGGGACCCCTCACGTGCCAGGCCTTGCCCGCCCACCCGCCCATAAATGGGTGTCTTCCTGGCTGGCCCAGCCACCCCACCTGAGATATGTGATTTATGAGAAATATATATTTGGTCATTCAGATGACTAAAATATATTTCTTATATATGTCTGATCTTCATCCACCGTTCTTGGCTCACAGCTCCCAAAACCCTCGGAACTTCCTAAGTATCGAGAGTGACACAGATGTCTTTTGTTATATTAATGAGGCAACTTTTGGACCCCACTGAAGGGTGACTGGCTGGTTGCCAGTGGAGCCACTCAGGTGATCAGAGGGTGGGAACTTTCAGCCCTACCCCCTGACCTCCGGGAGTGGAGAGAGGCTGGAGGTTGGGTCCATCACCAATGGCCAATGACACACAATGAAGCTCCATAAGAACCCAAAGGGCTGGGTTTGGAGAGCTTCCAGGTTGGTGAACACGTAGAGATTTGGGAGGGTGGTGCCTGGAGAGCATGGAAGCTCCTCACCCCTTCCCCATACATAGCCCTTTGTATCTCTTCCATCTGGCTGTTGCTGAATCACATCTTTTAAAATAAACCGGTGATCTAGTGAGTAAACTGTTTCTGTGAGTTCTGTGAGCCGCTCTGCAAAGTAATCGAACCTGGGGAAGGGGTCGTGGGAACCTCTGATCCAGAGCCAGTCTGTCAGAAGCCCAGGTGACAACCTAGACTTGCAGCGACTGGCATCTGAAGGCAGTCTTGTAGACAGAACCCTTAACGTGGGGGATCTGACACTATCTCCAGGTAGACAGTGTCAGATCTGAGTCGAATTGTAGGGCACATGGAAATTGGGTCCAGAAACCTAATTTACCACCGTCCCTGTGCCCCATGCAGAGCCCGGCAGCCTCCCTCTTCTTGTCTCTATAAGGAGATGAACACCCTATGCAGGGACTGTGGGCAACTCAAGGCTGTGTGCCCAGCAGGTGGCCAGTGCTCCTCAAGGTGAGTGGTTCTAGGTTCCCTAAGCCTGTACCTGCCCCTGCCCAGCTGGGCCCCAGGACAGGCACAGGCACAGCCACAGCCCACCCCTGGGGAGAGAGAGGCCTTCCAGGCCCTGAAGGTGGGGATGCCCCCTAGACAGAGGTCTGGAGGCTCTACTTCAGGCTTCCGGGCACAGCCCAGCCAGGGTGAGGCTCCCCACTCAAATCCATTACTACACCCACTTCCTCAGCGTCCTTCCCAGACAGACACGCGCACATGGCAGCTCTTGGATGCTCCCCACACACACAGGCAAGCACACGGGTGCTCCAGCTAACATGCACACATATGCCCACACCCCTGCCCCCCAGCACACTGCTCACCGAGCTGCCGGTGGTGCTCCCGGAGCTCCCGGGGGTCAGGGTGACGGTAGGAGTCACGGAAGTGGTGGGCCATGGCCATGTCCTCCAGGCGGTAGTGCGGTGGCGGCGTGGGGTGGGGCAGCCCATTGCTCGGGCTGTATCTCTGGGCGGGGCTCAGGGTGCAATGCCGTTTGCCGAGGTGGTCGGGGTGCAACGGGTCGCGGTCTGACCCATTCTCTTTGGTCCTGGCCCAAAGAGCAGGCGGGAAGCAATTGGTCATGGGACCACGAGCATGAACAGAGATCCAGCAGGAAGGGTGAGAGGGAGACAGAGGGTGTGGCAGAGAGAAAGAGACAGAGTGAGAGGGAGACAGAGACAGAGAAATGGGCAAGAGGAGAGATTAGACTCCCTTCCCTCCTTCTCTGTGGCTCCTGCCAGCCTTGAACACTGCCCCTGGTGTGCGGGCTCCTGGGGACCAGTGGTCAAGAAGCCTGAGCCTCTGTTGAGAGAACAGGAGAGGAAGACACCCAACTGTGTCACTCAGCAGTTAAGGGCCAGCTCGGGTGCCTGGGACCTCGGGCTCCTGGACACTCTGGCCCACAACTAGCCCAAAGGGAATAGCCAGAGAATTTCCTGCAGACAGACTCCCTCCTGCCTCTTCCCTTGCCCACCCAGGGGGGCATCACAGTCCTCAGGAGGGCTCCCCAAAGCCCGACAGCGCAGCCTCTTGGTGCTTCAGCCTGTGCAGTGGCCTTGCAGGTAAGGCTGAACTTTACCAGCCCACTAGCTATGGGCCACAGAATGCAACATCGTATCGACTTGCATTGTCTCAGCCCTGGAACTAGGGTGCCTGCTGAGCTGTGGTACCGAAGGTAGCTCTCAAGAGTCAAGAGTCAGGCAGGGAGGGAGCCCTCCGCTGTCTCCCTCCCTCGCCACAGAAAGACCCCAGAGGTACCTGTCAGGGGTTCTCCTCTTGCCGTTCTCATTGACTTCCAGCAGGATCTCCGAGGAGTCGATGGGGGAGGAGGCATTGGCATCCAGCAGGAGCTGCTCGTGCTGGGCCAGGTACTGGGCGGGGGTCTGCTTAGCCAGGCGGGCACAGTGCAGGAGCTCCCGCTGCAGCAAGGGCAGGTTTGCCTGTGGGGGCGGGGAAAGGGGCCTTGGACTCGCTGCTGATGGAGCCCAGATCCCGGACTCCCAGGCTGGGGATTTTCCACCTCACCAGGCTCCCTGCCTCCCAAGGTGGGCCTGGAGCCGGTGAGGAGGGCATCATGACGGGGATTCCTGGCCTGTGCCCGTGGAAGCAGGCATGATTCCCCATCGTGTGGAGGAGGCAACCGAGGCTTAGAGAAGGGCAGCAGGCAGCCCTGCCCACAGCTGACTGTAAATGGAGGAGCTGGGAGCAGGACCCCAATGGGAGCCTGTGGGAAGACCCTTGGAGTCAGCCCCCGCCCTCCCACTTCCTGCGGGTCCCCAGCCAGGCCCTGAACCAAGCTTGGAGGTTGGACTATGTGCATTAGCATGCCCACACTGCTCTGAGCAGTGGTGACGCCTGTCACCTCCCATGGTCCTCACAACCATAGGGGATGGACTTGATGACCTGGTTCCACATTTATGAGTAAGGACATGAGGGCACAGGGGTGGAATGACATGGGGGGTGGTCACAAGGTTCAAACGCAGACCCCGCCTGTAAGGCCGGTGTGTGACCGCTGTGCCCTCCTGCATCCGGGGCCTCCGGGCCTGCACTGCTGGGCTGCAACAGCTCCTCAGCCCCTACCACAGAGATTCCCAGAGCTGCCTTGATGGGGCAAGCTGGATGGGGGCCCAGCAGCAGGCCACTTGGGAGAGCCAGAGTTCTATGTATTTGTAAATAAAGACAATTCCCCAACTTTCTCATAGCATTTCAAAGCTGCCACGGCGGCCTTCTCCAGCCTCTGCCTCCCCAGCCCCCATTAGCGCATCCACCCGACCGGATCAAGCAGCCGAGGCATTTTTGTCAAGCAGTGCCTGCTGCCGGGTCTGTTTTTCTATTTGGATAGCTGAACCGGGGCCAGCCCGCCATCTGTCGAACACGTTGGGAGCGTGAGCTGGGAAAGGAGGTCCCGGGAGGTCTGAAGACGCCAAACATCCTCCTCTCCCTTGCCGGCCCCTCCTCTCCCACATGGCCTCCCCTTGGCACCGGCTGGTCGCTGTCAGGGCGGTGGAAACATCTGGATTCCTGGCCGGCTGGGGCCAGCTGGGAGCCGGGGCCGAGGGTGGAGGCCAGGCGGGCGGGGCAGCGTCTCCTGGCTTCTGGAAAGCCCCACCACTCGGCTGTGCACAGGGTCGGGCTCTGGGGCGGAGGGTTGCAGGGGACCCCAGGCCCTTGGCTGGGGGAGCGGGACCCCAGCCCAGAAGAAATGGGTTGAGTCTGCGGAGAGCCTCGTCTCGCAGATCTCCTGGGGGCAGCGGTCCTCATTCTGTCTCCAGGGCCCAGGGCGCCCAGGAGGTCTTGCCACTGAGAGGCTGGACAGACTGTGTTGGTCACAAAAGCCCTCTGGACCCCAACTTCACGTGTGAACGAAGTTTCTGATGATGCGGAAAAGCCTGGAACTATCCTCGTCACAGATGGGAACTCAGGCCAGAGGGAAATTGGTGTTTGCAAAAATAGCCGCAATCTGGTGTTGTTGAGCTGATGTCTCCCACTCACCAAGGGTTTGTGGTGTTCCCACTGCTTTGCCAAGCGCCTCACAGAATGCCCACACAGCTTGCGCGACTGTGGGCTCTGTGGTCAGCCCACCCTGGCTTTGCTGTGTGACCATGGGCAAGTCACTTAACTTCTCTGACTTCTGCCTGATCTGCAACTGGAGCTGTGGGACACTCCCCTTCCTCCTGCCCTGGGGTGAGGGCTCCTGTGAGCTCCGTAGGAATCAACTCATCCACCCACCATGAGGTGGGCTGTCTCATCCCCGGTGATCAGAGAGAATAAGGTCTGGAGTTTCTCAGAAACCCAGAGCTGGAGCTGGGGTTTGAGCCAGGTGGGCAGCCTGAGCTGCACTGGCGGCATGGCTCCTGCCTCTTGAATGGGATGAGGCTCCGAGGGCCGCCACGAGGGTGCGCTGCTATTTCCCATGTAGGGGGCCTGGTACCCCGAGAGTCCTCAGGAAGATGCAACCACTGCTGCAGCCCGGGTCACAGGCGAGGAAACCGAGGTCGCACAGCGGGCTGGGCAGGGGGCAGTCTCGCTGGCTTCCCTGCAGCGAGCGCCCTGTGTTCTAACACCGCCGAGGCTCCCACAATGAGCCGGGTGGGGGCTACTCCCCAGGCAGGACCTCAGGGCTAGGGCTCCAGCTGGCGCCTCGTCAACAAGCCCTGGAAACAGAACTGGTGGCGCCCGAGGAGCTGCACGGCAGGGAGACAAGTGGACTCCATGTCCAGGGCCCTGGGTGTGGTCACTGGCACAAGGCAAGGCGGGGGTGGGGGGGCCCTCACCCCAGCTGGCCCTGATTACCATAAGAGCAATTCAGGCGTGAAAGCCCCAATAGCCCTGTGAGGGCTGCTGTGGGCAGAGGTACCCCGGTGGCCCTGCGAGGCCGGGCCTCTCCCGTCTGGCGCTGTGCTGCCACGTCGTGTTTGGAAGATGCTGGGGTGCGACGACGCAGGGGACAGGGGGCAGAGCGGGGACTCGGGATGTTTTCCCTGCCCTGGCTCCTCAGATAAACAAGGTCAGCTGACACGGGCGGGATATCTGCTGTAAATATTTGATCTGATGGAGTAAGCAAGCGCAGTGTGTTCCCAAAGATGGGGAGCGGTGGGGCCCGCAGTGAGTTGAGAGGAGGAGCGGAGGGAAGGGAGGGCTCGTAATGACTTGCAGTGACTGCCAGATGGGCCCAAACCCTCGCTCCGTCCCAGCCAGCAGCTTCTCTGTCTAGCTCAGGAGTGTGAGCACAGCAGGGTGTGGGCAGAGGGCAGGAAGGAGGGGGGAGGGAGCGGATATGGGGATGCAAAGTGGGGTCCCCTTGGCGAGGGACCGCGGGGGACACAGTGGCGGCCTGGGGCGTGCCCTGAGAAGGCCAGTGGGTTTGGAATCTGAGGGATCCAGGTTCCAGCCTTGGCTCCATCTCAGCACCAGGGGGGCCTCAGCGCCTCCGTTTCCCCACTGTTAACTGGGAACAGTGGTTGGGCCTGGGCTGCCCCTCCAGGGGCAACTGGGGGCTCAGCAAAGGCAGCTGTGAAAGAGTTCTGCACAGCAGGCCTTGCCTGGGGAATGCTTGAAATCCCTGGATGATGACATACAAGGGGAACAAACGGGAGCCAAATTCTTTACATGCGACACTTCACGCAACCTTCTCCACAGCCCGAGAGTGGTTCCCCCGGCGCGGCTGCGGAAACCAAGGCCCAGGGGGAACTAGCTTGGCCCAGACCAATGGGGGCTAAGTGGCAGGGTCGGGGCTCAAGCCTGGGAGCGTCTGGTCTGGTCCTCAAGACCCTCTGGAAGGCAGCCCCCACCAGGGCCCAGCCGTGCAGGTGAGCAGGGCCCACGGCCGGGCATTGCGCAGGCCCCGGGGAAATGAGAACCCCGTGGGGGAGGCCGGTGACACTCCAGGTGGGCACCTCCCAAGTGAGCTCTGCGGGGCCCTGACCTCGGGCAGGGGATGGCAGCGAAGGGTCGCAAGGTCAATCACATTTGGGAAGCATTTCATCTCTACGCTCCCTGGGAGATGCACGACCCTGGGGGAGTGAAGGCCCTGAGAAGTCCTGCAGTGAAGACACTGGTCCAACGCGGCCGGGACCTGTGCTCGTCCCGTCTGTGTGCACTCACATGCCCAGCACCTTGTTAAGATGCAGAGTCTGATTCAGTGGCTCTGGGCTGGGCCTGGGAGCCTGCATTGCTCACAAGCGCCTGGTGCTGCTATTCCCAGTCCAACACGAATTATTCTGGCTGAGAGGCCATGGTCCATTGTTTGTCTTCTGTGTTTGACCACACGACCCTCTTTTCACCTGACACCCATTCGTCCATCTGTCTGCCCAGCCACACAACCACCCCCCACCTATCCCCACATCTGTCCCTCTCCCCCAACTCTGTTCTAGCCACACGGCCCCCTCACTGTGCCTCCTGCCTCAGGGCCTTTGCACGTGCTATCTCTGGTACCTGGAAGGCTCTGTCCTCTGCTGTCCACCTGGTTCCCTCCTTCACCCTCCTCAAAATGCCCCCTCCTTGTGGTCCTGGCACACATCTCCACAGATCCTAGAGCCATGGTTGGCTGACCGCCTTCTCTCCCACCAGGGTGTTGGCTCCACAAGGGACTTGGCCTCTTTGCTCACAGCTGGATCCTTGAGACTTGACAGTATCCAGCACATAGTAGGTACTCAAAAAATAGCTGTCAAGTGGATGACTGCATTTGGCCAATCATAACAGGACTGATTTGGGGAGCTCTGTCTTAGAGCACTGGGTTTGGTGGCCACTAATCCAGTCTGGCAACTAGTTTGCAGCCTTAACTAGTAGGAGTCCGTCCTGACTGGCTAGCACCATCTTCCAGGGCACGGGGGAGCCACCGGGTCTGGGGAGGCTGAGAGCGATGCCCGATCAGAGCCTGCAGGGAGTGGACTCAGGATCCCGGGGGAGGCCCCCACCACGAGGGGAGATGGGTTGTCCATACCTTCAGGAAGGGGATGACGAAAGGCCGCAGCGGGAAGTTAGTGGCCTCCTGGAGCTTGGAATGAAACTCCTCAATGGTCAGCGTGGAGTTCTGAGGGGACAAAATGCACGGAGCGTCAGCTGAGCCCCGCCCGCCAGCCCAGGGGCAGGAGGCCCGAGGGCTGGCATGGCCGGGACACAGCCTCCGGGGCCCGGCCACCGACTTACCACGAGCCCCAGCACCAGTGTGCGCACGCGCTCCCCGATCTCCGGGGAGATGTCGCTGCCGAACTGCTGCAGGGTGGTGAGGAAGCGCTTCAGCTTGCTCAACTGCCGCGCCCCGCAGGCCGGGGGCAGGTGCTGCGTGGACAGCGAGGCTGTGGACGAGGTGGCCGGGCCATTGCTGGAGCCGTTGGGCGTGGACGGGGTGCCGTTGATGGCTGTTGGCGAGTGTGTGCTGCCGTTCATCACTGTGGGGAGAGGGGGGCGTGAGGACAGCGGGGAGCTGCCACGGGGGCACCGACACGCTGACAGGTGTGCACACCAGGGTCTACAGAGGCATGGCTGTGCCCCAAGTCCCCAGTGGGTGGGACGTGGCACAGTCCCTTTGGCCTTGTTCTTTTTTTTTTTTCGGTGAGGAAGATTAGCCCTGAGCTAACATCTGTCACCAATTCTCCTCTTTTTGCTGAGGAAGACTGGCCCCAGGCTAACATCTGTGCCCGTCTTCCTCTACTTTATACGTAGGACGCCGCCACAGCATGGCTTGACAAGCGGTGTGTAGGTCCACGCCTGGGATCTGAACTTGCGAACCCCGGGCCGCCAAAGCAGAGCTTGCGCACTTAACCACTACGCCACCGGGCCAGCCCCCGGCCCCCTCACACCCAGGAGGACACCAGGGCCCCCACACCAGCCTGGCAGACGCCCACCTCCCAGCCAGGCTGCTCGATGTCCACTGTGAGCAGGCGGAGGTCTTCTCCACCACTAGGGACCCACCAGTCCACTTCCCCTCTTGCAGGGAGAGGCCACTTGTCCCCCCTTAAAGGCCAGTGACCCCCACCTCTGCCATGATGGCCATGAGCAGTGCCCCTCTCCCACACAGGCACTGTTGCCTGCACGAGGGCCCCAATGCCCAGGTGGACGGGGCTCGGGGTGAGGCAGAGGGACCAGGACTCCCCGGGGCAAGTGATGCTGGATCCTGGCAGGGGAGGCGCTGGGCCAGCTGCTCTGTGGGGCTGCAGTGCGTGCAGACATGCGTGCACATGGGCCCCTGGCTGTGTGTGGAGGATAAGCGGGTAGCATAAGGGACTCGCGATGAGCACACTACAGGGGCCCCAGGGCAGCACTGTCGGTCACTGAGGCCTTGCCACTGGGGTCAGTGTTCCAGGGCTGGCAGATGCCGGGATTGCTGTGAAATGGTCCTGGGGCAGGACGCTGTCCCTCAAACTCAGGTGATGGAGGGAAAGGCTGAGCCTTCACACTGGAAGCTGGGGGAGCCCTCCTGTGCCCAGTCATCTGCATCCCGGTTCCCTGGTCTCAGGAGCTGGAGCCCCAACCTCCAGGGTCTGCAGGGAGTTCAGAGGTCATGGGTTCCCTGGGCCCTTGGGGATGGTGGAGGGGGCTCTGGACGAGGGATGGGAGACTGGACACCTCTGTGAGGCTGGAGGAACGTCTGCTAAACCTGGTGCCCAGTCATGCCTCACCCCCTTGGCCGGCCACACAAGCATCTGCTCCAGGCTAGCTTGCTTACATGAGCACACTCTGGCCCTTGCACCCTCATTCGCCTGTACATGTGTGTACTCCCTACGCGACTGTTCCGAACCCCCATTCCCTTGCACATGCTCTCCACTCCCCAACTCCATGCCTTCCGTCAGCACCTGCACACCCACTCGCACACATGCATGCACACACATAAATGCATGCAGTCACATGTGCAGACACGTACATGCACCCTCATGCATGCGTGCACACACATGCCTATATGCATGTGCACACACAAATGCACACACGTACAGTGCAGCCCCACACACGCACACTCACATACATGCACACTCACATGCACATGCACAACACACACGTCTGTGCACACTCACACATATACGCACACTTGTGCACATGCACGTCCACATGTGTGCACACACACCTCTCCCGGTCACTCAGCCGTGGCCCACGAGGCCCGTGCCTTGCCCCTCCTGCACAGGACACCTGCTCTCACACCTTGCTGAAAGTGTGGGGTCTGGGAGTGAGGCACGGCTCAGAGCCGCCGCCCCCTCAGGGCTGAATTCCTCTGAGGCTCCAGCCATCTCCTCTGACCTGTGGCTGAGGCCTGTGTGTGCGGAGATGGGGGAGCAGGAGCCCCTTTCTTCAGGATGGGGACGCCACCAGGCTTGGCTCTGTGCTGTGGCTCCTCCTGAGCCACCACGAACGTTTGCTGCTCACCCTGCCTGTTTTGGGTGGTGCGGGTGCCAGTTTGTCCCTCCAGACCATGCACGCCCTGCCCATCCTGACCTGGGCCTGGGGGGTGACCTCTGCTGACTGTCTTGGCCCCACCCAGCCTGGAAGGGTAGGAGCACACGAGGTGGGGGGGGTCCATATGCTGGCCCCTCCTTCCTGCCTTCGCACTCCCACCCTGTGGCTCTCCTGGGTCCCAGTCACTCTCTCCACCCGCCCCTGCAGGCCAGGGGTACATGGCTCCCACTGTCACCAGCCCTGGGGCTGCACTGTCTCCCATGGGCTCCGGAACCAGCCCACCCCTCCGCACACACTGAGCCCTTCAGTAAATGACCTCTATTAACCCTGAGGCTACCGTCTGGCCGGCTCTGCCCTGCCCAGACACTGCCTGCACCCTAGCCTCGATGACCAGATCACCCCCGCTGACCTGCCTGCCAGCGACACCTGCAAAAGCCCCTCACTGAGCAGCTACGTCAGGCCAGGGGCTGGGCTCCTAATCCACAGGTGACGAGGCTCGCCATCATCACACACAAGCCATATGGTTCCCAAGACTGCCTCCCACCCATGGTTGACCCCAGCGCACAGTAGGCCCTCAGCAGCAGACATGGCCCTCTGCCCTTGTGGGCAAGTGATAAGCTACCCTTTGGGAGCGGGCATCCTGCCTGAGGCCCGCACCCACCTGGAGTAGCCTGGACGTGCTGCATGGGTGAGACTCGGGGCCTGGCCTCAGTTTCTTCATCTGCAAATGGCCCTTGGCCCAAACCAGAGGTGGCGCCTCAGGGGCCAGAGGACAGGGTCCCTGGGCCCCTTCTGCTCTGTGCTTCCCTGGCTCACGGAAGCCACCAGCTTGTCCTTCCACCACTGGAAGGAACCGGAAACACTCGACCTGATTGGTTTTACATGCTGGATGATCGCTCGTCAATAACTGGCCCCTACTTAGCACAAGCTTGGAAACCACTGATTGAGGGCGAGCGATGTGCTGCCCCTCTCCTGAGAAGGGCGGGCTATAGGAATGGAGCCCGGCACCGCTCCTGGGCCCGAGTCCTCTCCCAGGCTCCCTCCCCTGAGACGCTGTGCGAGAGGAAACCTGTTTGTCCCCTTGGTGTGGATGATCCTAGAAGCAACTTCTGGCCCAGATGTGACACCCGGCTCTAGAACAGTCCCGCGGGAGCAGCGCGCCTTGCTCCGGCCTTCCCTGTCACTCTGGATGGACAGCGAACACCAGACACAGGACATGAAGAGCCCTGCCCTTCACCCTCTGAGGCGCCATCCAGAGGACCCTCAGAGAGACCAGAAGACCTGCTGTTGTGTTCATTCCCTCTCACGGTGAGCTGCAGCTGACCCCACAGTGGACGCCCACACACGCACACCCTGGTCAAGACTGATGACAACCACTGGTGGTCACCCAGCCAGGCCAGGAGCTAGCCTGCTGCCACAGGAGACCTCACCACAGCAGGGGCTTGCTGCTCTCCGGCGAGCTGGGCTATCATCTGGGGTCTGGACCTTCTTCCAGAGGCTCCTCAGACGTGCGGCTGTCCACGCCGCCTGGGCCCCCACCCGCCGGCCCTGGCCTGGCCTGGGCCCGGCCTCCCTGCGGCTCCCTTACCAGCTTGCCCTCGGCGCCCAGGTCCTCCCGCAGCCTGCTTGCCCTCGCTCGCCCGTGCTCCCTCCCGCGGGCTGCCGGGCAGTCTCAGCAGCTTGCTAAAGGAACGCCGAAAATAACCCGGCCACAAGTGCTTCCATTCCCACAACAGGTGTGTTACTAAGTTAGACCACACACGTGTCCCCAGCTGAGGTTTGGGGGCACACGCTAGCGCCCCCATGGCTACTCCAGCCCCGGGTCCTGCACAGGGGTTGGGCTGGGATGAGGAACCCCACAAACAGCCCCTCTCCCTGCTGCGGGGGTGGCTCCTGGGTGCTGGGAATCACCATTGTCACCGTCAACACAAGTCACACGGTCCTGACAGTGCCACAGCTCCACAGACATGCCGGGCACCAGAGCAAGGCCAGGCGCATCGCAGAACAATGGCAAGGAGGGCGACAGCCTCACAGGACATAAATAACGCCCAACTGTCACGTCACCCCCTGGGAGCCGCGAGCCACGCGGCGGCCACACCTGCGCTGTGCAGCCCAACTGGCTTAGAGTCGGGGCCTGTCCTGACGGCCGAGCCTGGCTGCCCTCGCTGAGCATAGCCCCATAAGAGCTTCCGTTACGGACACCAGCTGCGGCCCAAGCACCTTGACAGAAACGTCCACTAGTGACCAGTGTCCGCTGAGCACCCCGTGCGTGCCAGCCCTCCCGCCGACGCGACCAGCAGCATCTCATGGCCTCTTGTAATCACCCAGCTGCATGATGACTTCCACTTTACAGGTGGGGAAACTGAGGCACGGGTGGTGGTACCTGCCCAAGGTCACCCTGCCAGGAAGAGCAGGAGCTAGGACTTGACCCAGGCTGGGGTCTGCCCTGGAGATGGCCGAGCGACGGACTCGCCATCAACAGGGACCTTCTCACAACTCTGGGAGCTGGCTTATTTGCCCTGCTTTGTGGTTGGGGAAAAGAAAGCTCAGAGAGACCATCCACCTGCCCAAAGTCACACAGCTTGTGAGGGACAGGGTTGGGGTGTGAACTTGGGGACCCCGTCTGCTCTGCTCTCCTGGGCCTGCCCCTCAGACCCCTCTCCTCTCTGAGGGAGGCAGACGCAATAGTGGGGTATGCAGGCAGGGGGCGCACTGTGGCGGCCTTCCCAGGCAGCGGGTGCTGGGTGAGGACCTCCCAGAGACCTGCGGTTTTTGTTATTTTACTTACAAAGACAGACCATAGACCATTTTAAGCAGCCATGAAAACGGCCGTGGGGCAGAGACATCGCAGGCCCGTCCTCTCGATCTGTAAGCAAAATAAGAAAAACACGCTGTCAGGAAAGGGGCCGGCGGGGACAGGATTCGGCCCCACAGGGCATCTGTAGACGGCCCCTCCCCCCTCTGCCTCTTGACAGCAGTTTTGGGGATCGGAACTCTGTCACCACCTTGGGCCAGTCCACTCCCTTCTTTGGGCCTCAGTTTCCTCCTCTGTAAAGCGACAGGGTGGGATCGGGGGATCTCTTAGGGCCATTTCTGTGGGACCTTCTAGGACTCTACAAGACTTTCGGTGTCTCCATTGGCATGGGTGGGACACCCTGGTTCTTAAAAAGCTCTCTTCCTGCAAGGTGTCTGATGACCCCACTCGGCACCGTCCTCAAGGGACCTTGAGCTCAAGCTCACAGGGCTTGAAGTCTCCATCAACAGACAAGCCAATAGTGGTTCTGAAATGAGGTCCAGGACGGAGCCACTGTGAGGGGAGGAAGCACCGAACAGGAAGAGAGATCTGATTTCTGTGAGCTGGGTTAGTGGGCAGAAGCCTCAAGGAGACAGGCTGTACCACTGTAAGCAAAGAGTGAGCCCCCTGTCACAAGAGTAATCAAGGGCAGGATGGAGCATTAGCCCTTTGAGGGTCCTCCCAGCTGCAGAGCAGCTCCTTGCATTCCTTCCCAGAGTCTTCTCAGCCCTCCTGCCCACCTCCCTGGCCACAGAAGAGCTTCAACTCCAGAATGAGCTTGTCCAGGGTGGTCACTGGGAAAAAACCCACAGCCCTCAGGCCATCGTTCAAGGTCAGTCTCTGGGCAGCTTGGCTCGCAGGCCAGTCCTGGGGAAGATGGGGAGGCTTCGGGCAGGAATCCTTGGCTGAGCACAGAGGCTCTGACCACTGGGCTGCCACCAGACAGGTGCACGGACGCGCTTAACCACCCCGCCTTCAGGGAATTCCACGGTTAGAGAACAAATCTGAGGCCACCTTGGAGGTGGCTGGAGACTCAGATGGATGCTCCCAGCAGCCCGAGGGAACTAAAGTGTCGACTGAGAAGAGAAAGAATAGCCTGTCTCTTGTAATCTCCACGCTCTTTACATAAAGCCGGGACCTGACTCCAGAGACGTGAGCCGGCGGGGTGGTGGGGGCGCGCGGGGGACCCGAGCCTCACACAGGCCTGCCACCGCACATCTGCTCACAGGCCTCATGGAAGCATGCCCGGCAGTGTCAGACGATTCCAGCCCCGGCCCGACCTGGAACATCTGGTTCCCAGACCACTGCTTTCCAGAACATGGGCTCCTGGACCAAGAGGGAAAGTAGGCTAGGGGAGACTGCCCACAAGGGTCAGGGAACCTGGTTCAGAGCCCTTGGCCAGATGGCCAAGCTGTCTGCTGGTTTCTCCTGCTTGGAACCGAACAACACGGGGGCAGGGGCGTCGTTTTAGGTGGGTGCCTGGGGTCTTGGCGGTTCTTGGGAGCTGCTGCTGAAGCGGAACCAGGCAGGAGCCGCCCCTCTTGACCTGCGGGGGCCGGACAGGGTGGCACCTGTGTAGTGGACGGGGACTCTGCCCGCGGTTCACCCCAGAGGTGAGGGCTGGGTGGGGTGCCCAGCCGGCCACCGTCTCCTCGGGAGAACCGCTGAGGACGCCGGAGTGCAAAGCCCTCCATGGTTCCCGGCTCCGTGCTGGTGCAGGGAGCAGGGCCAGGGGCCCCATTCCCGTGTCCACTACACGTGGGGCCTGGGGACCCTGGCTCAGACGGGCACCGAGATGAAGGAGAGCCAGAACCTTTGTGCCGGGCAAAGGTGCAGGAAGGGGTGTTTGGCCGTGAAGCTCCTACCGTGTGCGTTCAGGCAGCCACACCTTGGAACAGGTGGTGTCACCCCATTTACCAAACCAAGGCTTAGAGGGGTCAGGAGACTGGCTCAAAGCCAATATCCTACAAACGAGGGACTAAGCCTGGCCTTGAACTTGGGCCACCTGACCCCATAGCCCAGCACCCCAGCCTGATGGAGCCAGCTGCCGGGCCCTGGATGGCAGGACCAGCATCCTTCATGTCCAGGGATAAGGGAGCCAGACTGGGCCCTCGGTCCACCCTGGGCCCTGGGTGGGCAGAAGGGGACGCAACAAAGCAGCTCTTACTTCTCGGCCCAGTGGGGACCAGGAGCCACCAGGCTGCGGAGTTTGAGCCTCCTTCCCCAGAGTGGGGCTTCACTTGGGTTCCAAAGCCCGGTAAGGGTCCCTGGGTGTGGGGCCTCTAGCCTCTGAACATGGGGTTGGGGGTGGCACGTGGATCCTCTCCTTGCCTGCCAGAAACGCTGGGGATGCACTGCGAAGCCCTTGATCTCAGGGGCCAGGGGACACTGTCCCCTGCAATGGCCCGAGCCTGGGGCCTCCTTCTTCCCAGCTGCTCAGGACCCAAAGTCACCGAGTTGCCAACTTCTCTGACTCAAAGGAACAGGGCTCCCATGGTGGCTGTGGACCCCGGAAGCCCACCCAGGGCTGTCATGCGTGCTAAGATCCCAACCCGGGTCTGCCCAGGGCTGGCGAGACACCGCCTGAGGGTCTGGTCTGCCACATCACCAGCAGCCGAGGCCCCTGCTGGCCCCAGTTCCTGGCCAGTCCTCACCCTGTGCTGAGGCCCAGCTGCAGAGTCCCTGATATCCGAGCCCAGAGCTCCTCCAAGGCCAGAGCCACCTCCGATGGGCCCTCTTGTGGGGTGCAGGACCGACGGAATTCACCTGCACTCAAGTAACCTGCTGTGTGACCATGGGGAAGACCCTGGCCCTCTCTGAGCTCCAGGTATAACAGCTCACTTTGATGGAAGGCTCACAATGTGCCGGCCACTGGGTAAGAATTCCTATTAACTCACTTGTCCTCACAGCAGCCCCGTGAGGCAGGGACTATGCCCAGCCCCACTTTATGCATGATGAACGCCAGGCCCAGAGAGGTCAAGTAGCTTGCCCAAGGCCACACAGCTATAAAGTAGGAGAGCTGGGATTTGAACCTCAAAGCCTGGGCTCTGAGCCATGATGAGAGCTCCCTACTCAAGGGCCCAACGGTGGGCATTTCTGGGCTCAGGGCGGAGGGACTGCAGCACCGGCTCCATTCGCAACGGGGTTCGGAGCCTCAAACAACTGGAGGGGCTCCCGGAGGTGCCTCTCCGCTTTGCTCCGGTTGGCGCCCCAGCCTGAGGTTACTCACTTGTGTGGGGCGTGAAGGAGGGGTGCCGTGGGGTCCCCTGGGACGCAGCGGGCGGCGGGGGCGGCATGCTGGGGGGTGTGGACCGGGGCTGCGTCTTCACCTCGGCTGGGGAGTCGGGCATCTCTGCGGCCTTCTCCTTCCTGTCCGCTGGAGAAAGAGAGAGAAGTGAAGCACTGAGGGGCCAAGAGGACCAGCCGCCGACTCAGCCCCACCTGGTTCCCAGCCAAGGCCCCCCAGCCACTGGGTTTGGGCCTGTGCTGCTGGGGGCCCAGGTGGCTCCTGGCTCTGCCCACAGAGCCAGTCCCAGTCCCAGGGCCCAGCCCCAAGATCAACCCCAGGTGTGCTCACAGGTGCTGACATCCCACCCACCTGGGGCCAGACGGCGGGCTTCGGCCAACCCATTTCAGGTGTGCTGGAGGGGAAGCTGCGGGAACCCTGGGCCAGCCAGAAGGGGCTTGGGGTCCTCACTGTGGGGTGGCCACGGGGAGCTTGAGTTTCCTCTCCTGCAGACCATGGAATTGAGCAGCACCCCCTCAGGCAGCGGTCGTACGCTCTGCCTGCATCAGCAGCTCCTGGAGGGCGTGTTCAGACACAGGTGCAGCCTCCACACCCCACTTCTGGTTCAGCAGGTCTGGGTGGGCCCGAGAATTGGCATTTCTAACAGGGTCCCTAACAGGTGGGGCTGCAGCAGCTGGTTGGGGCCCCACTCGGGGGAACCACAGTTCCCAGGGCCCCGCCAGTTCTCAGAGGCTGACAGGTTGGTCTAGGGGTCTTCTCAGCAGAGACTGTGAGGCAGACCCTCTGGGGCAGCAGGAGCCTCTGTTTAAACCATCTCCTGCCCAGAGGATTCCCGGGAGCAGACAGGCCAAGGACACAGTCCATTTTAGGCTGTCCTGGGCCTGGCCACTCAAATTGTGGTCCACAGACCAGCGGGTCGTGTCCCTGGACACTGGTCAAGTCCCAGGTGGTCTGATGCTCTGCTGTGGGTCAGGTGTGCGTAGAGGGGGTGGGGATGGCTAGAACAGACCATAGCCTGGGAGGGCCCTGGGCCCCTGGCCCCACCAAGCAGGACCCTGAGGAAAAGGCCTCGGGCGCGTCTGACCGGCCGCACAAACCCTGAGCCGGCAGCTGCCCAGGCACTCTTCACAGCTGGAGGGGCAAGCCCCTGGCCTCCCTCCCTCTTAACTCAGGGGCAGCCAGTGCCTGGGCAGGCTGCAAAGCCCTGGGAGCAGGGGATGGGATTTCGGGGGCTCAGCTGCTCGGGGCCATCAGGTGGGCGTCCTGTATCTGTCACCAACAGAGGCCCAGCCCGTGCTGCCCCCGCCACTGCCCCAAGCTCCTGCTGCTGACACCGACGGGGCCTCACCCGACAAACGGCCTTTCCCATCGTCTCGCGCCCCATGGTGTGCAAACCTGTCCCACTGCCCCGCCAGAGTGGAGATGCAGCACTGGGCGGGGCTCTGACAGCCCCCCACACTCCAGGGCCCCACGCGCGGGGCGAGAGCCGAGACGCACCCCCCCTTTGGGCCCCCTCCATGGGGCAGCAGCCGGCAATCAGCAGCCTCCCTGGCCGCACAGCACCTGCTGTCCACTCAGCTGCAGCCGCTGGCCTCCCTCCCGCCGCGCCCTGCCCCCCTGCAGCCTGCCTGTCAGGAGGCTGATGGCCGGGCACACGTGCGCCGCAGCTGTGGGGGCCCGTCAACAGCATGCCTGGTTGCAGGCCGGTGGCCAGTCCCCGGTGACAACCAAAGAAGGCAAATGTGGCAGGCTGCCGTAGGCCCTGGGCCACCCCTGTGGGGTGCAGCCCGTCCCGCCAGCCCTTCATCTGACCAGGATGCCTTGGGGCAGGCGGTCCCCTGGCAGGCCTGAGAGGGCGTTTCAGATGCCAGGCTGGGACGCTGAGGACATGGAGCCTGTTCCAACTTTTCAACGCCCTTCCACAATGGGGCTTCACTGGGGCCACACGGATGGGACAAACCAGAAAAGCAGAGAAGGAGAAACCCACTGGGGAGGGCGGAGGGCACCTGCCAGCACCAGGCCGGCCTCACACTCCTCACGGGGGGCTTGTCTAGAAAGAACTGGACCGTCAGGGAGAAGCAGACTGAGGGTGACCCAGAATGACCCTTGAGAAACGGGCTCGTGGACACGCTTATCCTCTGGGTGCCTGCTGGGCCCTGAGGATGAAGGGGGAGGTGCCCCGCTGGTGCCTGGGACCTCCTTTTGCAGAGAAGGAAACAGCGCGGACCTGGGGCTGCCCACCTACGGAAAATGCTTGCTGTTTGCAGGCTCTGCTCAACGGTTATTGCTCCTGTTATTCTCACCGAACTCCTGTGAGGGGGACGCTGCTGCCAGCCCTGTTTTACAGGCACAGAGAGGGGCAGTAATGCGCCCAGGGCACACAGCAAGTACGGGTGTGTCTCCACAGGGTCACGTGGGTCTGCAGGGCTTCAAAGCCCCTGGTTGTCATCCATGTGCACTCTCCTTCCTGAAGAGGCAGCGGTTCTGGAAGTCAAATCCAGGTGGACGGAGGCTGCAGGGGGAGGGGACTCCCCCCCCCCCGCTCTCCCAGGCCCCACCTCCAGGAGTTGTGGGTCATGGAGGCCGCGCACAGTGGGACCACAGGTACACAGTATGGGACCTCATGAGCCTTTCTTGAATCTTATTTATTTATTTATTTATTTATTTATTTATTTTGTGAGGAAGATCAGCCCTGAGCTAACATCCATGCCAATCCTCCTCTTTTTGCTGAGGAAGACCGGCCCTGAGCTAACATCTATTGTTAATCTTCCTCCTTTTTTTTTCCCCTTTTCTCCCCAAAGCCCCGGTAGATAGTTGTACATCATAGTTGCACATCCCTCTAGTTGCTGTATGTGGGACGCGGCCTCAGCATGGCCGGAGAAGCAGTGCGTCGGTGCACGCCGGGGGATCCAAACCCGGGTCACCAGTAGTGGAGCGCGTGCACTTAACCGCTAAGCCACAGGGTCGGCCCCTCTTGAATCTTATTTGAGTCCCAGCTTTATTGCCTCCTGGCTGTGTGACCTAGGGCAAGTCACTTCACCTCTCTGAGCCCACTCCTCTGTAAATGCGGTGAGGGCAAGCCCCTTCCCAGTCTGCACATGCGAGCACACAATGAAATTCGGCAAAGTTTTATGGAGCAACTTGTGGGTCGGGACCCTGCTCTCGAGGCTGCCCCCACCCCAGAAAGCAGAAAATGACGCAGCCCTCAGGGAAGAGCAGAGGTGGTGTGGAGATGGTGAGGAATAGCATTTGTGGTCAAGGAACAGAGAGTGCAAAGGCCAGGGAGAGAGTGTTCAGGGCCTCTAGTTGAGCAGGACATGTGCAGGGGAGTCAGGAAGCAGGGTCAGTGGGGCCGGGCTGGCGAGTGTGGCCTGGCTACACGGGCAGCAGGGAGCCACTGAGGGCTCTGCACAGCAGCAGAGCAGGTCTTGCTCGCGCATCGTCTCTCCCACCCAAAACCCTTCAGCAGCTCCCATGACATGGGGTTCACAGGGCTTACCTGACCCAGGCCACCCCGCCCACCCCTGCTGGGCCCCTCCGCCACATCCTGTGTGCTTGCCCTTCCTCCCACACCCATAGCGCCCTGGCTCCAGGCCGTGCACACCCCGCCTGGAACGCCCCTCCTTCCGTCTTGGGGGTTCAGCTCTGACCTCACTTCCTCCGGAGAGACCCCCGCACTTAAGCTCTTTCACTTCCCCCGTTTAGTTCCTCCAGAACGTCACCCCACTCTGGGATGATCTTGCTTCCCGGTCACCTGTTTGCAGGGTCTCGGCGCTGGACTGGGACTTCCGGAAGGGGGGCCACGCATTTGCTGATGTGAGAGGGACACAGGGTGGAGGTCGCCACGAGGCAGCCCTCCGAGAGGAGCAGTCTGAAAGTGCTTCTCTGGGGTCTCCCCACCGAGGGCCTGGAGGGGCAGGTCCAGAGGGGCCTGGCTGCCCCGCCCCAGGACGAGCCGACATCGGGGTGGGGGGTGTGCACACAGTGCCTCGGGACGCTCGCCCTCCTCGGAGCTGGCCGAGCGAGGACGCAGGGCTGGTCAACCACACAGCCCAGGCTGTGAGGGAGCTGGAGTTCGTCCCTCCTAGGACGAGTCGCTGCCCCTCTGAGGCCGGTTCCTCGCCTCTCAAGTGGGCACGAGGGTCACCCACCTCCATGGGGTGCTGACAGATCAAAGGAGATGGAGGGCGAAAGAAGGTCAGTGGAGGGCCTGCCGCCCACCACAGTCCCACCATCAACAGCAGCAGCCGTTAGTTATTATTATTAATTATTATCCCGTCCCTACCCCTGCACCCCGAGCTGTGTGGGGGCCTGACCAGCCTGCACTGGAGCCACGCCTGACTGGCCTGCAGGCTTGTGCAGCCTGAGGGCCAACAGCCAACACGCTGCCCAACAGGGGCATCCTGTTCTCCGGGTGCAGGCTTCCTGCATGGCCCCCTTTCAAGGCCCCTGCCAAGCCGGGGGCCACTGCCTGGCCCTCCAAGACCCACTGCGAGGCTCGGCCCCCGGTGGCTCTTGCATGATCTCCCTGACCGGCTGGCAGCCAGTGTAGGGCCGTCCAGGTGGGACCCTGGGCCCATAAGCTAGGTGGGCAGGAGCTGCCAGGGTGCAGGCAGGTCAGGGAGGGGCCCCACAGGAGATGCTGTGTGCTGGGAGCCGGTGAGGGGGACAGCTCCTGCTTCCCGCCAAGGCTGTGAGGGTGCCAGGGCGGCTGGCTCAGCGGGCACAGCTCAGCAAGGTACAGACCACCTCCCAGAAGACCTGGGCAGCTCTTCCCTCCTCCTTCTCGGGTCCCCCCCGGTGTCCACTCCCAGGTGTCCTCAGCCCCAGCTGGAGCCGACCCTGTGCCCTGCACATCCACACAGCACCTCGTGGAATCCTCATGCCCTCCCCAGAAAGCATGTCAGGGCCCCATGTGTCCTGGCTCCCCAAGGTCACCCTGCCTGTGAAAGGCAGACTGGGCCTGACCCCATCCCCTCGCCCCCGAGCTTGAGCTGTCCCCTCCGCACCTACCCCGGGCCTCCGTTTCCACCATTCCTGATTCTGGGGTCATCTAGGCCTCTCAGCCCCACAGCCCCTCCCCCCAATCGTGGGTCCCCCTAGACAACCCCCCCTTTAAGGGGCTCTGGTTCAGCAGGTCCTGCGGGGGACCTAGGCTGCTGGATGTGTGTCTTTTAAGTTAACTTTTTCATATAAGATTAACATATAACAGTGAGGATAAAAGCTGCCCCCCACGTGGGGCTACCACATGCCCCATGAGTTAGCTCACCTGCCCCTCAGGTCAGGAAAAGCGGAGCGACCCCAGGACTGACTTTTATTAGGAATTCCACAAGCCAAGTCCTGCTCGTGGGCTCACCGCACCTTCAGAGCAGCCCCAGGAGGCAGGTCCCTTTACAATGCCCATTTCACAGAGGGAAACTGAGGCTCACAGAGGGCAAGTGACTTGCTCAGGGTGTCAGAGCCAGAAGCACAGAGCCTGATGGCAGCAGGGCCGAGCCCAGGGCCCCTGCATCGGGCCTCGAGCTCCCTGTGAACCACAGTCATCTGGAAGATGAGAGAGTTCCGCAGCCGGACCAGCCAGGGCTCTGATTCTGCACTGCGCCGCAAGGCCGCACGGCTGACCAGAACACGGAGGGGGTGGCTGCCTGGGATTTGAGGTTGGGGGCGGAGATGCTCTGAGTCATGGGTGACGCCCCGGCTCTGGGGCAGGTGAGCATGAGGACCATCTGCCCAGCTCCATGGGGCTCTTTCCAGATCCAGAGTGCCCAGGAAGAAGAAATGAGACCCAGCCACCTGGTCCCTGCATCTCTCCAGCCCCGTCAGCAGCAGGAGGCAAAGCCAGTGTCCACGGCAGTGGGCACCCTGGTTCTCTCCAAACAGCCCGTCAGGCCCATCTTTGCAGGTGGGGAAGCCTGCTTGAGTGAAACGAAGGTCCAACTTCACATGTGTGGAAGAAAGCGAAGAGCTGGAGAAGAGACACCAAGCCTGGTCGCTCACTCGGGGGGCCCTGCCACTCTCCTGGGGCTCTGCACCATGTCTCGGCCAGAACAGCGGCCTTTGTGCTGGTGGCAGGCAGGGGACAACTCTTGGGGTGCTGGACCCCTCACCCTGTGGTCCTGGCTCAGAGGTGGGCAGACGGGAGGCGAGGGGCCCGCAGCACAGGGAGCCTCAACGTGCAAGGAAAAGAACCTTCCTGATACGAAGGGCCCAGCCAGCCGACTCATATAACCTTCCACAACCTTCTGAGGCAGCTGGTACTCTTCTCCACCTTACAGATGGGGAAACCGAGGCACAGAGAGGCTCACGACCTGCCCGGCTCACACAGCTGAGAGGGCGCTGGATGTGGACCCTGGCTTCTTACTCCCTCAAAGCCTGCTGCTCCGAGCGCTGTCCCTCCCTCATCTGCTCTTCTTCTAATTGTCTGCCCCGCCCCCCCACAGGGCTTTCTTTGTCCCTCTCCCACCCCGGATTCCGGAGGGCTGGGGGCGCCTGCTGGTGGCCGAGTAGCTGGCGTCCTGATGTGGAGTCTGCGTGCAGGACCGATGCATGACGTGCTAGCGAGCGGGGTGAGTGGAGGCGTCCCTTGGGACCTGGACTTCCTCCTCCAGCCCCGTCATCGAAGCCCCACCCGCTGCCCCATGGCTTCCCCCCGTCGAGAACATTCCCAGACCCTGGCAGTGCTCCCCAGGGCCCGTGGGAGACCCTGAGTCTCTCCCAGACTGCGTATCCAGTTCCCAGCTAAATGTCTCTAATCCGTCCACAGAGGAAGCAGCCCTCCAAGGCCGGGAGGAGCCGGTGGGAAAGAACACGGAATGTGCCGGAACAAGCCACTCCATCCATCACTGTTCCTGTCTGCTTGCGGTTCCCAGCCCGCCCTGCCAGGCTGAGAACTGGCCACAGCCCAGCGCTCCCAGCCCCGCAGTGTAGAACCCTCCACGGGAGGAGGGCTTGTCAGCATCAGTACAGCTCAGCTTCCCGGCTTAGCCGTCCTCAAATCCGCGTTGCCTCAGGAAAGAACAAGCCCCTGCTTTGATCTTTCATGGTCCAATTTCTGCGGTTACCTCATCTGACCCTCACAAAAGCCACTGGACATAGGAAGGTGGGCAGGTAACGACAGGTAACCTGCCTCAGGCCCTTTGCACAGGTGCCAATAGGCCAACAGGTGCCAACAGGTGACAAAGCTACAGTGTCCCTGACCTGACACTTTGCACAAAACACTTCATCTTGCCCCCACCACAACCTATGAGGTGGGCAGATGAGGAAACTGAGGCATAGGGAGGGGAACTGGCCTTGAACTCAGGCCCTCTGGCCCTGAAGGCCACTTTCTCTGTGGGGTCTTGGGATGCACCCCTGTGTGGAGACTGGGCAGGGCGCTGCTCCCAGGACCTGGCTGTCCCTGGATGGACACAGCCCCACCCTCGACCCCTTTCCGGGAGCTGACCTGCAGGCAGGGGTCCCTGAGGCCCATGGGAGGCCGGGTGGCCCTGTAGGTTCCAGGCCCCCTCGAGTTCCCAGGATGATGGAGAGGCCGGCCCCAGAAGTAGCGAGTGCAGGAGCCTCTGTGGGGGTTGCTGTGCGGCAGGGCTCGGGGGGCTCGGCACAGGGTCCTGCCCCTCGAGGAAGAGTACTGCGCCTCAGTTTCCTTCTCTGTACACGGGTGGAACCCGGCAGCTTGGCGAGGACTCTGAGACACTGCCCCAGCCCCGTTTCCACATCTGTAGGAAGGGATGAGGAGAGAGCACGTGCACAGGGCCAGTCACGGGCCATATCATGGCTCTGACGGTGGCAGGACAAAAGCAAACTAGCCTTTAAACCGTCGTCTAATAATTTTCCTTTTGTGTCATCAAATATTGCACCTTCCTCGTAGGAAAAGTGCAGACGAACAAGAGGCAGGGAACCCCCCTGCGAGGGTGTCCAGCCAACACCACCCTCACTGCGGCCTCCACAACCTGGCCAGATGGACGAGCCTGTCCCCACTGTGCCCTGGGGCGTGAGGGCTGTGCATGGCGGACCCTAGTCTCTGAATCACCAGCTTCTGAATTCCCTCGGCAGGGCAGCAGGCCAACATTCTGAAACCTCTGCCAAGGTAAACCTGTGCGCTTAACTTTCTTGGGAACCCGAGGGGCAAGCCAGCCCCTCTAAGACATATTTCCTAAGACCAGTATGAGATGGCTCCCCCGCCCTTTGGCCACTGCCCTCAGAGGGCCCGCAGGGTCCCTTGTGATGGCCCGACCCTTCTCTGCCCTCACAGCCCACACTCTCCCTCTGGCGTCTGCTCAGTTTCTCCTGCCTCAGGGCCTTTGCACTGGCTGTTTCCTCTGTAGGAATTCCTTCCCTGGATACCTGCATGGTCTGCTCGCATCCTCCACGTCTTTGCCTAAACGTGACCTTCTTTCTCAGTGAAACCTAGGGCCTAGAACAGTTCCAGGCATACAGTAGGTACCCAATAAATACTTATTGATTATAACCAAGGGGACCCAGGGAGACACAGTGCCTTGACAGCAGAATCATTGCAGCCTCCCCAGCCCCATGGGCTCCCTTTCAGCAGATGCGAGTCCTGACCCCTCTGCCTCAGTCTGGTCAGAGCTGCCGGCTGGAGATTTCAGGGGAGCCTCCCCTGGCTGGGCGCCCTCTGGAGCTGTGTCCTCCGGGAGGTCTTGGGGCAGCAGCAACTGGCTGGCGTTGGGCATCCCGGCTTGGCTCCCCCACCGCGGGAGGAGCCCGGTGCCACGGCTGAGGGCACACGGGCACCGTCCTCCGGGCTCCCTCCCCACACGCCCGGTCCCGCTCAGGTGGGCTCTTCGGAAGGGAAGAGCAGCGACCTGTGCCCGCAGACCCCCTGGGCACCCCTGTGGGCAGCCCCACTAGCTAGGGTGGATCTGCCCGTCAGAAGCACCTCCTCCGTCCAGGCCCAGCCTGGGCCTCCAAGATGCTGAACAGAGCGCAGGGATGCCACCGTCCTCACACACGGCACCCCAGCAAGACTGCCTCAGCCCACCTTACAGATGGGGACGCCGAGGCCCAGAGCCAGTGACCGCGACGCCTCGCAGGGACCTCCAGCATCCAGAGTCCACCGTGGTTCCCCATCTCCTTCCCCGTCAGGTCCAACTCTGCCGTGTGGCATTCGGGCTCCGTGCGATCCCGCCCAAGCTGCTGGCACAGCCTCATCCCCATGTCCTCCAAGCCCCCGTTGGCCCCCAAGTACCGCCACCTTCCTGGGTGCCTCTTCTGCGTGGCAGAGTCCTAGTCTAGCAGGCGTCACTGCCCTGTAGAAAAGACGAGGACGTCGAGGGGCAGGGAGGTCAGGGGTTCATCTGAGACCACAGCTCCACGAGGCCCCGAGTCCTGACTCCCCACACCGCAGAGTCCCCCGGGTTCCCTCCTTCCCTCCCTTCCAGGCACAGACCTCCTATTACAATAGCTCCCGACCCTTGAGGCCCAAAGCCCCCTTCGCATTGCAAAACGCCCCTGACCCCCTACAAGCCTGACACTCAACTCACGGAGGTGACAGTGATGGAGAGCATGAGTGTGTGTGAGAGGAAAGCAGGCAGGGAGGCACACGTTGGTCACACGCACCTCAGGGCGGCCCTCACGGGCAGGACCCGCTGGAAGACACAAGGGTGTCGTCAGACGCGGACACCGTGTGGGGGGCAACGGACGCCAACGCAGTGCAGGGTCCAAGTTGGGGACAACCATGGGGACGCATCCCTCGAGCAGCGAGCAGCTGTGAGGGTCGGAGCTAGGCCCCTCAGGACACGGAACAGCCTCCCACCCCCCAAGCGCTCGGCAACTATGGGGCCCCTCTGTGTCCACACAAAGAGGGGACGTCATTCTGGCTCACGGGGTCCCGGGCAGGTTTGCTGGCCTCATAACCGTCAGGCAGGACCTTGAAAGCCGTGAGAGACACAAGAGTGACACTGGGCGGTGCAGGGAAGTCCTGCACGGAAGCCCTCGATGCCCCCATCACCAGGTCAGCCCCATTATCCGTGGTAGATTCGCCTCCTTTGAGGCCACTGGCCACAGTGTACGGGCCACCATGCAGGGCCCGGGCAAAGGGGAAAGAGGCTGTGCTACCAGCTCACAGGGGCCCCTGTCCCCAGAGCGGCCAGAATGCGAGGCGTGGGGGGTGGGAGAGTGGAGGGCAGATTTCTCTCGTGGAGGAGGGGGCGTCTGACCTTCAAACCTTCGCTTAGGTCATCCCCCCAGAATGCACCCCCTCACAGGCCTTCCCAGGGGCCTGGCCTCGGGGTGGCACTTCTCCCGCACCCTGTGGTCCAGCCACAGCTCCTGGACCCTGGGGGTCTCCAGTAAGCCGGGTGATCCCCCAACTGAGGGCAAACTTCTGGGCTGGGGACGACTCTTCTGGAGCCTCCTGAGGGGTTGGTGTGGAATAAGCAGGAAAAATTGGGCACAAACCCCTGGGAAGCAGCCACATTCAGAAGGGTCTGTGGCCAGTGACAGATGGGGGTTCCCAGGCCGAAGGCGAAGGGACTTGGGAGGCTGCCTATGTTCGGGGCAAACCCAGGACACTGGGTGACCCCCTCACATCCAGATGGGCAGGTTTGACCCGGAGGCTGACCCCTCCTGCCCACCCCCAAGGCCAAAGTCGGAGGATGGCTCTCTTTGATCCCTGATGCTCTGCAAAGCAATGGGCGTTTTCAGGGGAGGGGGAGGGCACAGCCCTAATGAGTCCCAGGCGCTGGAATTGAGTCGCTTCCCACATCTGGTTTCTATTAAGACCTCTGCTGCCCGATGAATAAGTAATCATATAAAAATACAAGGGTTAGTATTTTCCCTCCATTGGTCCGGGCGGATCTCCTATCCCCACGGTGCTCGAGCTACGTCCGTCCATCCAGATCCTCTGGCCTAGCCGCTCCCCGTCCTTGGGGCCTGACCTGGGCGGACTGTCCCCCATCCCGTTAACTCTGCCTGCCACCACCCTTCCCACCGCACAGCACTGAGCCACCCCAGCCCACCTAGTCCTAGGGACCGTTTGACCCCCTGGGCCTGTGGGTGATGATGCGGAGGACGTGGGTTGCCATGGCAACAACACTGGGCTGGGAGTCAGGAAACCTGGGTTCCCACCCGCTCTGGGACCGACTAACTGAATTCGGGGAAATCACCCTGGCATGTCTCTGAGCCTGTTTACCCATCAGTAAAACAGGGCCCATAACTCCTGCTTCTCAGGGCGGGGGTGGTCTTAGATAAGGAATCCAAATGGTCTCCATAAACTGGACAGCCTGCCGTGGCTCCTGCCCATCCTCCACCTCCCATCTCAGTCTCGAGGACGGAACATCAGCAGCTTTTCTACCCTGGGCCTCAGTTTTCCCACCTGTGAAATGGGTGTGAGAATAGAGCCCACCCCACAGTTGCAGAAGGGAGAAACGTGCTCACCCACGAAAGCATGCAGCACTCGTGGGATGTCACGTGCTCGGCAAGTGGCATCCTTCTAAAGACATGCAGACATGGGGCACCGAGGAGGCCTGGGGGTGGGGTTCCCAGGAGGAAGGTTTGTCCTTGGCACACGTGCGTGACTTTGATTTTAAACCAGCTCTCTTTTGCTGAGAGCTGTTTATGTGCCCAGGCTCCAAAACCCCGTCTCTCATTCAACTCCTCCTGACAAAGCCATGAGGTGTCAGAGCCCCGAGTTATAGATGGGGAAACCGAGGCACAGAGTAGCGACAACATTTGCCCAGGTCACACAGCCCTCATGCAGCAGATCTCATGTGTGTCCAGCCCTGAGATGGACGTACCCAGCTGGTTGCATGCAGAGCTTGTCCCTCACTGTGCTCAGAGCCAGCCCAGAGGGGTGACAGTGAGCCTCTGTCAAGAGTGAGGGGGTCCACAAGATAATGTGCCAGGGGCACAGGGAAGCCCCCTCACAGCCACAGAGGGGACACTTTGCAGTGGCTGGGCTGTCTGTCATCATCAGCATGAGCTCACGATATCCCGTCAGTGGTGAGAGGAAGCTGGTCTGCCTGGGTGTGAACAGGATGCCCTCTACAAAGAAGTCGACGTATAATGATGAACACCTGAAATTTATGTAATGTTATAAACCAATGTTACCTCAAAAAAAATTCATTAGCCACTTTCTCACAAAGGCCCAAACTAGAAACCATCTAAACGCCCATCAAGAACTGAAGAGGCAAATGAGTGTGGCAGATCCATACGGCAGAATATTATACAGCAGAGAAAAAGGACACATACAGCCACTTGCACCAACACAGACGAATCTCACAGACCTATGGCTGAGCGAATGATGCCAGACCCGAAAGAGCAGGTGCCCTGTGGTTCCACTGATGTGAACTTCAGAAACAGCCGAACTGCCCGATGGTGTTAGAGTCAGGACAGAGGTTCCCCTGACAGGGAGTGACCACGAGCGGCGAGGGGCCTGGGGGCAGGGCAGGTGATGTTTGTCATCTGGCACACTCTGTGAAAGTTCAAGCTGTACACTTTTCCATGTGTGTGTTGTACTTCAAATACCTGCTCACTAGCAAAACTGATGCTGTCAGTGTCAGGACACTGTCCAATGGTGTGGAAGTGGCTCAGGAGTAAAAACCAAGAGGTGACCAAGGATGCAAGTCTACCCCGTAAATAAACAAATGCACACAAAATGACAAGAAATGAAGCGTGACTGTGGCTCCTGGGGGGAAAGTGGGTCAGAGCCATTGTGTTCCTGCCCATGTGGTCAAGCATCTGGGGTTTCAGTTGGGCCTCGAAGCCCAGAGCTCCTACCAACGCAGATGCCCCAAGCCCTCGGACCAAGGCCCTGCGGATGGTGCCAGGCCTGGTCTTCTCAGCATCCTGGAGTTGAGCAAAGGGTTAAAAGGTGGGGGAGGGTGGAGAGCTCAAAGCGGCTGGAATGAAAACACTCCATCTCTCCAAGGGCCGCAAAACGCAAAACAGGACCCAGATGTCGGCCTGCTTGCCCTATGGCTGGCGCACAAAGGAAGCACATTCCTCACCCAGCTGCTTGGGCTGCACCGCCAAGGGCAGCTCCCTGAGAGCTGAGGGGGAGGCGCCCCGCCATCTGGGCCGCCCTCTCCAGAGGGTGGGTGCCAGGCTGGGGCAGGGACGGTGGGAGGAAGGGGCGCTCTCCTCTCCCTGCACTGGTCCTGGCACACTGGGAGACCCCTCCCACCCCACCATGCACACCTGTGACCAAGGGAAGTGGCCCATCTGCAGACTGGCACACCTGGCTGAGTGTGAATGGGCTGTGATTATCAATGTGGTGGTGTGGCTGCCTGGGTGCGGGCATGAGGGAGTGTGGGTAGGTAGACATACATAGAGAGATGAGTGGGTGAGTGGGAGATGTATGGACAGGTGGGTGGGTGGGTGGATGGGTGGATGGATAGGTAGATGGGTGGATGGTGGGTGGATAGATGGATGGGTGGGTGGATGGATGGTTAGGTGGATGGATGGATAGATGAGTGGATGGATAGTTCGATGAATGGATGGATGGATGGATGGGTGGGTGGATGGATGGATGGGTGGGTGGATGGTGGATGGGTGGGTGGATGATTAGGTAGATGGATGGATAGATGAGTGATGGATAGTTCGACAGATGAGTGGATGGATAGGTGGGGGATGGGTGGGTGGGGGAATGGATGGGTGGATGGGTGGATGGATGGATGAGTGGATGGGTGGGCAGATGGGTGGGTGGGTGGGTGGATGGATGGGTGGGTGGATGGATGAATGAGTGGATGGGTGGGTGGATGGGTGGACGAGTGGGTGGATAGATGGGTGGACGGGTGGATGGTGGATGGGTGAGTGGATGGGTGGATAAGTAGATGTGTGGTAACTAGATGATGGCACGGTCACCTAAGTGTGATGGAGACGAGTCCCTTCCCCGGGCACTCACAGGTGGTGGGGGTGGTGGATACACAGGCCACCACGCAGAGTCGTGCAGTAGTGGGAAAAGCCCAAGTTCAGTTCCGGGCCTCATCACTTGGGTGGTCTTGGGCAAGCCTCCTTGCTTCTCTGAGCCTTGGTTGTCTCATCTGCACATGAGGTGGGGGGGCGGTGATGTTGTGAATAGGACGTGATGGGATGTGGGGCCAGGGACCCCAGGAGGGCACCTCGCCTGGCGGGAGGAAGTCAGCGAAGGCCTCCTGGGGGAGAGGACACCTACACTGAGACCTGGACGGAAGAGCCCACTGGTAGAGTTTGTCCCCCACAAGGGGCTGCAGCAGAGCCCCGGGCACGGGCACGGCACAGGCAGAGTTTGTGTGTGTGGAGAGTGTCTGTGTGGGCATTTCCTACAGGGAGGGAGCATGACCCCAAGAAAGGTTGCCAAATACCCCTGGAATATTTAAAAGATGATCCAATATGGACATGGAATCTGTCTAGAAAGAAACAGAAGCTGCCCCTGGGAAGAAGAGGCAAGACCCTCTCCCCTTGACTCCCTCTGTACAAGCCCCCACTTGACCGCGTCCTGACCAACTGTTCGACGGCTGCTGCCACCAGCACTGTGCTCTCAGGTGAATGAAGGAGACAGGGACAACGAGTAACAGATAATTACACTGTCACAGAAGTTAATAAAGTTAATAAACAGATACATTAGTAGAGATGACTTATTTTAAAAAGGAATTGACGAAATCCAGAAAGCTCGTGGAGCCGTGGATGTAAGTTGGCCGGGGCTGCCCTCTGAGCCCCACGTGAAGCGGGAAGTCCTGTAGATGGTCACAGTGTCAGAGAAGCTTCTGAGAGGCGACACTGCAGCTGGGTCCTGAGGGCAGCAGGATCTGCACACCTGAGGAAAGGCGGAGGGGACAGCACCCGGCCAAAGGCAGAGCAGCCAGAACTCAGGAGCAAACAAGAAGGATCAAGTGGCGCCTGTATGAAGGTGGGGAGTGGGCGGGAGGCTGGATGGAGGTCCAGCCAGCTGTGGAGGGTCTGGAAAGCCAGGCCAGCGGTCAGGACTTTCCTCTGCCGGCAATGAGGCGCCACTGAAGGCTCAACGGATTCCCAAAATGTTTTCATTGTTTAAAATGCGTGCAGTTGGCTGCACGTCACCTGGAACTCTCTGGAGGAACATGGCCAAAATGTAAACTAAGAACGCTGCTCCTGTGAGTGCTGAGTAATAATTAGGGCCTGGTGGTGTATCCCGCACGCGCGTCCAATGGAGTGACAGCCTTTCTCCCAAGCAGCATGAGTCCCTGACAGCCCCAGCCACAGGGCAGCCGCCCCAGCCATGGACGACCCTGCGCTCGTGGTTCACCTGTGCCAGGTGAAACAATCGCAGATGAGGGGGCGTGGCCCAGGACGTGGTGACCGTCCTCTGCTGAGGGGCGGGGACACACCCCCCTGCTGACCGGGCCTGGGGGACCCCAGGGGACAAGGTATGCGCAGGTCCTCAAACATGAGCGAGCGGCTGAAATGGGATTTTATTTTATTTTTTTTGTTGAGGAAGATTAGCCCTGAGCTAACATCTGATGCCAATCCTCCTCTTTTTTGCTGAGGAAGATTGGCCCTGGGCTGACATCCATGCCCATCTTCCTCTACTTTATATGGGACACTGCCACAGCATGGCTTGACAAGCAGTGTGTCGGTGCGCGCCAGGGATCCGAACCCGCAAACCCTGGACTGCCGAAGTGGAGCACACGCACTTAACCGCTGAGCCACTGGGCCGGCCCCTGAAAGGGGATTTTAGAATAACCCAGGAGAGGTGGGGAGTGAGGCGGAGGCTCGGCCTGGCTTTGCCCCCGGTTGTCTCTAACCTCTCACCTCCCCGCAGGTGAGGATGACCTGTGAGCTGGAGTGGCCGAGCTGTGGCAAGAGCCGGCCCCACGTGGCACCCCCTTGCCACCCACTGAGAGCCCCCATGGTTCCAGGACCTGGGAAGGGCTGGCCTGGGGCACCCTCACCCCACCCAGTGGCACATGCACCCAACACGCTCTCTGCATCCTCTTGGTTCCTGGACGTTGAAGGCACCGACCAGGACCCTCCCTGACCCTAAACACCCAAAGACGAGGCCAGGCCCACCAGAAGACCCCACCACCAAGGGGGCAGCAGCCCTGGGGCCCTAGGCCCTCCTGCCCCTGGCATCACAGGGTGGTCCTCCTGCCTCTGCCTTCACAGAGGAGGCTGGGGGCCACTGGAAAAGCTCTCGCTTCTTCGTGCACAGAACTCGATAGGCAGGAGGGCAGGCCCCCCAGGGGCCACCCCCATGCTGGGGTCTTCTCAGCTACGTCATTATTGTGGTCAAAGCTCACAGCACTGGAGAGGCGGTTACTGCTCTCGCTTCCCGGAGGCTCAGAGAGGTCCAGGTCCTCACCTGAGGTCACACAGCGCTGGTGCAGGGCTGTAGTTCCCAGGGGCACCACAGGCACCGCTGGCCCCAGCGTGCGGGTCGATGCTCACCTCCTCCGACACCCATGGCTGTGGTTGGTCTTATGACTTAACCCCAGCAATGCCGGAGAGCCCTGGAGGCAGGGTGGCCTCACATCACCCCCTGGAGGGAGAGAACTGAGCCCCAGCCTCGGGGTGGCTGCTGACCACACTCTTCGGGCACCCTGAGCTCTGAGGCGCTGTCTTCCCAGGGCCCTTCTCGCTGACAGATTCTGGAATGTTCCATCTTCTTGCCCCAGGAACTGTCTAAATGTCCCAGAAGTTCCAATCATAAGTCACCCAAAGGGCACAGCCCAAGCCCCCAGTGCAGGTGGCGCCAAGAGTCTCAGGGCGCCCCACGCCCCCAGCTGGCAGTGAGAAGGGTTGCTCATACATCTGCCGCATGCCTGGGGCCCAGCTTTCCACCTGCGTCACCTCACTCACGGTCAGAGCACCCCACCTCGCACCCCACTTCAGAGAAGTTGGCAATGTGTCCAGGGGCAGCCTGGCAGCTGGCCCCAGACCAGGGCTTCACCACCGCACAGGAAAAACCCGCTCCTGGCGATGGACGCTCCACGGCCCAGAAAGAGACAGAAGACGGGGGCAGGCTCCCCAACCCGGAGGAACCTCTGCTGACCGTTCTCGCGGATCATTCCAGGTGCTTCTGTGTAAGTGCGGTGCTGTGTGCGTCACGTTTTAAGAAAAGGCAGACGCGCGCCTACAAGTCAGACTGTCCTGTCATCTGTGTTCCTCCGCTTCATGCCGCCCGTCTTTTCCAGGGACGACCTGGGGGCTGTGCTCGCCCGCAGGGCTGTGGTCTCCTCCCCGGCGCTGTGTGGGTGATGAGCCCTTCCCTCGAGTTACAGGGAGATCCACAGTAACAACAAGCACCCGCAGAGCTGCTGCAGCAGCCAGGCATACAGTAAGTGCCACATTAGTGCCAGTCTACAAACAGGACCTCCCTGAACACTTGTTCCTGAAGGCACTCCTTGGTGCTCTCTGTGCAGACTGGCTCATTGTCGTCTCCTGGACCCCAGATGGCGAAAGGGTCGCACCCCATGAGCACAGGGCAGGTCAGGCCCCAGGGCAGCTGTTCTCGCCCCACCACAGGCAGGGCACGCAAGGTACCCTCCTTCGTTACCGAGAAGGCTTAACCCGGCACTAGGAATTTCTGCAACGATGGAATGTTCTAGGTCTGTGCCATGCATGACCAGGCAGGGCAGCTGTGTGATGGAGTCTTCAGTTTATTTCATTTTATTCCATGTGGTGCGTGGTGACTAGGCAGCGGGGCACTGTCATGCACCACGGAGCCAGGGGCACCACACTGGCCTGTCCGGAGCCAGGGGCACCACACTGGCCTGCCCCGCCAGGACGGGCCCCTTTCCCAGCCCTGCCTCATCCCCCCCACTCCACTGGGTGGTCTCCCCCAAGCCTGGCCCACCCAGCCGGGCCCTGGGGATGACACTAAAGGGACGCAGGCTCCCCGCCCCAATGTCTGAGGAGGCGTCACCAGGAGCTGGTGTCCCCACAACCTGGGAAAAACACCTCCTTTCTCTGAATTTAAGGAAAACAGCCTCCTCTGGAAGCAAACCTCTTACACAGATGTTTCCTCTTGGCATGAGCCTCCCAGCCCGGACCTTCCCCCGCGCCCCGAGGCGGAGCCTGCTTGGCTCTCACAGGGAGGCACAGAGACCAAGTGATTTCAATTCTTTTTAGGAAGGGGGAGGAAAATATTTTAAAAAATGTGTTTTACAAGCCTGCCTTTGCCATTGTTTATGTAAACAGGTAAATTGTTTCCTGCCTCAATTAAAAACATCTGCCACATAAATGAATACCAATTAACTCATCCTGTTTTTAATTACTCTGTTAATTACATGCAGGCAGCAGAAAGGAGGGAGTAGGGGAGCCGAGTGCGGTCCCTCCCCCTAGCTTGGCAAGGATCCGGAATGTGCCTGGCTCCTGGGGGAGGGGGGTGGCAGGGAGGTGGTGGCACAGTGCCAGCCGGGATTCCCCGATCCAGGGCTGCCAAGTGGGCACCTCTTCCCAGGGTCCCCATGAGGGGCGGCCTGGGGGCTCCCAGCTCACACCTGGGAGGGTGGAGCCCCCTCCTGCGTGGCTCCTGCCCCTTGGCCTCCTGCAGCCCCACGACTCTGCCTTCAGGCCTCGTTGTCACTGGAGAGGAAGGAGGGGCCTTGAGGGCGTCCCACTCACTCCTGACCACATATTGACGGGAGAGGGAGGTGGCCAGAGGGGTGGAGGCCTGGATCTCCTCCAGGAAGGCCTGCCTTAGGGGAGGGGGATCAAAGTCCCCCCAAACGGCACCACTGCGAATTTAACGGCACCACTGCGAATTAACACTGGAGCCAGACTCTGTGTGCTGAGTGCCCTGGATGCAAGGCTAGAGGCCCCATTTAGAGCCCATTCCTGGGAGCACCCCTCCCCCACCCCCTCGCCAGCCTCCATTCGGTTCCCTTCCCGCATTGCGGTTTGTACTTACACGGCCCTACTCTGCCCGGCCCACGGGATGCAGGACGCCCTCAGGACATGCTCACCCAGAGAACCAGGAAACACTCCATGCACTCGCTGAGGGACGGACGCATCATTACTCCCATTTAGAGGGAAGGCTTGGGAGGACAACCTGTTGTCCAAGGTCGCATGGCTCTCGCCTGCCTGAGGAGGATTTGAACCCAGGACTCTGACTGCAGGGCTTGTGAGGAGCCGCACAACCATCTATACCCCCGACCCCAACTGTCTGTCACAGCGAGCCCAGCTCACATGCCGACAAGTCTCATGTCAGACAAGTCCCAGGGGACCCCGGGCTCCCACCACACTTGGGCAGTCGGGGGCTCCTCCTCCACGCTGGGGTCTCTCCTTGCAGGGGCATCTCTGGGTCCTTGCTCCCCCTGGGAGGGCATAACCCACCTCCCACAGACGCATGTGGCCACGGCTTATAGATGCTGAGACAGTCAGAGCTGGCTAGGCCTCAGAGCCTGTCCAGCCAGAGCGGCCAATAGGTTTCCACTCGCATGTCAAATCCCACCCAGCAGTGGGCACCAGACCCACTCCCTAGAAGGATGCTGCTGTTTCAGGCAGACTCAAAGGGAAAGGAGTGCTGCCATCGATTAGCCAGTCTACCCCGGGCATCAGACTGGGTGGATATTGATTAGCCATGTCTACCATGGGTGTCAGACTGGGCAGAGATTGATTAGCAATGTCTGCCATGGGCATCACAGTGGGTGGAGGGGGAAGGTACCCCACGCATTGGCACATTAGGATCCAGTCCACCCCTCATTTCACAGATGAGAAACCTGAGGCCCACAGTGTTCTAGAACAGTCTACCTGTCCTATTACCTGTGGGCACCTGCTCAGGGGCTGCCTGCACCTGGGACCTTCTCCAACTATACAAATGGACAGGCCAGAGTCCACCCCATGCCATCCCTTCCAAGGCTTGGTCCCAGCTTGCAGCCCTCAGACACCAGCTGCAAGGCCCTGCCTAGAATCTTGACCCAGCCTCAGAGAAGGGAGAGGGAAACAGCCAATGCTAAGTGGCCAACAAAATATTAAATTGAGTCCTTCCAGCGGCCCTGTGAGGTTGTTCTGTTATTTAAAAATAATAACGAGAACGTAAAACATGTTACTACTCCCACTTTATAGATAGGACAACTGAGGCTCAGACAGGTTAAGTAACTGGCCACAGCACACAGCTAGGAGGGGCAGAGCTGGGGTTCTGACCCAGCCCAAACAGCTCCGCTGGGGTCTAGCCTGAGCTCATACAGCTGCCTGGATCCAAAGATCCCAAGTACCCCCAATTTGGCGAATGGGGAGGAGAGACCTGCAGGAGCCTCGTAAGGTGCCCCAGACCAGCAGCAGCTGGTGGGGGTGGCACAGTCTTAGTGGGGCACCTGTTTCTGTCCTGGGGCCGTGAGCGAGTACCTTTACCTGGCGTGCCCTCAGTGTTTTCCCCGAGAAATGGGGGACCCTCACCTCTGCCTCGCAGGCTGGGCCTCAGGACTCTGGGGCTTTCCTGGAGGTCTCTCCGCCCCCTGCTCCCCGCCTGCCTCCCCTTCCAGACAGGCCACCAGGCTCAAGTCCTGTGTGTGCATGGCAGCTTCCTGAGCTGCTTGAGGGCTGAGGCCCACCCTGCACACGGTTGGGGAACTTGCTCCCTCAGACCTTGGCCCACGTGGGGAGGCCTCTTTCTGCAACACAGGTGTCCTTCAACACCCACCAGCCATCGCAAGGGTCTGGGCCGCGTCTCTTGGGCCTTTTAACCAACTTGAGCAAAAAAACTCATCTGGGGGCCAGCCTGGTGGTGCAGTGGTTAAGCTCGTGTGCTCCACTTTGGCAGCCCAGGGCTCACAGGTTTGGACTCTGGGCGCACACCGACGCACCGCTTGTCAAGCCATGCTGTGGCGGCGTCCCACGTACAAAATAGAGGGAGATGGGCATGGATGTTAGCTCAGAGCCAATCTTCCTCACCAAAAAAAAAAAAAAAAAGCATCTGACAGCAGCAAAGTCACTAAGGGATGGGGGATGCCTACAGCATGTCGGGGCTGCTGGGCCTGTCGGGGGGCAAGGGTCCTGACAAGCAGAGTCCTGCTTTTGATGCAGGTGCCGTCTCACCCAGACGAAGCCAGAGCCCTGTCTCCATACGCGGGAGGCTCTCTGAGGGGCAGCCAGGAAGCAGAATCAGTCCCCAAGGCCTGTCCACCTCGCTGGCAGCACCACAGCCCCAGGTGGTCCAGGTGGTGGGGCCTCACCCACTTGTGGGGAAGAGTCCAGAGACTCCTGTCAAAGACAACCTCTGTGCGAATGAGAGTGATGCTGTGTAGGGAGCCACCTGTAGAATGAATGAATGAATGAATGAACCGGAGTGGGGAATTCCCTGTAGAGTGAATGAATGAACCGGAGTGGGGAATTCCCTGTAGAATGAATGAAGGAACTAGAGCTGGGGAATTGTCTGTGGAATGAATCAATGAATGAATGAACTGGAGCAGGGAGCCACCTGTTGAATGAATGAATTCCTGGCGGCTGACCTTACCCAAAACCTCGCTCCTCCCACCTCACTAAATGTTTCTCCTCAAAGTCGCAGAACCACGTTCCCCACCCCCACAGGAGTGACACGGGCTGTAGGGGTGGACAGTCATAACAGAAGGACAGTCCTGGGAGACACTATAAGCCACCAGTCAGTGAATGTGCACTGTGGTCAAGCCCAGGGCTCAGAGTGTCCATGCCCTGCACCAGCCCCAAGGTGGAATTGCTGTGCCGCTTCCAAGGGGCACAGAGAGGTCAGGAGCCTGCCCGGGGTCACACAGCGGCAGCCTCATCCTTGAGCCCTCACTCCCCTGACCCCGGCATCACAGACCACGTCCACAGCGGCAGAGGGTCTGTTTCCAGCCCTCTCTGGCCCCCTCCCCCCAGCCCTGGGAAGGCGCCAGGCCGGCAGATGGGCCTGGCGCTGGTGCAGCCGTGGTGGCAGCTGCTCTGGGGAGGTGAGTGAGGAGCCGGGCTGCACCGCCTCCCTCCTGAGCAGGAACCTTCTGGATGTTTTGACTCATTCCACCAAATGGTCTCAGGGAACCTCGAGGAGATCTGGGGGTGAGCCCTGCTGAGTCAAGACAGCCCTGGGGACTTTCTGTGTGGGGGGGGCACCTTCCTCCGGCTCTGGTGGAAAGTTACCCGCTGATCCCGGGGTGGAGGCTCTGAGGCTGGCAGAGGAGGTGATCTCCCCATCTGACAGCAGGGAGAACTGAGGCTCAGAGAGGTTGGGGACATGCCTGAGGCCACACCACTGGCCCTGGGAGTTCCCCTTTGAGCCCCAACGGGCAGGCCGGGGCCTGTCCGTGAGCCCCCGCGGCACATGCAGGATCTGGTGGAGCATTTTTCTGGGGCTTGAGAGCTGCATCGGATTGTGGGAGCCGCTGCACCCTCGACTCCCGTGTATCCCTCAGGACGGGCCTCCAGAGTCTGAGAAGTGGGGACACCTGACTGCTGCCGAGGCCGTGGGTGCACTGGAGCCACGTCACACCCTGCCCCCCGTGGAGTGGGCAAGTTTCCACGATGACGTTTTCTAAGAGAGAGGCTAAGGAGTAGCGTGGGCAGGAAGACACGGCTCCTCACCCCTGCCCTGTCCCCTTGAAGTGGGTCTGCTCCAGGTGGGAGGAGGGGGCTCCACGAGCAGTGGCTGCCACCTCACGAGCGCCGCAGGAGCGTCTGGGGGCCTCACTTTCCCCTCCCGCGGCGTGGGGATGAGCCGCTGCGGGGCAGGCCACCGTCACCCGCCAGGCAGCACACATGGGTCCGATTGGAGAGTCAAACCCGACGTCCCACAGCGAATGTCGGCTCGGGTCGGGGTTGTTCCGGCTCCTATTCACAAATCCCTCTTCCTTATCCGACTTGACAAAGCTCTCCCCCCACCACCGAGCTCCTTCAGGACACCCCGCGGCCCCTCCTCTCTGACCCGTCCATCCGTCCGTCCTCTGAGCCATCGGGTGTCCGGGACGAGCTGCCTGCCCCGCCTCCTCCCACTGGCCATGGCCACCAGGCGAAGCTCAGGACGCGATCTGACAGGCGGTGTCCCACTCATCATGCCCAGACGGGTGACCCGCGGCTGGCCACCGGGCTTGACTGAGGAAGCACGTGGGCGAGCGCAAAACCGCCAGCCACGGGACGGAGCTGGACCTGGGTGACTGGCGGGGCCTCCCCGTGGGCTCTGTGCCCAGGGGCTTAGTGACCGGAGGCCCCTGTCAGCCAGTGAGCCGGGGGTGCCGTCCGGGAGGCCCAAGGCCGGGGAAGGCACAGCTCCACGTGGGAATGTCCCTTGGACAACCGACCGCTGTGGCGTGAGGGTGGGCGGTCAGCAGACTGCCCGGGGTGACACGCCCTCCAGACGGACCAGGCCACTGAGTGTGTCAGAGCAAAGCCGGCTTCTGGAAACTCCGAGATTTTCCCGCCTTCGCATTGATGCCCCCCCTCTGACGCCCACCGGGCAGCTCCCCTGTGGCCCGTCACCCCCCCCACCTTGCGCCTCTCCACCCGTGAGGCCCCCGCCACTCCTCGGGTGTGCCTCATGCTCCCGCCTCAGGCCTCTGCACTGGCTGTCCCCGATGCCACAGAGGCTGTCCCAGACGGCCACCTGGCTCCCTCCCCTCCAGGCCTCAGCTCAACGTCACTTCATCAGAGAAGCCGGACCTGACCGGACAGCAACCTCGTCCAGCCTGAGGCCCTCCCCTCGGCCCTTGGTGGTGGAAATACCACCATCCCCTCAGTTACTGTCTGTCTCTCTGCAGGCAGAGCAGCAGCCCCACGGGGCTGCGTCCGTCCACTGACTCCGGAGCAGCCCGGCCCGTGGCAGGTGCTTACGTGTCAAAGGAACGCGTAAGCACCGCAGGTTACCTTCTACCCGACCACACGCCTCAGCTCGGCGTCATGCGGCGCCACGCCAGCCTTCCACAGGGGCCGGGCGGGGACTGGGCCGGGGAGCAGGGACCCCACCCTGGGGTCAGCCTCCGGGCTTCGTCAGCTGGAAACCAGGGTCTCGCAGGAAGGAGCACCCCAGAGGCAGATGTGAGCGGAGGGGGGACGGCTAGAGTCCAAACCCCCAGACCCCCATGCAGCTGGGGTTTGGAGTCACTGTGGCTTCCATCCGTCCCACCTCCGACGTCACTGGGGGTCAGAGGAGGAGGAAGGGACTGAATCACTGTGGCACGTTGACAGCAACACTGTCCTCTGGTTTCGACAGAAATGAAGAGTCATCATCTCGTGCACCCTGGCTGGGGTCTGGGTTCCAATTCTGCGCGTCCAGACAGGCGGGGGAGGGGCCGGCAGCTCTGGGAGGGGAGGGTCCATCGTCCTTCTCCAGGGACCTCCTTCTCGGCCTCCTGCCCTGCATGGGGGCCACACAGGAGGACAGCGGCTGCATCAGCTGATGGGGGGGTCCCCACCGCCAGGTGCCAGCATGGTCCCGGCTCTGCAGCCGCCCCAGAGGCCTGGTCCCCCGAGTGGGCTGTGAAGGAAAACGCCTCATCTCTCGGCTGCTCCCGGGGTGGGGAAGGTCTAGCTGGGAAGACTGGGGAGCAGAGGGGGCTGGAGCGGTCTTCGCCACCCTCGGCTCCTCCTCCCCAGGCCCCAGGTCTGTGGGGTCGTAGGGAGCTGCCCCCGCCGCCTCCCAGGGGCCTGTGCTGACTCCCCACTCTGACACGGCCCGTGCATCTGGGGTGTCTCCCTGCAGAGGCGGGCTCCAGTCCCCTCCGCCCGCGCCGCACGGCTCCTGTGCACGAGGAGGCCCTATCCTGGGCGGCCAGATGGAGCGGCCACGCACAGGTGTTCTGTCGACAGCCGGCCCAGGATAGCCCGCCCGGCCAGGCCTCCTGTGCCCCTAGCCCCAACTGTCAAGGCCAGCGGCCGAGGCCCGGACATCATGAGGCAGAGACACAGCGACCCCGCCAGGCCCTGTCCGAACGCCAGACCCCGGAGCCCAAGAGCGCGGTACACGGCTGTCCTGTGCCCTGAGTTTGGGGATAACTTCTCCCTGAGCTTGCGGTGCCTGCTCTCATTTCTGGGATCACTCGGTTGCGGGACGCACCCTCTCCTCCCCTGAGCGCGTCTGCTGCCGGAGCCCAAGGACTGGCCTGGGGCGAACCCTGGAGAAACGTCTTCAAGGGAGTAAACGATGTCAGGCGTGAAGACAGGCTGCCCAGCCGCCCCACCCGCCTCCCTCAGCCCGAGCCGGCCGGCGAGACTCCGGTCCCACTCCAGGGCTAGAAGGCAGACTCGGAGGAGACGACTGTTTGTGGAACCAAATACGACGACAGCTTGCAGGCAGAGGAGCCACTGGTTGTTCAAACAACGCTCTCCAAACGCCCAGCGAGGGCGTCCCCGTCTGTGAGGTGGCGCGGGGAGGCCCTCAGGTGAGCCATGTCCCTGTCCCCCCGCCTCCTGTGTGTCAGGCGCTCGTCTGGGATCTGGGGGCTGGGGGACCACAGGCAAAGTCTTGCCCTCGCAAGGTGACCTTGTAGGAGGGGAGACGGCAGTGACGCGGGCGGTGGAGGGTGGGAGTGCTGCACAGAAGCAGAGCAGGGAGGGTGAGGCCGGCGGGCACGCACCGGAGAGGGGACTTCTGAGCGAGACTCGAAGGAGGGGAAGGTGGAAGCCATGCAGGTGTCGGGGGGAGAGTGCTGCAGGCAGAGGGAGCCACCAGTGCAAAGGCCCTGAGGTGGGGGGATGCCTGGCGTGTTTGGGAAACAGCAAGGAAGGTGGATTGGAGGGAACAATTCAGGGTGTGAAGCCACTGCGACAATCTGGCTCTGTCCCTGGAGGGCCACATCTGACTGGCTTTTAAGGGGACCCCTCTGGCTCCCGTGTAGGGATGTCAGCATGAAGTCAGGAGACCAGGTGCACAATCTTGTTCACGTCGCGAAGGTGAGAGACAAGTGCCGGGGCCGTTCAGCACTGTTTGTGGAACCCAATGCAGTGACAGCGTGCAGGCAGACGGGCGCTGCTGTTCAAACAACGCTCTCCAAGCACCCGGTGAGGGCGTCCCCGGCCAGCCAGTGGCCCTAGGCAACTGCCTTCACCACCCCAGGCGACAGCATGGCCATCTGTGAGAAGGGGGTGGTGGTGGCCACCCTCACAGGCTTGTGGGAGGACCCAGTGACAATGCGGGGAAGCCTGGGCCGCCAGGGCAGGCGGCTCTTCCTGTTAGTTCATCTGAAACCCGGTGGACAAGTCAAACCTAGAGTGACCACACGACCCGTAGTTCCTCTCCTGGGTGTGTACCCAAGAGAACCAAAGACACACGTCCACACAACAACCTGCTCAAGCACGTTCACAGCAGATTATTCACAACAGCCGAAGGGCGGAAATAACCCAGATGTCCACCAACTTGTGAAGGATGCATAAAACACGTAACTCCCTGCAATGGAATATTATTCAGTCATTAAAAAGTAGTGAAGCATGGACACACAATAGCAGAGACAAACCTCAAAAATGTGCTGAGCGGGAGAAGCTAGTCACAAAAGGCCACATATTGTTGGATTCCATTTATATGAAACGTCCAGAATAGGTAAACCCACAGGGACAGAAAGCAGGTTGGTGGTCCCCAGAGGCTGGGGGAGGGGCTAGGAGTGCCTGCTAAGGGGTGTGGGGTCTCTTTCTAGGGGGATGAAGTGTCTGGGAACTAGGTGGTGGTGATGGTTACACAACACTGTGAATGTGCTAAACGCTACTGAACTGTTCGCTTAAAAATGGTTAAAATGGTGGTATGGCAATTCCTCAAAAAATTAAAAATAGAACTACCATACGACCCAGCAATTCTGCTTCTGGGTTTATATCCAAACGAATGGAAAGCAGGTCTAAAAGAGATATTTGCACATCCATGTTCACAGCAGCATATTCACAACAGCCAAAAGATGGAAGCAACCCAAGTGTCCATCAAGGGATGAAGGGATAAACAAATTTGGTATATACATACAATGGAATATTATTCAGCCTTAAAGAGGAAGGAAATTCTGACCCATGCTACAACACGGATGGACCTTGAGGACATTATGCGATAACTGAGATAAGCCAGACATAAAAAGACAAACACTGAATGATTCCACTTATATGAGGTCCCTAGAGGAGTCAAATTCATAGAGACAGCGAGTAGGACGGTGAGTGCCAGGGGCTGGGGGAGGGGGATGGGGAGTGGGTGTTTAACGGGGACAGAGTTTCAGTTTGAGAAGATGAAGAGTTCTGTGGATGGATGGTGGGGATGGTCGCACAACCACGTGAATGAACTTAATGCCACTAAACTGGACACTTAAAAATGATTGAGATGGTAAATGTTATGCTCTGCGCATTTTACCATAATTTAAAAAAACCCAGAGGAGGCCAGGCAGGATGCGACCTCCCCACCAGCTTCTTCCAGTCGCCCCTCCGCACTGCTAACAGCACAGCATTATGGAGGCCCAGCCCAGCAGGGACTTGAGTGTGCTGTGTGAGGGGGCCAGGTGGACCTTCCTCCCTTAGCGGCCAAGGCCCACCCTGCAGGAAGGGCTAATGTGGGAGGGCCACAGCCTCCCTCTTCCCAGGCTCTGAGCTCTCGACCACCTGCAAGTGGGCAGGGAGGGCAGCACCCATGCTGACCTCACCCCGGCTCCCCTGGGGCTGGCAGTCCTGGGAACGAGGAGGGCGAGGCCAGGCCCTGCAGGCTGGTGCCATGGGGGCCTTAACGCCCTCTATCCTCCAACACACACTCCATATACATACGCGTGCTCTTAGGGGGCCGGGGGGACCCTGAGGAAGGGTCTGCCCAATAACTTCATAAACCACGAAGGCCTCTGTGGTGTGAGAGAGGGAAGGGGGCCAGCCGGGTGGTACCTGGAGGGGTCTCTGCCCCTTTGAGAATCAGACAAAAGCCCTCAGAACACATGAGGTTAGACTAGCTCAAGTCCAGGACATCATGGTTGCCCCGACCCATCCCCTTATCCCAAAGCCCCAGGCCTTGACTCGGAAAGGGAAATCATGTCTCCCCGACCAGCCCATGCCAGGTGCCGTGCAGGGCCCCTCAGCAGGGTATTTAATGACGATGATGACTGAAATTCTGAAAGAAGGGTTCACACAGACAGAGAAACTGAAGCTCCAAGAAGCCTCACAACATGCCAAGGTAAAGGGCTGGCACGGGGGCTGAGATTCAAATGCAGGTGTCTCACCCGCAGAACCAGGCTCCCCTATGACAAATCCACGTAGAAGTCTAGTGACAGGCGTCCTGGGACAGTCCATGTACCTGGGTGGTGACAGGCGTCCTGGGATAGTCCACATACACATGTAGTGACAGGCGTCCTGGGACAGTCCATGTACCTGGGTGGTGACAGGCATCCTGAGATGGGACAGTCCATGTATCTGTGTAGTGACAGGCGTCCTGGGACAGTCCACATACACGTGTAGTGACAGGCGTCCTGGGACAGTCCACGTACACATGTAGTGATAGGCGTCCTGGGACAGTCCATGTACCTGGGTGGTGACAGGCGTCCTGGGACAGTCCATGTACCTGGGTGGTGACAGGCGTCCTGGGACAGTCCATATACCTGTGTAGTGACAGGCATCCGGGGATAAAGTCCCATCTCCGAGGCCTTCCCTAGTCCCCTCCGTGGACGCTGACTTCAGTCCGGGTTGCGGGGCCCTGGGTGGCGCAGGTCTGTTCTGTCTGGGTCCACCTGAGCCCTGGTCACATTTTACACCAAGTTCCCATAGGGTTGCAGCGTGGCTGGGCCAGGATGAGTTATTGTCCTTATTTCTGGACATCCAGGCTGGCTGGGGCTCCCCTGTGAGTGCCCAGGGCAGCTGAGGGCCCACTTCTCTCTTCTGCCTGTCTCCACATCTGTGCGCACCCTATCCATACTCACACGCATGCACACTTCCACATGCACACACCACACTCGCACTTGCACACAAGACTCCTAAGGCTCCAGGGTGCACGCTGAGCGGCTGCCCGGCTGGACGGACTCTCCCCGTCCAGGGACCTCCCACAGCTTGGCCCCGCTCTCCTCAGCAGGCAAACGGGAAGTGTCGTCGCCACCGGGAAGCTCATCTTTGCAGGAAAGAAATGCCCTGGGCTTCAGATGGTCGGCCACCACCCTGACTGTCAGAAAGAAGGGGCCTCTCGGGCCAGTCCTGGGAGCTCAGGGTGAGACGTGCAGGGCGACAGGAAGAAGGTGCAGCTTCTCCTGGACTGCATACCGTCCAGACACTGACCAGGACTCGGGTCACCCTGGACGCCTCCTTGGCACCCACACCCGCTCCCAGCCCTCCCCAGTGCCCCGAGTCTGGACATCACTTCCTCATGACCCTGCCTCCTCACCTTCTGACCCCCCAGGATGACCACCTCACAATGCAAATCTGATCAGCCCCCACCCCACCCAGCGCAGCTCAGGGGGCTTCCCAGGGCCTTCGAGACTCCAGGGACAAAGGCCAGAGTCCCCTCTGCATCCATCGCACCCCACAGTCCCCCCATGACGGCTCCAGCCACCTGGCCCCGCCTTGTGCCCCTCCTTCCCATTCATGTTGTTTGTTGCCTCCATGGGGCCATCACTGACTCACACCTCACAGTGCCACACGCCTGCCTCCCCAGGGCCAGCACAGCAGCCCGCACCTGAGTGGCCACTGGGAGTTCCCCGTGCCCTTTGTCCCACTCTGTCCAACGTGGCGGCCAGGAGCCAACCGAGGTGGCTGGCAGGAACTGAGGTGCACAGCAAGTGTAAAACACACCTGAACATCAGTCTTAAAAAACATAGAGGATCTCAATGTTTTAAAAAATCAGTTGCATGTTGATATGACAACATTTTGGATACATTGGGTTAAATAAAATATATTACTAAACTTGTGCCGGTTTCTTTTCCTTTTTTTCAATGTGGCCACAATCTGAATCGACACAGGTGGCCTGTAGCCTGCTCCTGTGGTCACCACCGCCACGTCTGCTCTGCCAGCAGGTGCCACGCGAGGCCCGTGCGAGCCAAGCCTTCTTGAAAGGAGCCGCCATTCAGAACACCTCCTATAGGATGCGGCCTCGGGGGTCCCAGAGGTGCGTGTGGTAAGTCACGCTGCTAACAGCTGCTCAGATCACACGAAATAAGCAAATGAAACTTCCAAACTCTGGAGCCTCCGCATGATCTGAAGAGACATGGGCACCTGGAGGGGCCGTGTCTGGTGCCTGCGGACTCCCCCTCTGCCCCAAGTTGACCACATTTAGTTATCTGGGCAAAGAGCAGGTGAGGGGACAAGATATGCAGAGATCGGTGGGCCACGTGGAGAGGGTCCCAGCCCAGACCCCGACCCTGAGCCGTCACGAGAGGGTGATCTTCCTGTGTGTGAGGCAGGAAGCGGGCAACATCTGTGGTGCCGTCCAATAGGTGCTCTGAGGCACGTGGCAGAAGGGACCTCAAGGCTCTGAGGGGTGTGGTGAGTTGGGGTCACTCCTGTTCCCTGCCTGTAGGCAGGAGCATGGTGGGGCGGACACCACCACATCTGTGAGCGAGTGAATGGACGGCCACGCCCTGGATGTCAGAATGACACGTTCCCTAGGACAGCAGAAGGGCCACTCCGCCAGATCCACGGCTACACTGCCGTCGACGTCTGTGTGGCTGCAGAGCCTGGCGTGCAAACATCAGAGGGCACACACCGCCACTTCCGTCTGTCCCGGGCACCACCGGGCTCAGACGCCCAATGCTGCCCTCTTCCCTGGGTGGCCGTGCCCCGGCTTGACTTCTCAGATGCAGGGGAGGACGAGAGGAAGGGCCCTGTGTTTACTGCACACGCATCCAGGCTGGGCCAGGGAGGCTGTGGGGGGCTGAGAGGGGGACTGAGGGTAGAGGAAGGGCCACGAAATCCCAAGGCCCAGTGAGAAGTCACCACCAGCTGTTTGGGGACAAAGCTGTGGCAGAAACACAGAGGCTCTGGGGTCAGAGGACCTGGGTTCCCAAGTTGGAATCCAACCTCTGTCACCACGAAGCTATGGGATGTGATGATCCCAGCCTCAGTTTCCCCTCCGTGAAATGGGAGGGCAATGGAGCTTGTGTCCCCAGGTGGCACAGTGCACAGAGCCCAGTGCTTGGCACCGAGCTCACTGTGTCCCAAATGTGGGGAGGAGGGTGAGCAGGCGTCGGGGCCTGGGCTGTGCTGGAGGACACAGCTGTTGCTCTGGGTCCCCCCGTTTTGCACAGGAGGACACAGGCACAGGGAGAGTGAGCACCTACACAGGTCTGGCTGGGAGGGTTTGAGCTCAGAGCTGCCTGACACCCACACCCAACAGCGAATCCCAGGATGGCATTGGGGTCCCCCAGAGAGTGGACATGACAGCTATATCCACGAGCCAGGAATCAGCAAGTATGTACCACAGGCCAGACACACATGGATCTTTCACATCTCATCACCACCTGAAGAGGGCGGAGCCTGTGTAACTGTATTTTGCATTTGAAACTGGAGACACAGAGAGTGAGTGATTTGCTGATGGTCACACAGCAACTGGGCTGAAAGCCGGATTCAAATTCAAGCAGTGGGGCTCAGAGAAGCTGGCATGCCGCCCATCCCCCTCCTGCTGCCTCAGTGAGTGGGACAAGGGCTCCCTGAGCAGGGCTGGGGGCTGTGGCCTCCTCTGGTCCTGCAGACCCTCGTCACCTCTCCATGCCTCCCCAACCTGCCCGTAAGAGGGGTCCACCACAGCCAGAGGGCTTTCCTTTCTTGGCCTTTGTTCCCTTGGCCTTCCTGGGTGCTCCCAGGTCAGGATCACCAGGCGAGAACATCCTTGGGAGTCCCACATGCTACCCAGGGCCATCGGGGCGCACGAGGAGCCCTCTCTCGACCTCCCCTGGGAGGTCCAGGAGCATCTCCTGCCCCGTCCTCCTTCTGCCCTGCCCCCTGTGGACTTTTCCCTGCCCAAGTAAACAGAAGAGCGCCCCAGTGCCCGGACATCCTCCCCAAACCTCCTGCCACGTCCACCATGCTCCCGGCCTCAGGGCACAATGGGGGCTCCGAGCACCCCAGACTCCGGGAAAGTGTGTGCGGATGGCAAATGGGGCTGATGCAGGCGGCCAAGGGCGTGGGTGAGCCCCAGAGCGGGGCTGTTGGTGCCTCGGCCCTATTGCAGCCAAATGCATCTTTGTTTTCCTTCCCAGTGACATCTGGCTCACCGTGAGGTCCCAAGAATTACAAAAAGCAGAAGTCTTCTGTTGCTGCAGGGAACTGCTGCAAACCGCCCGGGCGGGAAGCGCATTCTGGACGGTCTGAGGCTCCAGCTCCACCATGCGCCCCACGCCCGGTCGAGCCGAGTGGGAACCAGGAACCAATTATTTATCACTTTCATCACCATGAGTTTCCACGCTGAATGCCAGGGCTCTGCCTGGGTCTTTCCACCAATGCTCAAGGGCGGTTTCCATCCAGGAGTCTGTTTCCAGAGGCTTGCCTGCATTTGTGTTCCGGGCTAAAGGTGTGGGGGCTGGGTCATCTCCTGCAGCTCGGCCTCTGCACAGCTCGTCCTGGCCCCAAATAAAGCAGGGTCCCAGCCTCGGGTGCCGGGCGCGGAGTCAGCCCCGCTCGTTTTGCCCAGAGGTCTGGGGGCACGACCCCAGGAAAGGATCTGGAGGTGTGGTTCAGCGGCTCACACAGTCCCAGGGAGACGAGAGCCACAAGGATCAGCTGGCAAGCAACCGATGTCTTGGAACACACAGGGTGGGGCCGGTTCGGCCTAGCCTGGACCCAGAGACCCGTCTCCCGAGCTGTGACGTGGCCAAGACAAGGAGCTTCAGTCACCCCCTCTGAACTGCCCCCAGTGAGCCCTGATCCTCAAAGGCTGTGCCCCGATGGACACCCATCAGTCACGAGCTTCCAGCCTCCTCCGCCCCTCCCTCAGACGCAGTGGATCCAGGTGTGGGCGCTCCTCAGAATCTGCGGGGGGCTCTGCATAAGCACACGCCCAGGGCCCCACACTGGCACTCCAGAATCAGAACTCAGTGGGAAGCTCCAGGGGCCTGTCCACCTCTGCGTTACAGGAGGCGCACAGTGTGGCGCCTGCCCCCGCCTCTGGTGAACCTCTCTGGGCATCAGCTTTCCCATCTGGAAAATGGGACAGCTAGGGTACCTGCCTTCACAGCTGTCATGAGGTCATGGGAGAAGAAGCCTGGCACGGCCTGTGTTATTATTACTCTGCCCCTTGCCTGCCTGACGCAGGGGTCCAATCATTCCGCCCCCTGAATGAGCAGCTGATGACAAACGTTTTCTGGGGCCAGTTTTGTCCAGTGAGTGCAATCATGGCAAGGCCACACTCGTGCATTTACAAGTCACAGAGCTCAGGACCCCACTGCCCCCAGGCTTGGGGCTGGCCTGGGAGGTGACACCAGCTACCCAACAGTGATGCCGTGTGTGGACACCATGTCATAACAGCCAATGTCCAGTGGCTTCCGGGAGGTCTTGAATGACAAGGATTCCCAGCTCCTACCCCTCCCTGACCCAGGGTGGTTGGAGGGGGGATGTGGTTGGCCAGAGCCGAGAGAGACCTGGGAAGAGCTGGGACAGGACTGGCCTTGGGCCTCTGTGACCTGCATGGGGCAGAGGTGTTCCTGCCCATCCCCGACCCCAGGTGGCGCCTCTGATACCAGTGACAGACGCGCCCACACGCCTGAGGCCGTGTCCAGGTGAGGGCTCTGACAGCAGGGGCATTAACCCCTTTTCCTCACAGAGCAGTCAGCCGCCAGCCCCCGCAGGTGTAGAGGAACGCTGACAGGCTGGCCAAGGACTAGGGCCACGGGCCAGCACACAGGGCCGGAACCCAAGGCCAGGCGGCTGCTGTCTGTTGGAGAGGCCATGTGGGGAAGGACAGCGGCCGGCAGCAGACCCGGACTCCCCTCACGAGCCTGACGGGCCTGCATCTCTCGGGGCATCTGTGAAACTGGAAAGGCTCCAGCACCCTCGCAGGCCATCACGCAGACTCCGACGCTGCGTGGGAGCGCTGACACGTGGCGGGAGACGGACACACTCGCAGGTGAGAGCAGTGCAGCGGGCAGGACAGATGCCCTGTGGAGATGCCAGCCCCTCCCTGAGGGAGGTGCCACTACTGAGCGCCTACTGTGTGCCAGCTCTTCACCAGGCCCACATTCCGGATTCTGAACACATACACATGCACGCACACACCGACCGGCAAGGGAACTCAGATCAATTGAAGTCAACCCCCATCCTGCGTACCCAGGTGCCGTGGGAGGCTGAGGATGAATCAGACAACCCGAAACTCAACCGGCTTACAGTGCAGCAGGGAGGCGAGGCCAGCCAGAGCCCCAGGACGGTTCCAGAAGGTGGCGGGGAAATGCCTCGCACAGCCCCCACCCTCCCCTGCTGCCCTAGGGGGAGCAGGAGCTCGAGCTGGCCCTCCCTCCACAGTGGCAGCCCTGCTGGCTTGGATCTTATGGATTAGTGACCCAGCCTGCCGGCGTCTCCAGATCCTTGCGTAGGAAGGAAAATTAATTTCTTCCAGTCATGCAGAAATGAAAATATGTGGAGCCAAATCAGAGAGATTTCCTGGAGGTGGTAACTCAATTATGCCGATAACCCAGTGACAGGGGAAGAACCTGTGGACCCAACGTGGCCCCAGAGGGTCCTGGAGGAAGAAGTCAGGCCAAAATCCTCCAGCTTGCCAGCCCTGGCTGGGCTTGTGAGCAACCAGGTACCACACACATCACTGTCCCCTCCTCCGGTCACTCGTAGGTGAAGGCACCTCCAGAGAGACGGACTCTGCCCGAAAATTGGTCCTAATGTGATAGATAGTCTCCTCCCGCCCTGCATCTGTCTAGCTTTCAGGGAGCACGGAATGCCACATCTGTTCCTACTGCTCAAGCTTTTCTTCTCTTTTTCCTTTTCAACGTACAAGAGTGGCCTGGCAACACAGCCCCACACAGCATGGCTGCCCAGGCTGGGCTTGTCAGTTGCACAGAACAGAACCCTCTTGCCTCCCTGGGACCGACTGAGTTTTCCGGATTCCCCCCCGCTGGAGGACAGAAGGCAGGTGGGAGTGGGGCAAATGACAGCGTACCCAGTGCATGTCACAGCACCAGCTCTCTAAGAACGTGCCCAGGAACTGTGGACAGGCCCTTCCTGCCTCTGCCCCTGCCCCTGCCCGAGAAATGACACCAGGGGCCGCCTTGTGTCCGGGGCACAGCCCAGTCCTCCCCTTGAGGTCCCAACCTCAAGACGCTTCTCAAACCTCACAGCAACTTGCAAGAGCAATGCTGGGACACAGAATAGCTGCCATCCTTTGTCCCCAGCTAACCCCCATCCTCTGAGAGCAGCCACCCTGGGAACCTCCTGTTTCCGGGTCCAGTGGAGGAAACGCACGCCCAGTTACACATAATGAAGTGGCATCCTGGCCACAGGGTCAAAGACGGGGCCTGACAGTTATTCAGGTCACCCCACACACAGGGGCACAAGGTCTCTGTTCTCAAAGGAAATATTTTTCTCCCTGGCCGCTGGAACAGGCCTGAAGTCAGTCAGCCTCAACCTAAATGGTGGGGAAGACAGTTTTTTTCTTGGGGTTGGGGGGAGACAGAGGTCTCTACACTTATAGGGGTCTGCCCATTCCTCTGCAGCTATAGGGCCCAGCACACCCACGGTTCCTAGAGGCCGGAAGGAGGGACAGCCTGGGGCTGTGTGTTCAGAGCCCAGCAGCTCAGAGTGTGGCTTGCCACCAGCCCTGCTGCCTTCTGCTCCACGTAAGCTTGTCTAGGGCTGAATTTCCAGCCATCTGTCCCTCCACGTCGGCTCACACCTCCCTCCCAAGTTCCCACAGCCTGGCTCCTGGCCTGCCCAACACAGATGGATGGTTCCCAAAGGGTGTGATCATAATCGCTGCCACCGGGCTGCGCCCGAAGCACCTCAGGCTGTCAAGACCCCAGGGAGGGTAGTCCAAACCCCTCTCCACACCCACCGTAGTGGGCAGGGACGGGGGGGGGGGGGGGGGGGGGGGGGGGGCCCTCTGGTCAGACTTCACCGCAAGACTGTTTAACTGCTAACGGCCCCTCCCCTCAGCGGCAGCACCAGGGACCCAAAGAACAGGGGAGGGGTAGAGGGAGCATTGGCCCTCCTCCACAGCCGGGCCACTGGCACCTCTGTCTCCCCTAGGGTTGCCCTCTGTACCCTGCAGCCCCCTGTCACCTGGCCCGGGCCTTTGTCGGGAAGCCCAGGCACCCCTGGGGAGCCTGCGGGACTCCCCACCTTCCGCGTGCAGTCCCACCGTAAGTATGACCACACCCCCCGGCAGGTCAAGCTCTTGGCTCACCTTGGGGGGGGGGCGTTCGGCCCAAGTGGGTGGGCGCTGAGTGGGCTGGCCCTACTCCTCTCTGGGCTCCAACTTTGCAAAGTGCAGAGGGTGTGCCCGGGGCGGACCGTGCACTCGGCGCGGCTGCAGGGAGACCCTGGGATGGCAGCCGCGGGCGGAGTCGGGTGACAGCGGCGGCGGCGGCGCGTGGGGCGCGCGGGGCACTTACGGTCCGGAGGTCCGGCGGACGGGCTGCGATCGCACTCTCGGGACCGGGCTCCTGAAGTGGCCTTTCCTTCGAACTCGGTCCCCGCCTCAGTAACTTGGGGGCGATCCGCGCGCTGTCTTCTCGCTCCGCGCCAGGCTCAGGCGCGCGGCGGGGCCGGGGCGCGCGGGCCGGCCGCCGGGGCCATGCCCGGGCTCGCTCCAGCCGCTCGCTCCGGCAGCCCGCGCGGGAACAAAGCACGCACGCCGCCCCGGGCGGTCTCCGGCTCCGCGGCCCGCGCGGTCCGGCCGCCGCGCCTGTGGCTCCCGGGCGCCGGGTTCCGGCTGCCGCGCGCTCGCCGGAGCGTCTCACGGGGCCCCGCGGCCCCCGCCCCGCGCGCTCCGCCTCCGCCTCCTGCCCCCGCCGCCGCGGCTGCGCCACCTGCCTCCCGCCCGGCGCCCATCGCGCTCGGCTCCGCCCCGGGGCGCCGGCCGCCGAGAGCGCCCCGCTCGGTGCGGGGCCGGCGCGGGAGAGGGGCTCCGCCCGCCGCCCGACCGAGAGCCGCCCCCGCCGTCCCCTCCACCCGGGCGGCCGTGGAGCCCCGGGCAGACCTGCGATCTCAGCCGGGGCGCGGGGGCGGGTGTGAGCGGGGTGAGTGTGCGGAGAGCGGGGTGCGGGGGTCGTGGGGGGCCGTGCAGAGAGGATGCGCGCTGCTCTGTAGTGGGGTGCCCGCAAGGGTAGCGCGGGGGTCCGCGGAGAGGGGAGCGCAGAGCGTGTGCGGAGCGCAGGCGGCCGTGGGGGAGCGGGGGCCGTGCCTGGCGGGCCCCTCGTCCGCGCCCACCCCGCCGGCTCCGCAGCCGCCCCCCGGGCGGCGAGTGGGGGCCTGGAGGGAGCGCGCCGCCGCGCACACCCACCTCAGAGCCGGGGGCCGCCCGCTCGCAGTTTTGGGAGCCGCAGCCGGGACATCGGGCAGGAGGCGAGGGGCACGCGCCCCTCCTCCCCTCGCCCGGCCCCCGCCCGCGGGGCCAGGGAGGGCCGGGGCGTCTCCGCACTCGGCCGGCAGGGGGCGCCCTCTCCCCTCCCGCCTGTGGCCTCCGGGTCCCGCGCCCACTGGGCCAGCGCCCGCCCGGGGTATTTGCACGCGCTTTGCATTCATTTGGATACCGCGCAACCTGTCACCTCGGGGACCGCCCCGCCTCTCCGCACCTTCCGCTCCCTCCAGCCTGCAGCCCTCGGCCACCGCCCACCTCACCACGGCGCCTCTTTCCCTAAAGCGCTTTGTGGCTTATCTGATGCGTTTGCCCGCTTAGTACATTTTAGTAAAATCGGCGCCGTTTCCCTCCTTCCTCCCCCAACCCGCACATGCTTCATTTCTTAGAGACCAGCTGGGGTCCCAGGGTCGCGGTCTTAGGAGACAGAGGAACCAGAACTTCAGAACAGCAGGGCCCTGATTTGCATCTCATTTAGCATAAATCTGCATGTGAAGGTCCAAGGTCTCCAATTCCCAAGTATAAAAATACAGCAATGTGCCAAAAAAAAGTCCCTCTCCTTCGGGTTTGTTCCACCTGCCTGTTTCTCCCCAGCCCTGTCCCTCTTCCTGGACTGAGCTCTGCTCGCTCAGGCAGAGCCGGGCAGAGGAAGCTGACGGAAACACGGAATTTGGGCCTCTGGGAGAGGGAGGACCGCCCCTGCCCGATCCTCCTGTGCCATCCCCAGGGGCACTGGCCAGGGTCTGGTCAGCTGGTCACCAGCACCCTATGTGGCCCCTTGACCTCCTGGGCTCCTGTCTTTGGTGGATATAAGAGGGGGTGTGGTGAATGATTTAATTGTAACACAAATGTCTGGCATCGACGTCCCCTGGCTTTCAGGATGTGCTTAAATGCGGACTCAGTCCAGTCCTTGGGGAAGGGCAAGGGTCCTGAGCCCATTTCACCAAAGAATGTGGATCTAAAAGCATCAGACATGTTGCTTCAGGCCACAGACTTTATGCACCAATATTTATTGATACCGACTTCTTTACCTCGTGGACTTGGAGGCACCATTGATTTTAAAATGCACCATTATTTGATGAGCCACTAAGAAAGGAGAATATGCTCCCCATTATAACCCTAAAATAACTCTGGATTTCAGAGACATTAAAATGCAAAAAGTGGGCCAGGTGGAGCCTTAAAGCCAGCCGTGGGGCTCTCAGCCTCAAACCACCACTACATTCACATGGAGCATTAGCTGGACCCAGCCTGGGCCTGGGGTCCTTTGCATCTTGACCCCCTGCAAACAGTACATCCTTGCCTTGGTTGTTGGTGTTAAATTATCAATTGCAACCTCACTGATTTAAGCAGGGTGCTGAAAACCATTTGAGACACGCCAGATCCCAAACCCTGAGAATAAAACTGCAATCATCAGAGACTGTGCTCTAAGCCCTGTGCCAGTGTGACAGGCTCCCTCGTCCCCGCTGAGAACTGCAGCTGCTGGGGAGGAAGAAGGCGGCAGAGTCAGGGCTCCTTCTCGTGCTGTGGCTGCGTCAGCCGACAGCCAGTCCAGCGTGGCCACATCGTAGTCACAGTGAGTCGTGACAGTAGCCGGCATGGAGGAGGGCTGGTGGGGCAGGTACTGAACTGAGTGGGGCCTCTGCGTTTTCCCACTTAATGCTCACCTATCTGCCAGGCAGATGCTACTGGAACCCCCCGTCTGACAGGTGGAGGGACTGAGGCTCCGGCAAGTGGCATGGCCACACAGGTGGGTGCCTACACTGCTCCCTCACCTGCCAGGTCTCCCTGTCGCCTCCCATGGACTGGTTTCTCACGCTGGAAATGGCCCAGGCACAGCTCCTGGGCACTGCGAGGTGACCTGTAAGAAGGATCCTATCTCTGCCCAGAAGATGTAGGCAGTCTGGCTGGCACGGAGAACTCACCTACAGGAGCCCAGGCCATGGGCAGGTGGGCACCAAGGCCAGGTGCCCCACTGAGAGCTGGCAGGAGGGACACAGAGCAGGAGGGCCTGCAGCAGCAGAGAGCCGTGGAGGTGGGAATCAGGGTCCCTGTGCAGCCTCCAAGGCGCCAGTGTCTACAGAGGCAGGAGTCCAATTCACCGAAAAGGAACCAGCTCGCCTGCCTCCTGGTGTTGCGGCCTCCCCAGGTGAAGCCAGCTCCCTGCCAGCATGTAGTCCCCCAGCATACACCCAGCAAGACCGACATGCTCTGCCTGAGGTGTACAGTGGCAAAGCTGGGCCAGCACCCAAGTTTTCTGACTTGCAGTTGGGTCCTCTCTCTGGGTCCTCTTAGGAAAACAACCCCATCCTACCCAGTCCTCTCCAACTGCAATTTCGGTTGCTTCTGCATGTGTTGGTCCTTCCTCTGGATGAGGAACCCTAGAAGGCCGCACCCACTTTGATTTCTCTCGCAACCCCCACAGCTCCTAGCTCAGGGTTTTGACAAAGATGCAACTTATAAATTTTTGTCAGAGGTGTCCCTGATCCCTGTTCCCTCTGCTGCAACAAAGGGCCTTTGTTCACCCTGACACCCAACAGGAGCTGTCGTCTGGAGCCCTGGCCAGGTGCACCGAGCTTCCCCTGCCAGTTCCATATGGCCCTCACCACCACCCTGAGAGGTGGGTCTTGCCACCAGCCCCGATGGCCTGATGAGGACACCAGGGCCCGGGGAGGTTGGGTACTTGAATGTCACAGGCTGCTCTCTGGCAGAGCTGGGATCCCACCAGTCCAGCCTGGCCTGGGAGTCCAGGCTGTTGGCCACTGCAGACCCACTGGTCTTTAAAAGGAATTCTGAGTGACTGTGGACTCCTTCGACATGTTTCTGTTGTAGCTAGTAGTCTTCAACAGAAGTTCAAAGGGCTGCCGAGAGTATAAAATCTGACCTCCTGTAAACATGGATGTTTTGTATTAAAGGGTGGCTGACGGGCTTGATGCCATTGCATCCACTTAAAAATACACGAATGAATTCTGCTTCAACACCTGAATTTTCACATAGCAACTTAGCTGAAACAATGAGCTTTTAGATATAAACCAAAAGCACGATCCATGAAAGAAAAATTTGATAAGTTGGACTTCATTAAAATGGAAACTTCTGCTCTGTGAAAGATACTATTAAGAGAATGAGAAGACAAGCCACAGGCTGGGAGAAAATACATGCAAAACACACATCTCATAATGGGTTGTAATCCAAAATAGACAAAGAATGCTTAGAACTCAACAGTAAGAAAACAAACAACACAAATAAAAAATGGGGAAAAGATCTGAAAAGACACCTCACCAAAGAAGATACATGGATGGCAAATATGCACGTGAAAAGGTGCTCAGCGTCATGTGTCATGAGGGAAATGCAAATGAAAACCACAATGAGATACCATCACGCACCTATTAGAATGGCCAAAGTCCAGAACACTGACAACACCAAATGCTGGCGAGGATGTGGAGCAGCAGGAACTCTCACTCATGCTGATGGGAATGCAGAATAGTGCAGCCACTTGGGAAGACAGATTGGCAGTTTCTTACAAAGTGGAACGTGCTCCTTTTGTATGATCCGGCATTCATGCTCCTTGGTATTTACCCAAAGGATTGAAAACTTATCTGTACACACAGATCTGCGCACGGATGTTTATAACAGCTTTATGCCCAAACTTGCAAGAGACTGAAATGTCCTTCAAAAGGTGAAGAAATAAACAAACTGTATACATCCAGACGATGGAATAGTATTCATCGTTAAAGAGAAGTGAGCTGTCAAGCCGTGAAAAGACCTGGAGGAAACTTGAGTGCATGTTGCAAGTAAAGAATCCAATCTGAAAGGCTGCATACTGTGACTCCAACCATACGACATTCTGGAAAAGGCAAGACTATGGAGACAGTAAAAAGATCAGTGGTTGCCAGGGATTGGGGGGAGGGATGAACAGGCCGAGCACAGATATTTTTAGGGAAGTGAAACTACTCTGTAGGATACTATAATGGTGGATACATGTTATCATACGTTATTCCAAATCCACAGAATGTACAACACCAAGAGGGAAGCTGAAGGTAAACTATGGACTTTAGTTAATAACAATGTATCGATATCAGTTCATCAATTGTAACAAGTATATCACACCAATGAAAGGTGTTTATAATGGGAACTGGAGGGGGAACGATACTTGGAATATTTTCTTTCTGCTCAACTTTTCTGTAAACCCAAGACTACTCTAAAAATAAATTCTATTAATTAAAAAAAACACAGCAGATCAAGGAAAAAAAGAGATATCTATGACATTTTAAACATCTTATATAAATTACAGGATATGCACAGTTGGAAGGACATCCAGCCTCTTCTGTGATACCTGACTTTTCACACAGCCTTTCTCTCATAGTGTTTATTTCTATTCCACTCAGCAGAATTTTATCCTAATATATTTTCAATTTGAAAGTGTTTTGATTCCCTTGTTATACAGAACTAGGTAAATAAATTGGAATGTCAAGATTTAAACATTTTCTTGTGTTAAAATTTGTTTGTCTTCTGGATTGGGTTATCATGATCATTAGTAGTATAAAGTGATACCAACAATGTGAATTTATTATACATTTTAAGAATTATTAAACATAAAAAATAAATTTTTATTGGAAATACCTCTCCTAAAAAGAGAGATGGGCAGTTTTTTTTGAGTAGTTTGTGTATTCATGCATAAATATTACTTATTGCTAGGAAATGACAGGGTATGGCATTAATTCCATGCCTATTGTGGGTTTTTAACGTGAAAGCCCGAGAAACCTCAACCACATGAGTAAAGAGGTCAGTGATATCACTGTGGCCTCCTTCTGGCAGTGACCTGCCCCAACCGCATGGTGACTGGTCATAAAAATGATCTTTAATGCCTATCAGCTGACAAATCCATAGTCCTCCTTCAATTTTCTTGCAAGCAAAGACTGGAAACCACCAGAATTGCAATAAGATGTGTTTGCTGCGAGTGAGGGATGGAGGTGAGGCCTCGTGGCTGGGCCCAGACAGCGAGACGCTGGCCTTTTTTTGGGAAGTGAGAGAGAGTGACTCTGCAAGGGACACTGGGAAAAGGGACAGCACACGGGACCAAATGTGTTGTGTTCCACCCTGGCCATCGCTGAAGCTGGCGTGGGCACCAGATTCCAGGGCTTTCAGATGGCCACGAAGGCACGGAAGGAGACCTGACGCAGAGGGAGTCTGGGCTCCAGCCAGGAAGCTTCCTGGCCCCAGGAGCATCTCTTGGCTTTCTCCCCTGGCCCTTGGCTTAAGACTGGCCCAACCTCGATCCAGGGATGGCCCCTCTTGAAGAAGGGGAGGCCCTCCCAGAGCCCCAGGCAGAGGTACACCAGGAAGGCCGAGGGAGAGGGCGGTGAGATCATCCTGTCCACCTGGCATCAGGGCTGCAGCATAAGGTTGTGCAGGGAGTGCATAGCACCAGCGAACGAGCAGGGAAGGCAGGTGCGGCTACATGAGGGTGCAAAGGGGCCTTCCTCTGTGCCCACAAAGTCAGCTCTGCCTGTCACCAGGGAGCCTGCCATCAGCCTTATCTGAAAGGCCTTGGGGCCTCCATGGGGAACCCTGCCTGCCTGGGCCCCTGGCCCACCAACCCACCCCACTACCCTTCTCTTCTCCCTCATGAACACAGCCCCCACTTGGCTTAGGTCTCCATCACTCCCCACTATGGCCACTCCATGACCCTGCCCAACCCTGAGCACAGCCTGGCCAGCCCACGCCCATCTGCAGGTTCAGAAAGCAGCTCCTTCCCTTGCCAGTGATTGGCTCCAACTCCAGCCAATGAGATGTGAGGGGAGGGGCTTCCCCGGGACTTCCCTGGCTCCCACTGCCCAGAGCAAACTGCTCTCTGCTGGCTTCTCGTGCTGCAGTGTCTGCAGGTTACCTGGACCTTCCCTGCCCTGTGGCTACCATCGTGAGGATGACGCTGACATGGGGGGCAGATGGATGGAAAGGACGGGGCCCCTTGGAGGATCGTCGAGCTGCTGAATCAACCCACCCTGAAGCCCACTCTACTTCTGGACTCGCAATTTCGATAGTAAATTTCCTTATTGTTCAAGCTGGTTTTAGTGGAGGTTTCTGTTTCTTGCAACCAAAAGCATCCTGACTATACCCCTTCCTTTCCAGAAGGCCTTGATCCTAGCCATCTGAGGGCCACTGCGGCTTATTAACCATCACCCACAATGCAGAAGGTCTCCAACTTCAATATACATCAGAATTACCCTGGGCGACTGTGAAAATGAAGACTCGGCAGGATGGGGATGGAATTTAAGCCGGCACCAATAAACTCAGTATTCGAGATAAATCACATTTTAACCCAATATTTAAAAATATTAGCATCCATGGGGCCAGCCCAGTGCCATAGTGGTTGGGTTCGTGTGCTCCGCTTCGGTGGCCCAGGGTTCACAGGTTCGGATGCTGGGCACAGACCTATGCACCGCTCATCAAGCCATGCTGTGGCGGTGTCCCACATACAAAGTAGAGAAAGATGGGCACGGATGTTAGCCCAGGGCCAATCTTCCTCAGCAAAAGGAGGATTGGCATTGGGTGTTAGCTCAGGGCTGATCTTCCTCACCAAAAAAAAAAAAAAATTAGAATCCATGACAAAAATCCATGATGAGCAAAATATCAAAACTTTAAACAAAGGCGGGATCGCTGTTACTGATTTCCCACTGTGGGTCAGGCTCCCGCATGGCCCAGCCTGGCCCTGCCCGGACGCCTGCCCCTGAGACGGGACTAGAAGGGCCAACCGCCTTGCAGCCCGCATTACGTGCTCCTCCGTCCACCTTTCCTCCCGGGGATTCTGGGTGGTCTAAGGCCACAGTTTGGGACACGGGGCCCCAAAGCCCGTCACCAGGCACCCGCAGGCAGGCTCCCTCTCTGTGGTCACGCCCAGCCCTGCAGGCGGGCCCGCTGAACTCCTGCCCAGTTTCTGAGAACGGAAAACAGACTCCAGAAGGCAAAATGCCTTGTCCTGGGGCAAGGGGTGAACAAGAGGCCAGGCACTGTCATCCTTGGTTCCCCCGAGGTGGACATGGCCGAGGCCAGTGGGTGGCTGGGTGGTGTTGCAGAAGGCCCGGATGGGGAGTGAGAGTGAGACAGGAGGGGAGGGGATCAACCAAGGCGGCCCAGCCACCAAGGGCCACTGGAGCTTCATGGTCTGGGAACCCCAGGGAGACCTCGGGAATGCCCTCAGAGCCATCCTGCCCGAGAAGCCAGAGGTCTGGGTATTTGTGTGGCAGCTCCTGTCCGTTCTGAGTGAAGGCTGCTCCAGGGACCCTCCCTCCCCGCCTGCGTCCTCCTGTGCAGGGGCCACGGGGGGCCATAGATGAAGGTGGTGGGGGCTGGTGGCAGGCTGGTGGCCAAGAACCAGAGGGTGTGTGCAGAAGTGGGGACGAGGGACTGGGTGGGCCGCGGAGTATGGGTGGGCTCCGGGAGAGCTGGCACCTGCAGTGCCTGGAAAGACCCCCCAGACCTGACTCCTGATTCCTCTGTGGGCTCCCTCCACCTGGCTCAGGGCACCTGAGGATGCTGGCGTCCCGGGAGGTGCCTCTGGGGTTTCCAACCATTTGTTTCTCCCTCTGTCGAAGCTTGAGTTAGGAACATCAAGTAAAGCTTCAGGATGGCAGTCACGTTGAGAGAATCGTGAAGTCAACTTCTCCAGGCTATGTCATTAATTATTGTGTGTGTGAAGCCAGGCGGCTAAAATCCCAGTCCCAGGCTGGCCAAATGCAGCCTCCAGCCAGGCGGCCTCAGAGAAGGAGCTCGCCTGCGAAGAGCGGCCACCTGCCGTCGCCCACCTGTGTGGGTGCAGGGCCGCTGCTGTTCAGACACGCTCGCATCCCAACCCCAGAACGACCCCATGGCGGGTTATGAACCACGTTCCTGCAGATGAGGAAGCTGAGGCCGGGGACACCAAGGACGGAGGGAGGCGGCCCTGCTGGGTCTCAGGGCCCACTCCCCTTCTTCCTGCACTGCCGGCCCCACCTCGCTTGCTTCTGCCCTTTTGTCTGGCCACTCACACCCTGCCACCCCCTGGCCCACCGTCCACACTGCAAGCAACAGTCACAAGAAAGGAGGACACGAAAGGGCAGCCCATCTCCCTTCCAGATTGTGGGGAGGAACCGAAAATGAGCGGCCCAAGGAGGGGGCAGCTCTCAGAGGGGCCGGAAGCCAGGACGTGGCCTCAGTGGGCCGTGTGGTAGCACCGTGGCTGCAGGGAGTGGACGCTGTTGCTCCGGCAGCTGGCTCTGTGCCCTGCTCCTGGTAGCACTGTCAGCCCCGTCCTCCTGAGGGAGCCTAGGTGAGGACGGAGAAGGGAGGTTTCCACAGGCTTCTCCCGCATCTGAGAAGTGGCCAGACCACAGGCTGTGGGGAAGCCTGAACCTCGCTGGTGACCCAAGGACTTGGCTGACTCGTCAGGGACTGTTTCTCACCTATAAAAAAGCCAAATCTTAAAAGCTAAACATCCAGTGTGGGCAGGATGTTTACCTGCCCCTCTGTAAGATGAGGGTAACGATGGCTGACGGGCACACACTTTTGTGATGTGGCTGGAAGATGAGCCCTGAGATCTCGCTCGTCTCTGTTCAATCTCAGACCAGAACCAGGCCGAGCGGGGGAGTGTGACCTGTGAGGGCTCGGCCGCCATGACCCATGAAGGGGACGTCAGCGGGCCGGGGCAGCGTGTAAACCTTGGAGAAGCAGGCCCTCTCCAATCCATGATCAGGACAACTAGCCGTTCATGCTGGGAAAACAGTTATATGTGCCTCACTTCACTGGGAAAAATAAAGTGCACTTGTGTGAAAGAAAAAAAGGTGGAAAACAGAGCAGGGAAAGTGTTAGAAGAAAATTCAGGGCGTTTGTGTGATGTTCTTTCGTAACAAAGGAAACCCAGAAACCCGACGTGGCTCTATGAGCATTCACAACCTTGGGCCAAAAGAGGCCGGAGAGAAGCCGGGAAGGTGAGAGAGAGGTGGGGAGGGGGTTTTAGCAACAAGTGTAACAAAGGACTAATAGCACTGTATACAAAAATCCCTATGAAGAAACGAGAAAAATATAAATACAAAACAGAAATGGGTGAAGTATATGAATAGGCACATCCCACAGGAAGAAATACGAAAGAGATGATGAACTCCTTCATTTCTTGGGTTTGCCTCCAACGTCGCCCTAGCCCGTGATGGGAGCGGGCCCCACTCCCTGGTCTGATGGTGATGACACAGAGTTCCTGCTCTGGGACGCTCACCCCACACTGGGACACTGCCTGTATCACAGCCCAGCTGCTCTCCCCCCTCGGGGCCTTTGCATGGCTGAGCCCTCCACTAGGAACACCTCTCCAGCCCTTTGCTGCAGCCTCAGAGAGGCCAGGGTCCCTCCTGCTGAGCTCTCATGGGTCCTGTCCTTTCCCTTCACTGCATTTACAGAACATTTGTCTGTGGCTTCCTTGTTCACTATTTCTCTCTCCCCAGGGCAGGGGCATGCCTCTCTGTTCACCCTTGTATCCCTAGGGCCTGGCATGTGGTACATTCTCAACAAGTGTTTGTTGAGTGACTGCATGATCTCATTTAATCATCACACAGCTCTCCAAGAGAAATCATTATTCTCATTTTGTTTTATTTTCACCTTCTTTTCTCTTATCTGCATATTTGGATTTTTCTATAAGTATTTTGTGTTTTATTTTTGCTTTTTTAAATCAGAAAAAATGGCAGTTAGTTTTAAAAGTGCACTTGTAGTACATAATCAGAGTGGCTGCCTGATTCACCACCATCCCCCATTGCCAGGCCTGTGGCTTCTCTGCCCCTACTGGGGCCATAGGCTGCTCCCCGGCCCCAGGCTAGGCATGGGCCTCAGAAGGCCACTCTTAGCAGCTCACCCCACAGCCACAGTGACTGGGCCAAGATGTGACCCAAGCCAGGCCAATCACAGTCCTTCCCTGGAAGTTTCTGACTGGGAACAGGGAAGGAGGAGCTGGCTCTTTGCTCTGCTCAGCGGGCGTGTCCAGAGCTGCCTGAGTTCACCTGCTTGGGAGAGCAAGAGCAAGAGCGAGAGCGGGAGGGCGGGAGAGGGCTGGACCCTGGGGCCCATGAGGCAGTCCCACCCTGCTCTTCCTGGAGGCTGTCCCTTGAGCCAACGCATTCGCACCCCGCCTGAGCTCCCCTGAGCGAGACTTCTGTTTCCTGCCCCCACAGCATCCTCACCCCACAGCCCCTGTGGGGAGGGGGTGTTGCTCCCTCGGCCCCCAGCAGCCTGCTGTGCCCACTGAGAGCTAAGTGGACGGAGGTCTCTAAGGGCGCATGAGATGAGCACAGGCCCGCCCTGCGGTGCCAGGGTGCTGGAGTCCACTTATCAGCCCCAGCCCCTTCAGGCCCCAGGGTGGACGCTCTCCAGGCCCACAGGCATCTCCCCCTCCCCCAGCGCCGTTTATTATCACAGGATCCAGGACACCCTCCCATGCTCCTCCTGCAGGCACTGGGAGAGCTTTCTGCAAGACGAATCTGTGCTGTCACTCCGCCGGAGACAGAGTCCCGCCCGCACTGCCGCCCTCGTGCTCCAGCCCCTCCGTGCACACACAAGGCCTCTGCCTGGAACATTCTGCCTCAAAGCTCCTCTGGCCTCAGTTCTCCTCGTGAGGCTTCCCCATCCTGCCCTCCTGCACCCCCGTGACAGCCGGTCACAGCTACTCACGGATCTGGGGCTTCACCCAGGTGGCAGAGGACCCTGGACGCATGGCCATGGCTTCCTGCCCCACTGTGTCCTGCGTATGAAATGTCCAGAACTCACACACAGGGCTCTGTCAACACACTCTGCTGTGTTGGCTGTTGACTGCGCAGCTGATGGAATGAATGGTCATCCTTGCCCCCAGAGAAAAACCCACCCGTGCCCCATTTGTCTGTTAAACATTCCCCCGAACAAGCCCCTGCCCCATGGGCAAGAACAGAGGATGAGGAACCGGGGGGTGGTCACTCCTCCCCTTGGCTGCCTGGATCCCCCAGTGTCCCTAGTGTCCAGGGGCACCCCCCACGTCCTGGGTCCGTGACCCTCAACAGCAGGCACAGAGAAGGAACCATGCTCCCGCCCCCTGCCCTGGCTCTGCGGGAGGGCGGGTTGAGGGCTGTCCTTCAGTGAACTATGTCACGACTGGGGAGACTGAGCCTCAGCGAGGGGGCACCGTGTCTGGGCTAGGGCTCTGCTCCCCCACTAGGCACCCGTGTCTGTCAGTTCTGTGAGGGGTTACTGCAGGGGTCCAGAGGGGAGTGGGACCCCGAGCAGCCTATCCTTGCTAAGAGGCCCCGATGTGTTCCCGGGGAACAGCAGGGGTCTGAGGGAGCAGTCTGCTCCCCGCCCTCTCACCTGCCAGCGTGGCTGGCCCTGCGAGCGAGCGGCTGTGAGATGGGGCGTAGCCGGGAGCCAGGTGGGCCGCAGGGCCGGCAGGAGGGCTGTTTTCTCACCAGAAGAGACTAGTTGTGGACGGTGAGAGCCGCCTGCCCACTTCTCCCTGCCCAGGCACCCGAAAGACAAAGGGTGGCAGAAAAGACCAGAAGCGGGCACTCAGGTCTCCCAAAGTTGGCCCCACCCACTCCTCCTGTGTAAGAGACCGCCGGCTTGGTTATGTCCCCGAAGTACTGCTACATGCAGACAGATCCGCTCCCAACGGAGGAGCCAGGGCCCCTTGTTTCTGCCTTAGGTCCTGGTCCAGCCTGAGCCGGTGTGGGGTCCATGCCGGCTGGAGGATGCATGAAATGCCTGAGTCCATGGAAAACTGGTCCAGTGCATCCGCGTTCCCCCCGGAGAGGCCCCGCCCCTGAGACGCTGTGTTCAGCGGTCGGCAGGATTCTAGAAACAGCCGAAGGCCTCCTGCCCCCAGCCCGCGACTCTGGGTATGGCGGGACGGGTGGAGCCTGAGGACCCGGCAGGATCTGAACTCGAGGTGGGGGCTCCTGGCAGGGACGGCACAGGGGTGGGGGCTCACCTGGGGGCAGGGGCAGGGGCGTGGACGGGGCGAGATTTCTCTGTTCTTGGGCCGCGTGTGGTGGCGCGACGGCCGAGCGCCTCTCACTGCTGCTTGGTAGGTGCCCAGGGCCCGTGATTTCTGCCTGTTGAAGTCACAGTTTACTCCTGGGAAAATACACATTCAGGTTTGTTTTGCTGTGACTACGTCCCGTGGATCTTAGTAGCAGGGAGTCTCCGGGTTTCCCTGAAGGGGATGGGCTCTAGCCTGGCTCTGGCCTTTGGAGCACCTCTCCCAGCCTCAGTGTCCCTGTGTGTCACAGGGCCTGTGGCCAGCTCCTGGGAGGAGGTGTGTTGTTTGGGGTCACCCAGACTGCATGGTGGCCCCTCCTCTGCTGGAAACAGACCTGCCCTCTGGCCACAGGGTGGGCCCCTGACCAGACAGGGCCACTCGGAGGACACCATCATTCTGGCCCCCTGGGGCTGGCCAGCAACACCTGGAACCTTCCTGGGATCAAATATTGAGCGAGGAAGACAAGTTTTCCTCTGCTGTGTGTCTGAGCGGGGGGATTTCGAGGGGGGTGCCCGCGGTACCCGCCTGCCTGCTGCGGGGCTAGCGCTGGTTTGCAGAATCGAGGCTGCGGGGGAGCAAGTGGTCAGCTGCACCAGGAGGCCTGTCTGCACACGCTGGCTCTACTTCTGTCCCCCGGGCCGATCTGGAACAAGCCACATCTCCTCCTTCTGGTCACTCCAAGCATTTTAGGATGGTTGTCATGCCCCCTAAGGCCTCTTCTTATCTTCTGAGCGAAACCATCCCGTTCTTTCTGTTTCTTGTGTGTGATGCACCTCAGAGATGCCTGAGTGTGGTCACATCCCTCCCACAGATGCCACCACCCACGATGCGGCCCACCCATCATGACAACCCCCTAGCCAAGGCTCGCCTTGTGACCTGGCCCCTCAGCCACAGCTCACTGGTCCCTGACCCAGGCCTGGCAGGGTATTGTCCCCTGGGAATGTGGGGAGGGGGCTCTGGGACGTCAGCCGTGTGGCTGAGAGGACGGCTGCCTGGGCTCTTGTGGCTCTTCCAGCCTGGTCCCAGCCCACGGAGGCCAAGCAGAGCCTCCAGTGGTGGGGTCAGAACACCTGGGGGCCAGAGCCTCGTGTGGTGTCCTCGGTGCAGGATGACCATCGAGTCAGGGCTGGTTTCACGACAACCCTCATCCCAGGAAAATCTGGCAAAAGCAGAGCTCGCAGCAATGGGGGAGGTAACGCGGCTCGTCTGACCCCAGTGGGGGCCTCCACCCAGCCTCTGCGCCGTGGACACAGTGTGCCCCCGCTTTCCCCTGGGGGTCTCGGGGTTGGCTCTCTGGCCACAGGGACCACCCTGCTGAGCACAGTCAGACCCCAAAGCTGGTCCTGCTGCCATCCAGGGCGGAGACGGGAAGACCCTGAGCCTCTGTGGGGGCCTCGTACGCACGGTCCCCCTTAGTCCCACGGGGTCTACCTTCTTTCATCACCGCGATCCAGCCAGGGCACCTTAAACGTGGAACACAAATCACAGAATACACGGCTCACCCCAAATTCATGGTAGCCGGGAGCCCCTCTGGGCATTTGTCATCCTCTCCCCCAGAACAAAAGCCCCCTCAGACATGAGCCCAGGGGCAACTGCAGGTCAGACCTGCTGAGGACGAATCCCAGGAATCTTCGCTTTCCCCAAGTGCTCCGGAAGTTTCTAAAGCTCACAAGTGCAGAAACCCAGCCTTCTCCCCGGGGACTCCTGGTCAGAATCGCCTGCTCCTGAGACACCTCTGCCCCACAGCCGGGCACCTGGGCTGACCCCGCGGCCTGTCAGGGCTGTGTCCCCAGCTGCCAGCAAACTTGAGTACTCGCCGTCGGGGCTGGAAGGTGATGAGGACCACGGTGCTGAGCACGGAGCACAAACTGGGTCAGAGCTCGGTGCTCCGCTCATCGCCGCTCGCAGCCCAGGGAGGGGACGGCGAAGGTGACAGTCAGCACCTGCACATCACCTCCCGCCCGTGTGGGACACTTCACCCACGTGCTCCTGCTGAACCTTCACCCAGCCCCATGGGGCTGTTCTCATTGTCCCCGTGGTGTGGCTAGCCAGCCAAGGCCCAGAGAGGGCAGTAAGTCGCCTGACACACACAGTGTGTAGGTGGTAGGGCTGGGTCACACCCGGGCTGTCACACGCACCCAGCTGAGCAAAGTTACCTCGAAAGATGGGCCACCCACACAATGGAATACCATTCAGCAAGAAAAAGGGGTGAAGCACTGACACGCTACCACGTGGACGGACCTGGAGAATGTGACACTCAGTGAGAGAAGCCAGACACAAAGGCTGCGTATCGTGTGGCCCCATTTATGTGAAACAGCCAGAACAGGCCACCAATAGAGACAGATAGCAGATCGCTGTTGCCAGGGCTGGGGGAGGGAATGGGGTGACCGCAAGGGGCACAGGGTTTCTCTCAGGAGAGATGAAAATGCTCCAAGATTAAATCGTGATGATGGTTGCACAGCTCGGTGACTATACTAAAACCCCCTGAGTTGTACTTGTTAAATGGGTTTATTGTATGCCATGTGAGTTATCTCCAGAAAGCTGTTTTAAAATCAGTGTAGACCCAGCACTAAAGCACCTTCTGAGCTGCATGCGCTCTCCCCGCGCTCAAGGGAGACGTGATGGAGGCTCCCCCAGTGCAGAAGGGGTGGGAGGGCAGGGCCAGCACCCTCGGGAGGGGCCAGGTGCAGCAGCAAGGCATCCGTCCAGGAGGCTCAAGGAAGACAGACTGGGCCAGAGTCCCAGAAACCACCGGACGGGGACTCTGCGGAGAGGAGAGGCTCCAGACAGGCCGTGTGGGGAAGAAGACCGAAAATAACTCTAAGAACACGAAACTTTGGGGAGAAGTTGAGGGTGGTGTGGTTGCCTCGAATGGGGAACACTTCGTGGAGGGAAAGGAGAAGTTTTATTTGGGGGGGTTGTTAGGGTGAAGCCGGGTGGTGGGGATGGAGGAGGAAAGGACTCTCACGGAAATGCTGACGTTCTCAACGTCCTTGGGCTCCAGGCACTTGTGTGTGGAAGAATCTGATGGTGCAGAGGGAGAGATTCCTATTTCTCAGATTGGGGGACTGAGGCCTGGGGGCAGCCAGAGGGTTCAGTCCTCCCACTGGCCAGCTGTGGCCTTTGGAGGGGCTGCAAACTCGCTCCCCCAGGGCCCTGGGCCACAGGCTCCAGTGTGTCCAGGTCAGAGCCCCCCCCACTGCAGGCCATGGGCCCACTATGTAGATTCCTCTCTGAGCCCCCCACCCCAGCCGAGCCCTGCCATGTGCTTATCTGCTCAGCCACCCTAAGCTGAATGTCAGCACCATCCAGGGCTGGGAACACAAGGTGAGCAGAGCAAGAACCCCATCCTTGTGGTGCTCGTGTTCCTGTTGGCATCCTTAGAAAAGGGGCTGGGCCAGTTTTTGTCCTCTGCACCTTCTCTCCTCCTCTTTTTTCCTTCTTGGAACGAAGATGTAATACCTAGAGTTATGCAGCCACTTTGCAGCTAGGAAGCCACAAGTAAGAGGATGGTGGAACAGAAACAGCCAAGAAGCCTGCCTCCCAGATGGCATCGTTGCTGCACCAGCCTGAGCCACTTGCCTCTCGGCTTTTGTCACCTAGACAAAACCAAGCAAACCCTGTGTCTACTGCTATGTGCAGCTGAACACAATCCTATGGAATACAGGGTTCAAATCCTCCATGGATAAGGTGCCAGATTTAGGAAACAAAAATACAGGTGCCAGATGAATTTGAATTTCAGATAAACAATGAATAATTTTTCAGAATAAGTGTGTCCAGGCAATATTTGGGACATACTTATACTAAAACATTGTTTATCTGAAATTTGACTTTAATGACAACCCTGTTCGTGGATGAAGTGAGGGAACCCAGGAAGGTTGTGGACTTGTCCGAGGTCTCGTTGTGAGTGAGCTGTTGGGTGCAGTCTCCCTCCCCTGCGTTCTGAGACCTCCCTTATATTCTTCCTGCTGTCGTGTCGCTATTGCTTTTTTAAACCTGCTGTAAGGATGCTCAAAGGAGACTCATAAAAGCCACGTGGCTCGTCCTCCAGGACAGAGCAGCTTAGGGTGGTACACAGACAAGAGGCATTTTAATTGCATTTGTCAGAAGGATCAGTTGTCAGTGGATTTGGGGGATGGGTGGTCCCCATGGAGAGCGTGCAGCTGCCGCCCAGGACTCGAAGGCAAATGTCCTCTTGGCTCCTCGCTCCGTTTGCAGGCCCTCGGGAGCACTGTGTTGAGAAGGGTGCGGAGGTCTCATTCACGCTCAGCAGAAAGGCTCTGTGGTACATCAGCCACGTCTGCTGTGAGCCCTGAAAGAGGGTGCAGGGGCCCAGGCCACTGGAGGGGTGAGCTGCAACCCGGGCTGGTCAGTGGCCGGTGCCCCAAAGATCCCCTTGAAGTGACGGAAAGCAGACGTCCAGGTTCTGGCAGCCATGCTCGGGGGTGGCACTTGGTGAGGCCTGTGGAGCATCTTCATGCTCAGCGACCTTTGGTGTTGGTGGCGCTTGGCACACCCCCAACACAGACGTACCCAGAAGCCTGGTGTTACCACGGGGGTGGACCCTGGCACCCTGCACCCCGGGGATCACAGGCGCCAATGCCCTGCCATCGCAGGTGTGCAGAGGAGCTTCTGGGAGGACGGAACCACACGCACAAGCAGACGCTCTCGGGGTCTGCAGAGGAGGAGGTAAAGCAGAGCCTTGGCATCGGGGGAGGCCCTGGGCAGATAAGCTCCTGGGGTGGGGGAGGGGGGCAGGATGCAGGCCTACTCCTCTGTTGAGGGGAGGGGGGCAGCCAGAGGAAGGGGGCGCAGGCCCAGGGGGAGGGAGGGAACATGGGCTCAGGCGCCGGGAGGGGATGTGAATCAGGGCGTCCTGGAGTGAGGCCTCTAATGAGTTTCCACGTCTGCAGGACGAACACTGGATGGATCAGCGGGAGCTTTGAGGCCTGGATTAAGTGCTCATCTTGCATGCTTTCTGTTTTTTTTAAGAAAATCAAGATTTTTTTTTTTTACTGTGGGAAAAGATACAGAACACAAATTTTACTGTTTTAACCATTTTAAGATGAACAAATCAGTGGCAGTAGGTACATTCACATTGTCGTGCAACCATCATCTCTATCTAGTTTCAGGACGTCCTCATTGCCCCAAAAGTAACCCTGTCCCCGTTAGCAGTCACTCCGTATCGCCGGTGCCCCAGCCTGGCCAACCACTCATGTACTTTTCATCTCCGTGGATCTGCCTGCTCTGGACTTTGTATGAACGGAATCACAATGTGTGGCCTCTCTCTGGGTCTCTCACTGGGTGTGACGTCTCGGAGTCCGTCCACGCTGTGGCACTTGTCAGGGAGGTGCTTTAAAGGCATCGAGATTCCACCAGCGCAACCATTCTCCCAGTTTCTCTCTTAGCTTGTGCTTCTGGAGCCCCTGGGGTGTCCCAGGCTCTGTCCGGGCTGTGAAATGACCAGTCTAACTTCAGACCCCAATGAACATCACCTCCCACTCAGCCACGGAGGTCGTGGGCTCCTAGTCTCCCTGACCCTCTGTCTCCTCACCATGAGGGGGACATTGAGGACAGAGGGCAGTTGGCTTATCCTTAGAAAGAAGATGGTCTGTCTTCTAGTGATCAGAGAAGACTTTCCGCCCCTGAGCCTGGCCCCCAGGCAGCAGGCTCTTGGTCTCTAGCCGGGGTCTTCAATATGGGCATGTACACGAGACTTCCCAGTGAAGTCCTCAACTTCCAAATTGTTCTGGCCAAAAATCAGGCCTGTGGTCTGCCTGTCCTTTTTTCTCACCTCGCATTTCCTGGTCTTCCTTTCCTCATTCATACCTCACACGACTCCTGCAGCCTGAATCTGAGCGCAGTGCTCTGCCTCAGGGAATAAAAGCCCAGTGAGGCTCCATGTCTCCCTACCTGCCTCTATTAGGACACCACTGTCCCAAATGTGCAAAGAGGCAAAAGGATGACTTCGCATCCTCTTGGTGTCAGCCGGGCTGCCGCAGGTTAGTGGCCCCGGATGAGTTTTCGTTGACTTTCTATTTACGCTGATTGGGTCCCAGACTCTGTAAAGCTAGGGGTTAGCTTGCAGGAAATGGACAAGTTGTAAACTGTTTTGTTCTGTAGAAAAGTTTGCACTTTACTGGCTGTCTTAGTGTGGCATTCCTTCCTCACAGCATCTAGAATTGCCCACGTCCTCCCTTGATTCAACTTTGCCATCCTGCTGGTTCCCTCATCAATTAGGAAGACACATCTTAGACAGGTACTTCACATATGTTCATTTAAGGCTTATGTTTTTAAACTTTCCTTCCTGCCTGTCTTCCTGCTTTCTTTCTTTTCTACTTGTCCATCCACCACTCATCAATCTACCATCCATCTACCCATCCACCACCCACCCATCCATCCACCCATCCATCCATTGACCATCCATCCCCATCCATCCATCATCCATCCGCCCATCCATCCACCCATCCATCCCCTTCCATATATCTGCCACCCATCCCACATCCATCAGCCATCCATCCATCCATCCATCCATCCATCCAACCATCCATACACCAATCCATCCATCCACTCCCCATCGGTTCACCATCCATCCATCCATCCTTCATCCATCCATCCATCCATCCATACACCAATCCATCCATCCATTCCCCCATCCATCCACCATCCATCCATCCACCCACCCTCTATCCATCCACCATTCCTGCATCCATCCATCCCTCATCCCCATCCATTGATCCATCTCCCATCCATCCATCCACCTATCCATCCATTGACCATCCATCCCCATCCATCCATCAATCATCCATCCACCCATCCATTCCCCCATTCATATATCTGCCACCCATCCCACATCCATCCATCCATCATCCATCCATCCATCCACTACCATCCATCCCCTTTCCACTATCCATCCATCCATCCACCATCCATCCATCATCCATCCATCCGTCCATCCATCAACAATCCCTCCACTCCCATTCATCCACCGTCCATCCATTCCCCACCCACCATCCATCCACCATCCATCCATCCATCTACCTTCCATCTATCCAACCATCCATTCATCCATCCACCATCCATCCCGCATCCACCATCCATCCATCCACCATCCATCCCGCATCCACCATCCATCCAACCATCCATCTATCCATCCACCATCCATCCCACATCCACCATCCATTCATCCATCCACCATCCATCCATCCAACCATCTGTCCATCCATCCACCATCCATCCCACATCCACCATCCATCCAACCATCCATCCATCCATCCACCATCCATCCTACATCCACCATCCATTCATCCATCCACCATCCATCCCGCATCCACCATCCATCCATCCATCCACCATCCATCCATCCACCCACCTGTCCATCTATCTGTTCCCCATCCACCATCCATCCACCATCCATCCGATCCATCCACCATCCATCCTTCCATCTGCCATCCATCCATCCAACCATCCATCCACCATCCATCCACCATTCATCCCCCATCCATCCATCCATACACCATCCATTCATCCAACAATCAATCCATCCACCATCCAACCATCCATCCATCCATCCATCCATCCATCCATCCATCCATCCCCATCCATCAACCACCCATTCATCCATCCATCCATCCATCCATCCACCCATCCATCCACCATCCCTCCATCCATCCATCCCTCAACCCCCATCCATTGATCCATCTCTCATCCATCCATCCAGCCATCCATCCATCCACCATCTCTCCTTCCATCCATCCATCCGGCATCCCACATCCATCCATCCATCCATCCATCCATCCACCCATCCCTCCCTCCCTCCATCCAACCACCCCCATTCATCCATCCTTTCCCCATCCATCAACCGACCATCTACCCCCATTCATCCACCTTCCACCCATCATCCATCCAACAATCCATCCACCATCTGTTCCCCACCCATCTATCCACCCACCATCCATCCACACATCTATCCATCCATTCCCCCCATCCATCCACCTTCTGTTCACCATCCATCCATCCTTCAATCCATCCATCCATCCACCATCCATCCATCATCCATCATCCATCCACCATCTATCATTCTGTCCATCCACTTATATCAGAATTGGAATTCCAAAGTGAGACAGTCAAGTCATTTAATAACATGACGAATTAAAAGCTGACAAACGTCAGCTGGGTGGATTGGTTTCCAGTGAAGAACAGCGTGGTAATTTGGTTTTATGGCAACATTTCCACTAAATCTGTGGCTTCAAGGTTATCATGAAAATAGGTCCCAAGCACGTGTACTGTATAAAATATACAGTATGTTGGACAACACAACCTTTGTGACTTTAAACAACAATGTTTAGATGCTCCAAACTGGCCCGTTGGCACCAAGGCCCAGGGTTTTGCCTCAGCCACTGGTTTAGAAGGATGTTCATGCCCTGATGCCCCCCAGAGGCTGAGAATCCTGCCTTTGCCATGTTGTGTTTCACACCGAGTGTGCTGGGCACCTACAGGGCAGAGTTTGTGAACAGGTGTGGCCTCTGCGCTGCTTGCTGAGGCATGCCTCACACATGTCCGCTTGGGGCTGGGGGCATGCTAAGGCCTGCCCTTCCCGTGACCCCGTGGCCAGGTTGTGGGGTGTAGCAATCGTTACCTTCACAAAGTTCCCTAGGTGGCCACAGGGCTGCTTTATCTGCCAAAAAAGAAGCAGCCCCGGGGGCTGGCGTGACTGAGCTGGGTGAGGCCGTTTTGTATGAAACATCATTTTAAAGGGAGATGGTTTTTTAAAAACGTTTCAGGGGCGTGCAAGCAAAAATAAATTTACAACGCCTGAACGAATTACTTCGAGAATGGGCCCTGGTGTCCGGCGTGTGACAGGTCCCTCCCCGTAAACCACCTGCTGTGCTATCTTGGGGCAGTGGGAGCAAAGTGGGGATGCCGCCCTCACCCAAAACGAGAGGATGCAGGGAAAGCCCTTCTCAAAGAGCTCGGCAACTCGCCACCGTTTATTGTTATGACACCGCTGCCCCAGGACCCCCACTGGGTCCCCGCCAGGCTCCACCTGCCTCCGGCCACCGGTGCCCCAAGCTGGGCTGCTCTGATGCCAGAGACAGAGGTTCCTCCCCTGTCCCACTCTCTGCAGCCAGGTCTGCGTCACCAGGAGGACACGTCGGGCCCCAGTGTGAGGCACGGCTTTGTCACATATTCCTGGCCTCATCAAGGGACCGATGGAGGTGTCTGCTCCACAGCTCAGACCTCTGACCCTCCTCTGTGCAGTGAGTTGGGGGAGGCGGCCAGGGGCTCAGCCAGCAAATGGCCAGACGCAGAAGTCCCCTCAGGCCGCCTCTTCCTTGCAGCGTCATGGGGGCCGAGGCAACCCCCTGGCCACTCGGAACTGGTCTCTGGCATCCTGGAGTGGGGCGGGGTTTCCCGGCTTGTTCGGAGGCCTCATGCTCAGAAGGCCAAATTGCTCACTGGCCCCACATGGCGCCAGGACCCTCCACCACTGGGACCTCCCTGAGACTCAGTCCGGAACGGGGCAGGTTTACTCCAGGGGTCCCTGGCCTCTCTCCCGCCCGCTCACTGCAGGCAGACTTCCCCTCAGGGCCTCACCCAAGCTGCCCACGGAGCCCTCGTGCAGAAAGATTGGGCTTGAGCAGCAAGGGCCCCCATGCTCAGTGGTGGGTCCAGCAAAAGTGCCCAGGCGCCCAGCACCCCGCCTCTCGCCTCTCCAGCCGGTGCCAGTTTCCATGAACAGGGAACTCCTCCGGGGGCCAGGGGCGCTCATGACCTCTAGAAACGTCCTACACCATGGCCGGACCCTTCGACGGCATGAAAGGCCTTTCTCATCAGGAGCTGGGAGGGGGTCTCTTCCTGCTCCCTGCTCTGGCCCTACCTGGGCTCTTGGGGCCACAGTGACTGCGTGAGGGAACCACTGGCACATACGCCATATAAAAGGACGACGTGGAGAGAAAACAGAAAATTGCAGAGGAATACAGAGAACATGCAACAATTTAAAAACACAGATGATCACAACGTATCTGGGAAAGACACACAGATGAAAACAGCCTCTTGGGTGGTCTGCACACGGGCTCTGTGTGCTGACTGTGCTATTGGCCCCGTTTACGGAGGAGGAGTCGGGGACCGGGCGACGGGGAGCGGGGAGCTGTGTCCCGCCCCAGCAGGCTGGCTTTAAACAGCTCTTGATTGATCATGTCTCACAGCCCAGGGTACAGCTGCCTCCGGGGGTGGGGGCACTGACTCTATAATAATTCATTTTACGAAGAAGGGGAGCAGGCTCTGAAATGAGGGCGCACGTGCTCACCCTGTTGGTGCTCTGTGATGGGGCTTTTCTGGTGTGTGAGAATTATTTCATAATTTAAATTAAACATTGGCAGCAGACACAAAGGGATGGCCAGCAGGGAGCACGTCTGACGCCTCGCTGCCAGCAACGGGTTAGACCTGTCCCTCCCATCTCCCGGGTCCCGTGGGCTCAGAGCAGCCCGTCCAGTAGGAAGTGGATGTGAGCCACATGTGCAGTGTTTCATATCCTGGCAGCCAGAGTAAAGGAGTGAGAAGAGACAACAGAATCGGCCTTGACGCTGTTTTCTGTTAAATCTGATCTCTCTGAAACATTATCATTTTCACATGCTTTCGAGTTGAAAATTATTAGGGTATTTTGCGTCCTGTTTTTGCACAAAGAATTTGAAATCTTGCGCCAGGGTGTGGCTCTGGTTGGACCGGCAGCTGCAGGAGGTTGCAGAGCCACAGGCCTCCCCGCCGCCCCCACCCCACGCTTGTCCGCCCTGGGGGCAGGGCCACCTCGGCCAATTCACAGGTGCTGAACAGGGCTCAGAGGCACGCGAGGTGAGAGGCGAGGAGCCTAGCCGGGTGGACTGCGGGTGTTTGCCTGGAAAGGGACTGCATGCCCCGCCTGGGGACAGCACGAGGGCGGGGCTGCACACAGCGCGTCCAGCTGTCTCTGGGTCACCGAGGGAGGGAGGGAGGGAAGCACCTGGCAGTTTCGGTTTCTGACAGGAAGCCGCCTGCTTCTGTCCCCCTCGCACCAGCTGCGCTCTCTGCCCCGCAGCCCCGGGTGGCAGCCCCGCCCGGAGAGCCCCCAGGTGGGGACGGCCCCACGCTGCAGACGAGGAAGCCCCGGCTGGGGGCCAGGCCCAAGCTCAGTCCCTTGCTGGTCTCCTGGGCCTCAGGGGACGTGGGGGTGCCACACCCCGGGCTGTGAACAGGGGAGCCACACGGGTTCTGACTTGCATTTTTTGTCACCTGCTTGTCACCTGCTTTTAGGATGTGAGGTCCCAGCCCTCGGTCTAGAAAATGCTGTGGTGGTGGAGGGGCTCTGATGTCTGTCTGTCTGTCCATCTGTCCAAGGCTGTAGGAACGTCAAGGCAGTACCCCTCACTGAGGGCCCCTGGGAAGCAAGTGGGAGGAGGCAGAAGCTGGGGCGCACGGCCCAGGGGAGGAAGCCTCATTGTCTCGCAGCTGAGGCGCTGCCTGGCAGGAGCAGGTGCATGGCCGGCAAAGGGGGCTGCCGGGCGGTGGCAGTGTTGGGGGGATGGGCCCTGGGACCCCTCGGGCAGACTGAGACCTCTCTGAGCTCTGACCCTGAGCTCCAGCGTCCGGACGCTGGGGGCCCTGCACACGGCAGGGCCGGGGGGAGCCCAACCGTGAGAATGCCCCAGCAGCCCCGCCCAGAGCTTGGCAGAGGGGCCCCATTTCTGAGGGCCCCTGGACATGGCTGGGTTGGGCTCCGAGGGTCCCGGCAGCCTGAGTGAGGGGCACAGCAGGTGGGACAAGGTGCAAAGGTCCTCCTGCCCCCCTCTTCTCCATCCTCCCACTCCATTCCCCCCTCCTGAGGTCTGTGAAGTCGGGGCTTTCCACACACTCAAAACGCGCCTGGTTAGGGAGGGAAGGAGGAAGCCCTGGGAGCCACAGGGTGGGGTGGATTCCCCGCTTCCTTCTCCACCGGCGCCCTCTCAGCCGTCCCAAGTGGCCTTTGCCAGGGAATGGACACGGCCAGCGGAGAGGCCAGGCCCTCGGGCTCCCTCCCCGTGGACACTGGCTATGTCATCAGGGCAAGGACTGGCGACCCCCCGGCTGGGGGACTGCGATGGGCTGAGCCCCACCCTCTGCCGTCTGACCTGCCTGCTCGCCTGCACCCTCCTGCATGTGTCCCCTCAAGGCCGTGGGCCCCACACTGGCAGGTGGCCTGGTGCTGCTCCCTCTCGGGGAGAGACCACTGTCTGCACTTGGCCCTCCAAGAGGGAGAGCCGCACCCAGAGGCCCACGCCCTCCTCAAACCCTCAGCTGCACGGACCAGGTGCTCAGAAACCCGCTTACACCTCAGTGTCGGGTGGTGTTAAACTGGGGCAGTGTCCGCCCACTTTTCAAAAGGTTTCAAAGCAGCCGCTAGCAGGGGGTGGTTTCACCCGGAGGACCCCAGGCCTGGCGGGCCGCTCTGCGGGCGTCGGCAGGGGACGCACTTGACCTAGGTGTCAGCTGCAGGGCGTCAGGCGGCACCCGCCTTGGGCTCCCTCGTGTGGGGCAGGCAGACTCCACTGTAGGCTCAAGGGTCCAGCCGAGGGTGTGGGCTGCCTGGTGCAGCTTCCACATGTGGAGCAGTGGGTACAAAAGGGACCCCTTTCCTGAGGTCCCACCTCGGCTGCATTCCCTCCCAGGGAGGGCAGACAAGGAGGCCCCAGCCCTGCAGATGACTTGCTGTGTGACCCTGGCAGGTTTCTTGGCCTCTCTGATTCCTGTCCTCATCTGTACAACCAGGCCAATGATGCCTTGAAGGGTTGCCAGGAAGAAGCTGCCGTCCCCAGGGCCAGGAAGGAGTCTGAAAGGGGACCGCCCACTTGCCCCTCCCCTCCAGGGGCCCAGCGGCCTGAGTTCCTGGGGAACAACCTCAGGGGCCTGCTCCTGAGTCCCCCCCGTTGGGCTCACCGCCCCGGCACTGCCCCTGTGTCCTGAGGCAGGTCACGGGCCCCTGGGGGAGACCTGCGCTGGTGAGGGACAGGCCTCTTGGCGCACACCCGCCTCGTCATGCGAGGATGGCCGAGCCCTCTGACCCCGGGCAGAGGGGGTTGCGCCTGAGGAGGGACTCTGCCCCAGTTCTCTCAGACACCAACCCAGGTGGGCGAGCCCTAAGGTGGACCACACCCGATACGTCCCGATCGCCGGCTCTAGAGCTGTGAGGGGTGTGCCTGCACCCGGGGCCCTGTGGCCGAGTGGGCGCCAGGACGAGGGGGCAGGAAGAGAGGGAGCCGTTCCTCCGTTTCTGGGACGGAGGGGCAGAGCAGGACCCATATCTGGGACCCAATGGGATGGAGGAGCTGCCCGTCCTCCCGCCAGTCTGCGGCACCCTGTGGTCGTCCCTGTCCCACCCCTTCCCTGGGTCTCCCCCAGAGTGATGTTTGGGTGTGGGAGCAAGCGGGCTGTGGAAGCCCTCACCAACCCTCACCTGACCTCTGTCTCCCAGCCTCCCGACCGCAAGGAGTGTGTCTGCTGTGCATAAGCCCCCTGTCTGGGGTATCCAGTTACCCGCAGCCCGGATGCGCTGTGCAGCCTTGGGGGGTCACTTCCCCTCTCTGGGCCCTGTGTCCTTCTGTAGAGGACACAGTGAGAGAAGACGGGAAGGCAGGTGGCCTGTGTTCCTGCTGCCCAGCACCGCCCATGCCGAGATGCCTTGGGCTTCTAGACAAGAGACCCTGGCTCCTGCGGGGATGTCCTCAGGCTAGGAGGGGCTGGCAGGGGCCACAGTGTCCCTGTCCACATCTCCAGGGGGGATGCTGAGGCCCATGTGGACACACTCTCGGAAGGTTCAACCATGGTCACCTGGGCCCCCTCAGCCTCAGCTCCAGGCTCTGGGCTGACCCCCAAATCCAGGAGGGCTCGACCTGGCCAGGACACAGCTGAGGGGGTTTGGTGGGACCCAGCAGCCACCCACGGGCTGGGCAGCCTTGGCTGAGGCTGTACCTCTCTGTGGACAGGCCCTTAGCTGACCTCTGACCCAGACCACCTGCTGGCCATCTTGGGGAGGAGAAGGGGAAGGGCCTTGTCCAGGGTCACTTGGTGACTGACCCCAGAGCCGGCTCTGGGCAGAGGTACCCCTGGACCCGCCCAGATCCCAGCATCTCTAGGAAGCTCGGATGCTCGATGGCCCCAATAGCCCACCATGGGGCTCCCAGCTGGGAGCACAGGTCCCCTCCAGGTCAGTCTCCCAGCCCTTACCCTCAGGTCCTAGAGTCTGGCACAGGGCTGACCGGGGTGGTCTGGACCCCAGGCCTGAAGGCCAATACCAGCTCCAACCTGGCCCTGCCTGCTGTGTGACCAAACACGTGTCGCTCCCTGTCTCTGGGCCTTAGCTCCTGTCTGACAGTGGCCGTGATGACGGGTCTGGAGACCAACACAGACGCTCCCACGGCCCCTATGACAGTGTCAGCAGACACTCGCTGTGCGGGTCTGGTCTGGTCCGAACATGGGTGCACTCGCTCACGTCACATGCTGAGAGCCGCCGCCAGCCGGCACTGTTCCAGGTGCTGAGAGCACCACAGCGAGCAGACCGCAGAGCCTGCACGCCCGCGCCAGTGGGGAGACAGACGATAAATGATCACGTAAACTCAGGAAACATCTAGTTTGTTGGAATAATAAATGGAAGGAGAGAAATGAAGCAGGAAAGGGGGTTTGGCTGGGAGGGAGGGGTGAAGGGGGTGTGGCCGAGAAGGTAACCTGAGCAGACTTGAAGCAGGTGAGGAGGGAGCCAGGCAGGCATCCGGGAAGGAGTTCAGAAGTGGGAACAGCACGTGCAAAGGCCCTGGGATGTTTGTGGAGCAGCCGGGCGGCCAGGGGGCTGGAGAGGAGAGAGGAGGCGGGATGGCGGCAGGCAGAGAGGGGAGAAGCCCCAGGGTTGTGTGCGCAGGCGTGACTCCATCTGACCTCACTTTCCATCGCTCACTCTTACAGATGACATAATGACAAAGCTCCACGAGAAGCGTCTGTGGGCCCAGGAAGCCTCCCAGGTGGGGTCCCCTGACGCCCACCTCCATCCTGGGAAGCTGTCTGAGGGTCATCATCCCTCTCCAAGCAGCCACCTGCCCAGTGTCTGTTTGCCTGCCCCCTCCCGGCTGTGCCAGCGGGATGCGCACATGGTGCTCTGCTGACAAGAATTTCGTTAGTGCCCACTGCTGTCTGGCCCCGGGCTCCATAACAATCGGTGTGAAAGACCTGGAACCCACAGGCCCCTCGGCCGGCCTAGAGTTCCGTCAGAGCAGATGTCTCCAGGGAGGAGGACTGGACAGAGAGTCCTAGCTCAGTTATAACCCCCTTGGGCCTCTCCTGGGGCCGCTCTTCCCGGCTGTGCCTGCAGGTCCAGTGCAGTCAAGGAAGTGAAAGTGTGAGAAAGCCCCAGGGCTCCCGGCCAAGGCAGATTAACACGGATGCCTTTCTTCTCAGTCAAGACGACTCTCGAGAAGTGAAAGTCCTCTTTGCCTCCTCCAGCCGCCCCCGCTGGACCACTTCCTCCAGGAAGCTGGCCTGGATTGCACCCTGTCTCCTGGGCATCACCTGCCCTGTGGCTCTGTCTTCCTAGGCTCTGATTTGTTGTCCAATGGACGGGAGGACACGAGTGGCTGATGTCCTCTTGCGACTGGCCCCAGAAGTCTTGCCCACAGACTCGCGGGTTGGGGATGGTGTAGGGAAGGAACGAGTGGGTTCCAGCAGAAGCTGCGGGTCTCAGGGGAAGAACATTGCACGTTTACATGAGGGAGGAGGGGAGCCCCACTTGTCCCAGGATCTGGGGTGGATCGGAGTCCCCCCCCAGGATCCTCTCCCTCCTGATGCGAGGACGCAGGGGACGGAGGCTCTGCACTTGGAATTGGGCTGCGTCCCTGCTCCTCTGCTCTGGGCCCTGGAGGCTGGCCCCAGGGGCCCTGCCCAGGTGGCCTCCGGGAGATGCGGGGGGAGGAGAGAGGTGGGTGTTTGTCCTGCCGTCCACTCTCCTGAGGGCTTTCCGACTGGATGGCCACAGCCCCCACTCCACGCCCTCTCCTGACCCCTCTCTCAGCTCCTTCCCCTCCTCCCCTCTTTACCCCTCAGGCCAGGGGTTCTCAGCCCCAAGACTTCCCTGCTGTCCCTGCTGCTCTGTCTGACCTTCGTGAATTGTTCCTTGTCAAGCTGTCCGCACCATCACCCTGCTAGGACTGACTGACCTGGGGCCAGCTTCTAAATGGGCCCACATACCAATCTGCCCCTGCATCCACCTTGCGGGGTCAGCAGAGCTGGGTCCAATTGTACCTCTGCTCTTGCCTGCTGTGTGCCCCTTGGAACCACAGTGTCTTCCTCTGTAATGGCAGTCACAGTAGCACGTGGGGCTTGGCAGGCCCCGAGCCGTGATCCCGATACAGAAACCCCAGCACTGTGTGGTCAACAAGAGGGGGAATGGGCAGTGGAAGACGAGTCCTATCACTTCGGGTCCGTGTCAGGCCTGAGCGAGGGGAGAAGCCTCTGCAGGGTGTGGGCAGAGCAGGGACAGAAGAGCCATCCCGCACAGAGTGACAGCACAGACGAGGTCACACCACACGGCACTGACGGTACTTTGCACACCACACTGTCACTGCCACGTCACAGGTCAGATGGTCACTGTGGGGCTCTGTCCTCACCCTCATGGCAGAGATGGGCTGTGGACTCCACCTTTCTCTCACGAGCATGACAACCACAGGTGCACCGGGCCCTCCCTGTGTGAATCCACCAGTGTCCATAGCTGCCTGTCTCCTGACAGGCCCCACCAGCACAGCCCAGGGGCTGCGGCTGGATGGACAGTGGGGCTTTGCCGGTTGGGGCAGAGACCCTGCGGGCTCCTGAGAGCCCTGCTCCTGTGAAGGCCATGTGCCCAAGTGCTGGCCGTGGGCTGTGACAGGAGCGGGCTGTGCAGGTTCTGGGCACCTTCCCCCAGTCCTGCCCCCTGGAACGCGGGCGGGACGGTTGGAGCTCGGGTCACCGGGGTTGGGGTGGCTCTAAATCCCAGGACAAGTGTCCTTATAAGAAGAGAAGAGGACACAGAGACACAGAGAAGAGGCCATGTGAAGACGGGGGCAGAGATGGAGCAATGTGGCCACCGAGGCTGGGAGAGGCGGGAAGGACCCTCCCCTGGAGCCTCCGGAGGGATCACGGCCTTGCGACCCCTGGAGTTTGGACTTCTGGCTCCAGAACTGGGAGGGAATAGATTTCTGCTGCTTTATGTCACTCGTTTGTGGTCATTTGTTACACGGCCCCAGGAGATGAGTACAGCAGGGAGGAGCATTCCAGGCAGAGAGCATTCTGGAGAAGAGTCTGTGGTCAAGTGGCAGCTGGAGGCAAGAGGATGAGGATGGGGGGGGGGGTGAGTGGGAGGAGCCCACGCCACTTAGGCACAGCAGTGACTTCTGAACTCCACCCTCCTGAACCAGGTGGCCCAAGGCTGGGCTCTGGTCAGCTCCAGGCTTCTTCGCAGGACGGCACCCTCCACATCCCAACACCCCCAACATCCCACCTGCCTTCACTTGGACTCCTCCAGTGCTGGGACACTCATTACCACCCTGGTCATGCTTAAGCTGAAATCTGCCTCCTGGACCCCACGCTGTCCCTCTCAGGCGATACCAAACAGGCCCGACCCGGTCTCTCCCCCAGGGTGGTCGCAGTACACTGCCCCCGGCCCTCCCGTGCTTCAGCCTAAATCTGTGAACAGATTCAATGCCTCCATCCCCGCATCCTCTGCCGGGTGTCCTGGTTCCCACCTCTCATTCCTGTGGGGGCCCAGCACCCCTGACCTCCAGTCTCCTCTGGAAAGTGGGCTTGTTGGAACAAGTCCCCTGGTACCTGCACAGCTCCTAGTGCATGCAGTAGGCGCCTAATAAATCTGAGCGCAGCAAACCCTCCTCTAAACGGGGCCCTTCCTTCCATGCTACACAGTCTGGTTTCCCCCTGCCCTCAAGGGCTCCACGCTGTGGGTCCTGACTGGGCCCGGATCCTCTGCCACAGCAGGGCTGCTGAGGGTCTGGGGCCCCGATGCGGTGCTGAGGGGCACGGACCAGGGAGGGGCCAGGTGCTCAGGGCTGCCCTGTGCTTTGTGTGGGGATTTGACAGTCAGAGGGGTGAAGGCCCTTCACCCTCCCCATCCTCAGCCTGGAAGCCCCTGCCTCCCCACCTCCTACCAAACAGGAGGGCGGCCGCAGCTGTGTGCACCCACATTTGCTCCCAAACAAGAGGATCTTATACTCCAGCTTTAGCAGATATGACTTACTGTTCATTTTGTGGTTTAGAGCCACTTAACACGTTTTGGGGTCTCAAAGGTTTGCACGGACTCTTGGGAAGCTGCACGGTGGAGCTGCGCTGCCCACGGGCTTGTCCTGGATCTGGACCCCCAGGACCCCCCGAGGGCTCCCTCCAGCATGGTCCCGTCTGCTGCTTCCCCCAGTGGTGCCTTCTGGCCTTGTAGGCCTGAGCATTAGTCCCCTGTGGAGCCATGGGGAGCAGAATGTCTCCTGGTGTGGCTGTGGCTGTCCCATGGGGCTGGGTGATTTAGAAAAGACAGGATGTGAGCTCCTAAGAGCCAGAGTGTCCCAGGGCTGGGACCCCCATGTCCAACGTACTCGGCAAATGCTCACTGCTTTCCCTCCTCCCAGTGAACCCCCCAAGCAAGCAGTGCCCCGCTTGGGGTATGCAGTGACCGTGGGCTCAATAAACCAGTGTTTGGAATTCTGCGTCAGAGGTCCACCCAGACCATCTGTTCCAGGCACCTGCAGCCTGACCAAAGAGGTGACATTGCAAGCACCGTGCGGTTCATCGCCACCTCCTGGCCTCAAACTCCTTCCACGGTTGACACCCCCGGAATCAAACAAAACAGCAGCCAGCAGCTCTCACCCCCCTACCTGCCTCTCCCCTCCCTTCCCGGCCTTTGAGAAACCGCTCCCACACTCCATCAGGGAGCAGGAGGACGGGTTTGACACATGAGGAAACTGAGGCCCAGGTCAGGAAGGGCTGGCCCGAGGGCATAGGGGCGGGTGGCAGAACCAGGATGCTGGTTCCAGGACAGTGGGGTCAGGCTGGCCCTCGGGCCCTGCTCAGGGCAGTGGGCCCATTGCAGAGGAGGCAGGGCTGCCCTGGGCTGGGTGCTGGGCACGGGCCTCAGAGGCCCACTGGGCCCCTGGATGCGACTGCAGCAGTGGATTTGGGTCTGCGAGCCCCAGAAGGTTCCCAAGGCTGCTCGGAGCATGGCCACGTGGCCGTGGGCTGGGGAGCTTGCCTCTCGGCCAGCCCGCACACCCTGGGACAAGGCCCTGTAAGGGCCCCAGGACTCTGCAGCTGGGGTCGGGGGGTGCCAGGAGAACCACAGCCTCCTGGGCCCCCTCCCAGCGCCAGCGCCCGTGGGAAGGCGAGAGGCCCCGTCCTCCGTGTCCCCACTTCTCTCTGACACTGGTTCCGAAGGGTGGGAGCCCTGCCAAGGATGGCTCCTCGGCGGGCGCCTGGGGTCGAGTCCCGGACCCTCCCTCACCTACAGGGCCCTGGCCAGACCCTCTCCCTCTGGCCTCAGTTTCCTCATCCAACCTCCAAGTCTTGGGGCCACCCAGGAGGAGGGCTCTGCGCACAGCCCCCACCAGTCTGCACACCACCTTCCTCACCGGCTCCTGGGACCCTGCCCACCGAGAAGGACAGAGCCCACCCCCTCCTGGACGGGACTGAGCAGCCCCCGCCTCCAGCATCTGCCTCTGGGTGGGGCCCACACGCCTGGCCTGGCACCTGCCAGGTCCTCCTGGGCCACCTGCCCCAGCTGTGCCGGCCTGTGCCCTGTGGGGAGGCCGTGTTGATGTCTGAGGTGAGTCAACACGGCGGGCTCCCACTGTCAACAGCGCCCGGTGGGCCACAGCTTGGAGATGTCACACTCCGGCCACCTGCTCTGGCTGTCCCCCCACCCCCGCCCCCATCCCCTTACCTGGGCCGCCCTTCCTGGGACCCCGGGGCGCCGAGCAGCTGGTGGAGGCCAGGGGCCCGCTCTCCTGCCCGGGAGATGCCCGGGACATGGAGCGGGAGCTGGATCCAGGAGACTGAATCCTGACGCTGGGTGTGAGGCGGGCCGCCCTCCAGGGGCCAACGTGGGGCCGGGGCCCAAGCACAGCTGTGAGTGCCTCGCCCAACCTCGTGGGACCTCGAGGGAAAGATGAGGGGCCGCGGCCAGCCTGGATTCCTCAGAGCCGAAGGCCTCGTCCCCCAGGCAGCTCTGGGCCTTCTAGCAGCCGCTGCCTGAGGCCTGGGGAAGGGGCGGGGGGCCGCAGGGCTCATGTGACGGGGGCGGGCTTGGGGAGGCCGTGGTGGGGGAGGTCTCCCCACAGCCTGCAGGCGAGGCGGCCAGCTGTGTCACGGTGATAGTGCGACAGGCCAGGACGCAGCGCGCAGCTGTGCCCACCGCTTCCTCCGCAGGAACCATCTGGGCCCGGCCCTGCTGGGCCTTCCTCACGGCCATTCCGGTCTGACCGTCCAACAACTTCCTCCTACCGCCCAGCTGCGACACCCCACCTACCCCAAACCCGGGCGTTCTGGCCTCGGGTGTGTATCCTCAACCTTGGCGGGGGGCAGTGTCCATCTTGCTGGAGCCTTCCACCCCACACACCCCACCCGCCTGTCTCCCCTGGGGCCGGACCTTCCTTCAGCCTGGGGTGGTCTGGGGTCGCCTCCCTCTCCTGCCCTCAGCCAGACTTCCCCCAGAGCACCCTGCCTGGGGTCAATTGTCTGTGGGCATCAGCTGTGCCCTTGAGCCAGACCTCAGGGTGAGTCCTGGCTGGTCCTGGTCTGCAGGTCTGGCCAGGCCCCCTCCCCCTCTGGGCTTCCCCTGCTGCTGCCTAGGGTCACTGGCCCCCCGGGAAGTACTGCCCGCGGGGCTGCTCTGTGCTTGGCCTCCTGCAGTGCTCTGGGGGTCAGCCTCCTGGCTGAGGCTCCTTGGAGACCCTTCCCCCACTTCCCGTTGGAAGTCTTGGGGGGGGCAGTGGCCGATTTGGGTCCACGGCTGGAATTTGCTGGGGGTGTTGGGGCTGCTCCCCTGTCTGAGGGATTCCGGAAACCACATCTGAGCCCCCTGTGACCACTCAGACCCTGGGGGGTGTCCTAGAGCCCCGCCTCACCAGGCACCCAGCAGAGGAGGCAAGACACATCCTAGGCCCTAATAAAGCCAATTACTGAAGGTGTGACAACTGTGGTCAGACGGCGGGAGAGCAGTGGCCCCAAGAAGGAGACCATGTGCCCTGTGCCCCCGATTGCCTGGTAGTTGGCTCCCTGGGACCCAACCACGGCTGCCTGCCGACTCGGCGGTCTCGCACATGCTGGAGGTGTGCGTCCGGCAGGCCTGGGCTGGTGCACAGGCTTCTGTGCTCATTTGATTGACTCAAATTGAATTTTTAGGGAATGCCTCACATGGTGAATAAGTCAAGCAGTGCAGAAGGGTGGGCAGGGAAGAGTAAGAACTACCCACCCCGCCATGTCTCCTGGTGTCTTTCTCCAGAGGCCACCCTGTCACAGCGTCCTTCTAGAGTCACTGCAGGGATGAGCGCATGTCAATTTGAACTAGGCTGTGTTTGTTCCTGGAGGGGGCTGCCCCGTGTGTGCCCTCCCTGCACAGGGGGGCTGCCCCGCGCCCTGGGGACCAGGTGGATAGGAAGATCCATGAACCAGGGGCCAGTCCCTGGGCGTCATGGTTGTCCCCATGGCTCCCCTCCCTGCTTCTTGTGCTCTGACTCGGGGCGGGATGCAGAGTTCTGGGGTCAACCTGGCAGCCCTGCCCCGGCCGGTTTCCTCCTCAGCATGATACAGTGATTGCGGTGGCCCCAGGTCCCAGACTGTGCCCAGGAGAGGAGACGCTGAGCGTGGCCTGGCATGCGGGTAGCACTCAGCTATGCTGCTGCAACTCCGACCGCGGGTATTAGTATTCTCGTCAAGGTCCTCGTTGTTGTTTTCCAGGGGCACCTCAGAACCGGGAAGTGAGAGGGTCTTGGGGAGGCCCGGGTCCCCTGTGAAGGCAACAGGATGGCAGCCTGGGGGGGCAGCCCCCACCCCCACGCCAGGCAGATGTCCGGGCAGCTCGCACCTGTGGGAGCAGCCCCCACAGACGGGACACTTCCACTTTCGTGAGGAGGCCTCGTGTCCTGCTTGGTTCTCTAACCAGCGGGGGCGACAGAGGTCAGGTTGGAAAGAGAAGAGAGTTGCCCACAAGTGAGGAGTGGGGGCTTCCCTGGCCCCTTGGTGGCCATCTCGAGCGTGCTTGCCCGAGGCCTGCTCCCCCCGGGCCGGGCAGTTGGCGCCTGTGGGGAAGCGGACGTTGGCTGTGGCTTTCGGAGCTGGGTGGCCCGGGAGATAAGGAGCTGAGGAGGAAGTGGCTGCAAGAGGGGGGGTGCGGGAGGGGTGGGGTGCAGGAGGGGTGGGGCACCGGGCCTGCCCATCCTGGTCCCAGGGCTGCTCCCTCCAGAGACCGCTGCCCGTCTGCATGGGGGCATGGAGGGAGCGAGGGATCTTCCCTCCCTGCCCCCACTTCCTTCCTCCCTGCAAATACTATGAGGGCCCACGCTGGGGTTACCCAGGTCCCAGGACGGCTCCATTCCAGCTCTCTGGGAACCTGTGGGAGACAGACATTCCATCAATGAGCCCCTGGTAGATGTGGCCTGTGGCGCAGTGAAGGGAGGTCCTTTGGAAACTGTGTCTGAGGATCATTTGGGAGCTGCCTCTGGGGAAGTGAGGGGAAAGGATTCCAGGTAGAGGGGCCCGGAGGTGTCTCACCTACAGGCTTTCAGGAATCTGCAGAACAGCCAGAGAGCTGGAGGGAAGCCAACGGGGGACAGAGGGAGAGACGACAATGGATGGAGGTGGACGGGGAAGTCAGCCAGGCTGAGTGTCTTATTTCTGCCTCCTCTCCTGGCGCATAGGAGCCCCACGACTGCTGAGTGAATGAACGGATGGATGATGGGTAGATGGATGGATGGATGGATGGATAGATTGACGGAAGGATGGATGGGTGGATGGATGGATGGATGGGTGGATGGGTGGGTGGGTGGGTGGGTGGGTGAGTAGATGGGTGGGTGGATGGATGGGTGGGTGGGTGGACAGGTGGATGGATGGATGGGTGGGTGGGTGGATGGATCAGTGTAAACATGATTCTATGCAAGTCTCATGTCAACTCTAGTTTACAGAGGAAGCACTGGGGCCCACAGGGGTGAGGTCCCCAGTCACAAAGCCCCCAGAAGAGGGATACAAGTCACAAGGCAGCCCCAGAGGAGGCCAGACAGGGAGATGTGGGCAGCTCCACAAGAGTCAAACCAGACCAGCGCCCTCTAACCCAGTGCCCGGCAGATGGCTGACTTCTGCTTCCAGGTCCCCAAAGAGGTGTGGTCAGACGGTGGTGGATGACAGGGATGGGGCAGGAAAAAACCTGCCCCCATGGGCTCATTCAGGGCAGAACAGATGAGGCCAGCCCAGAGCTGGACGCCCCACCTGCCATCCCCAGCTCAGGGTGCTGCTGAGCAACCCAGAGCCACAGGGAAGGTGCCACGCGCGTGGCTGGGTGGATGCAGGATTAGTTACAGTGCACTTGCTGGCAGGAGGAGGGCAGCTCTGCCCTTTGGGGTCCGGAGGCTGAGCCCGAACGGGGAACAACCCAGGAGATCCCCAGCCAGCGTCAGCAGGTCTTAACCCCTCTGGTGCCGAGGCCCCTGGGGTCTCTGGTAAAACCCGTGGGCCTCTTCTCAAAACAATGTTTTTGAGAGCACAAAAACATTCATAGAATTACAAAGGAAACCCCTTATATTCAAACATAGTTGCCAAAACATTAGACAATTCCAATGTTGCGACACATGGCTCTTCACAAGGCCGTGATTGTGAAGCAGCGATGGGGGTGAACCATATTCGGAGACGCCGCCACACTGACCCTGGACACGGAATATTAGGCTGAACCCCGTGAAATGCCCAATACTCGGCTGCTGACTCGCAAAAGTGGCCGGTGCAGACGGTTCTGCCAGGGCCGAGGTCCCGGGCCTGGCTGACACTCCCACGGTGGTGGTTAAAGACAATGCTGCACTTTGGGGAGAGGGCAGTGAACTTTAAGATGCAGTTTTTTCCATCCAAGTCCACGGACTCCCCGAATTCTAAGTGAAGAATCGTGGTTCTAGCTCATCTCAAAGACCTCCCCATCCACCACCTGGGCCAGGGCCCTCTGGCCCCGGTGAACCTGCTGCAGTGAGGTTCCCGGAGTCAGAGACCCCCAGGGCCACACCCCCACATGAGCTGTCTTTGCTGAGTGCTCTTGGGCAAGTGATTTAACCTCTCTGGGCCTTAGTTTCCTCAACTGGAAAATAAGAGGACCAGAGGGCTGACCTCACAGGGTGTGGTGAGGATGCAATGAAACAACCCACACACAAATCCTGCTGTCAAGGTCGACTGTGGTCCCTGTGAGACACCCCCCAGCCAGGCAGGGCCCACCCAGGGGAAGGCCTGTATGGTCAGGCCCACCTCCAAGGCGGGCACGTTGTCATGAGAAAATTCTTCCTAATTGAGCTCTGGTCGGTTTCCCTGATGGTCCTGCCTGTCCAGCCCAGGCCTCTTGCCCAGGACGGCCCTTTGGAAGTGGGGAAGCCCCTTCGGTCGCCCTGGCTGCACCCATCACCTCCCTCTCGTGTCTGCAGCAGCCTCCTCCCTCCTCCCAGCCCCCTGGCTCCTGGCCTTCCACCCCCACACCACAGCAGAAAGATCTGCCCAAACTGCTCTGTGGTCACCCCATTCCTCCTCTTAACCTTCAGTGGCTGTCTATGCCTCCAAGATAAAGGCCAGACTTCAAAGGCAACACAGGAGACCCCCACACCCTGTTCCTCTCCCCTCCACGTTCATCTCTCTTGTTCAGAACTGCTTCTCCCCCCAAGGTGCTTTCATGACCTCCGGGCCTTCCCCAATTCCCCCCACAGAATCTTTCCTCACCTGGCAAACTCCTACACATCCCTTGGAGCCCTCAGGAAATGCCCCTCCTGTGCTTCCACAGCCCCTGGATGCCCCATCACAGCATTAGCGCCTTGGGTTGTGGTTGCTGTGGGCTAGTCTCCCTGGACCAGGGTGGGGTCTCACCGTTCTGGTGATGGCTGTGTCCCTGGTGCAGCACCGGGCTCCATTCAAGTCTGATGGGTGTCTGAGTGAGTGCACATGCCCGTCTCTGGACCCCTGCCCCTGCCCCATCTGTAACATCTCTGCTGTGCGTTTACGTTCTCCTCCCCTCAGGACACACAGGTCCGAGGGAGACAGGGAGTGGCCAGCCCTCCTCAGCCCCCCGACCCCCTGCTGTCTGGCTGGTTCAGGGGAAGTGGGTCACTGGGCTCAGGACCCCAAATTGGTTGCCTCTGAAGACCATGGTGCGCTAAGGGGGTGCGCTCCAGGCCCAGCTGCTCAGGGTGGGTCTCGGGAGCCTGGGCACAGGGGAGGCAACCCCGAGGTCGAGGAGGCGTGGCTCGGTGGCCTGTGCCAGGACGGCATGGCTTCCCAAGGCTGGGTGGGTGTGGAGCAAGGAGAACCGCGCCCAGCAGTACTCGCCCTGTGACCTGGGCCAGTGTCCCCCCTCTGAACGTCGCTCGATCAGTGAGCAAGAGGGGGCTTTGGGGCTGAGCCTGCTAGGGCAGAGTCTGCAGAAGGAAACAGGAGAGCTCACAGCTATGCCTGAGACAGCAGAGCTCCCGCTACCGAGCGCGAGACATGCCGGGCGCTCCACGCCGTCCTGTCAAGTCTGCTCAGACCCTGATGAGACTGGAACTGTTAATACCCCATCACCAAGAGGCTCAGAGAGGTTAAGCAACCTGCCCGTGTCACCAGCTGGTGCACAGGGGCCTGGGGTTAGGGACCCAGCCTGGACCCCGGTTGATCCCAGAGGGTAGCTGGGGGGGAGCTGGGTGGAGGATCCCACTGTGACAAGGACCCCGACTTCCCAGCACAGCCCCACTGGACCCCACCCTTGGCCTCTTTGCTCCCCACCAGCCCCCCACCCCTTGGCATCAAGCCCAGGTAAGTCTGGCCCTTCTGCAGGAGAGGAAACCGAGGCTCAGAGAGGGAAGCCACTGCAGGCAGATGGAGAGTCACCTCCGTGTGACCCCAACACTCCTGGGGGGCCAGTCAGCCGGGCCCCGCCCGCCTGCAGAGTGGCATCCTCTGAGTGCTGGGGTGTGGCCCTCCCTGCTCCCTTGAGCGGCCATGCTGCAAAGGGGGAAAGCCCCCCCCAGGCCACTTTCCCTTTGAGGAGCCCCAGGTGGAGGTGGGGGTGGGGCGAGATGCCTCAGCGGTGGCCGCCGTCCTGGTCCCGGTTTCTCTCTGACTCTCTGGGCTGAGGTTTCCCATGTCCCCAAGGGGCCAAGCTGCTGCCAGCACGGAAGCCTGAGTCCGGCCCCCCATTTCAACAATTGGCTCTAATCATGTTTCCTTTGAGTCCATGGGCCATGAGCTCGGCTGACCTGGGCACAGCATGTCTGAACTGGAAAGAACAGAGAAGGGAAAACCCTCCTCTGGGCACGGACGTCGTTTTTTCCTTTTTGCCCTTTTCCTCCTTTCCATCCTGCCTTGGGGTTGGCAACAACTTAAAAGGGGAGGAGATTGGCTCTGGCCCAGCAACCAACCTTCTAGAATGTTCTAGAACATTCTACCCACATAGCCTGGAACCTGAGAACTATAAATCTGGCCAAAGCAGCAGCATCAACACAAGGAAAATCTCGATAACCTGGTAAACAGTACGTGACGAGTGGAACCAGGTGGACTCAGGTACACAGGCCGTCCCTGCCATCCCAGCTCAGGGACATCCCACTCCCCCCTCATCGTAGCGACGGCCACCAAAATTGGGGTGCGGCTCTGCAGCGGACCCAGTGTGAACAGTTGCCACCTGTTGGCTGTTCCAGGCAACGGTGGGGTTGGGGGCCAAAGAGGGCCCAGCCAGGCCAGGCTGGAGGGAGCAGGCTACCCCAGCACACGGAAGGATCCGGGAGCCTCCTGGAGACAGGACGTGAGGCCGGACCTTCCCCAGGTCGCTGGCCGCCTCAGGTGTTGGTGGGTGCTGAAGGGGCTGCACAACCTCCACCACAACTGTTAGCACCCCTGTCACCGTGATGTGGACGCGGCCTTGAGCTGGACGGGAGTGCAGATTGGCCTGCAGCCGCCAGGAAAGAATCTTGGTGTTTTTTATTTTCTTTGTTTTTTAAATTTAAGTTCATATTAACATTTTTTAAAACACGTGTTTAGAGACTATAACACGCACCCACGCGCCAACCCTCAGCCTCACCAAACGGCAATGTCTCAGACGTCAGATCTTTTCATCTTTTAAGGAAGAAAACTTTGCAGCAGATGGGGACTCCGCATCCACTGGAGGCAGCACCTCCTGAATCCGGTGTCCGTCAGCCATGGACGCGCCACGCACCCTCCGGGTGTTGGGGACAGTGACCTGAGACAAGTGACGGCCCAGGGACAGGAGGTTTATCGTGCTGGCCATGAGGCTGGGGTTCACTGGAGGAGGCCCCCATCTCTGCTACTATTTACTTACATTTTTCTTTAAAACCCAAACTGTTCTTGTTGAAACTCAAATTCCAGCTGCAGCCTTTTCCTAGGCCGTCAAGCCCAGACCACGAGGTGCGGCCGGCAGCCGCTGTGCCGACTCCTGCGGGTCCCGAGGCGAGCACCTCTGCCTCTGCTCCTGCAGCTCCCATCACTCAAAACCCCGTCCCCGGTCCGCACTTGCTCAGCCCGGTTCTAGACACCTCAGGATTGGGAGCAGAGGGCCGGGGAGAGGCCCTGACTGGCAGCATCTGTGTCCTCTGGGATCGTGCTGGAAAATCTCAGCCCCCTGGGACCTGCCAAATGGGACACCTGGGGGCCATACGCCCTCTGTTCCCGTGCTGCCTGAGAGGATGCTGTTGGGGAGGAGGTCTGAGGGCCGCGTCTGCAGCCCCACGTCCCCTCTGTCTAAGGGAGCTGTGGTCTAAGACGGGGACACACTCGGGCCACACAGGGAGGTCGTGGCAGAGCTGGGACCTGTGTTTCTCTACGGCACAGGCCCTCCCTCCGGGGAAGCCCCCCCATCCCACCTCTTAGCTGGGACCTTCCCTCCTTCAGCCAGAGCCCCCGTGCCAGAGCCCACGCCCCATTTCACAGACGGGCAAAAAGAGGCCCAGAGGGCAGGGATGGAGTGGAGTGACACACTGCATTAGGGAGTCCCCACCACGTCCCCCCTTAAACAGCTTTATTGCAGTATAATCGACGCACGACGAATGATCCAAGTCCGAGCACATTTGCTGAGTTTTGACATCTGTGCTTCCCGGGTATCGTCACCACGGTCAAGATAGTAAACCTTCTATCACCCCAAAAGTGTCTGTACCTCCCTCTATTATCCTTCCTCCCGTCCCCTGGCAACTGCAGATGGGCTTCCCATCACTACAGAGTAGTTGGCATTTTCTAGAATTTTCTATCCATGGAATCATCAGTGTGTATTCTTCGTCTCCCTTCACTCAGTTCTTCTGAGATTCGTCCATGAGGTTTTGAGGACCAATAGTTCGTCCCTTTTTATCACTGAAGTGTCCTCCTTTGGTGGCCACCCTGGAATCTGTCTATTGGTGATGTCTGGGCTGTGTCCGGTGCTGGGATAGGACAGACACAGCTGCGGGGAACACTCATGCACACGTCTTTTGGGGGAATGTAACCTTCACCTCTGCAGGGTAAATACCAGGAGAGGAGCGGGTCTCTCACTTTCTGAGCAGCTGCACACTTTTCCGGGTGCTGAACCCACGACGCCTTTGAGGAGACAGCTCACAGGGGCTGCCGCTGGTTGCCCCCCAGCACCTGCCACCCTGTCTCCTGAGGGACGGACCACCATCTGCTTCCGGAGCCTTCCCCTGTGTGGCCCTGGACCCCAGGGAAAGCAGACCCTCACCCCAGGCCCGAGTGGTCCCGACTGCTGAGCCAAGGGGCTCGCCTCTTGTGATGCGATTGGTTTGAGACAGTGTGTGACCCACTCTGGCAGATGAGATGTGAGGGTAGGCTTGCGGGGGCTCTGGGACAGGCGGCCACTCACTTCTGGGGGCCGCAGAGGCCGGTGGAGAGACTTGTCCCTGACTGCCCTGGATGCTGCCGGCTCTGGCCTCGTGGATACACGCCCTGGAGGGTCCCATCAGGGCTAAGCCCACCCACAGGGAGCTGAGCAGGACTACCCACCCCTGGCCCCCCATGAGCCCCGACTGCCTTTGGTGCCCCCAGCAGCTGCTGTCTAGGCACAGTCCTCTGGGGTCTGCTGGGGGCCCAGGTCTGCACGCCCTCACCTGCATGCAGCCTGGCCGTTTTCCTGTGTCCAGACACCCTGGCCCTGGCCTGAGGCACTGAGGGCCTGGCCATGGTTCCCAGTGTGACTGACAGGAACTCTCATCCTGTCTGTGCCTCAGTCTCCTCACCTGGAACATGGGGCAGGGCAGCAAGGAGGAGCCGAGAGACGGTGCCTGCACCGACTCTGGAAATTACACTTTGTCTGCTCAGCTCTCTCCCCATCCCATTTCTTTTTTTGGGGAACTCCTCCCCCATGGTGGCACAATCATGCTACCCACCCCTGCCATCGAAGGAGAGGGCCCGTGACCCAGGGTGGCCTGTTGCAATCTCCCCTGGGGTGATTCCACAGACGTGGTGGAGACGTTCTCTTTCCTCCAGGTGGTGGTGGGCTGAGTTTGCAGCTGCAGTGCCATCGTGTCTGCCCCAAGGAGAGATCCTCCACGTGGAAAGATGGAGACAAGGAGAGCAGAAGCTGGAGCGCCAGATCCTGACAACATCGTTGAGCCCCTGGATGCAGCTGTGCCTGAACCCCCCCTGGGACATCAGCGTTACAGGCACTAAAACTTCCCTGCGGTTGAGCTAGTTTGAATTACGTTCTGGACACAGCAATGAAGGCAGCCCTGAGTAACAGGTGTCATACCGTGGTGAGGTGTCTATTCACGTATTCATTTACTTCTGTGTCCCAGCCGCTTCTCAGAGCCTCCATGGCCTTCACCAGCCCTGCTTAACCTTGGCTCCACCTTAGCAAGTTTCCCGTCCACTCCGGGCCACAGGAGTGCTTCTGCCCCCATCATGCCCTGATGCCCCTGCAGTGGGAGCCGGTCACACCTGGAGGGACAAGATGTGCCCTGGGCCTGTGTGGGCAACCTGAGGTCAGCACCGGGACTCCATTGTCACAGTCGTCTCTGCCCTTCAGGGCTGCAGGGAGCTCCATGCTGCAGATGAGGTTCTGGGGGTCAGGCCCAGACTTTCCCCGTTTGCACCCTTGGGGTCCCCTGGGTGCCCTTCCCTGTCCCAGGAGGTGCCGAGCTCTGAGCACACCTGGTGCTCAGCGTGGAGGTGGGACACAGGGGCTTCGTGGGAGGAAACTGGGGGAGGATGGAGGAGGAAGGGGGGACGGAGGGGAGGAGTGGAAGAGGGAGGTGGCCCTCCACAGCAGGCCCGGGGGGGGGGCCAGGTGCCGCCCACTAGCTCCCCTTCCCCCATTATCACAGAATGTGGTGGGTTTGTCACTCAGCCACCTGGAGGCTGGCTTTCAGGCTGGGCTCTGGCCTTAACTGACCTTTCAGCTGCCCCCGTGTCGGGACCTTCTCCAGCCCGATCCTGGCTTCTCCCAGCTCCCAGCTGCCTCTCCTGCTCAGCTCCTCTGGGAAGCCTCCATGTCTGCTGTCCCAGGGAGTTTGGCTGCTGGGTCCTGGGAAGGGGCCTTGGGACCCACGGCAGGGCATCGAGGGCCCTGGGGCACCCAGAAACCCAGGAAGGCTGCAGGTCTCTCAATAAACCCCGAGACCCTGGGGCCTCCAGGGGCTCAACAGGTGTGCTGAGGGAGGGGCGGGATGCAGGAATCCTCTCTATGGGGGTCTCAGACCTCATCTGCTGCCATGCTCCCCTCACTCACTCTAGTTCCGGTCCCTGCAGTCTACTTGCTGTTTCATGCACAGGCCAGGCGTAGGGCTGCCCCAGGGCCTTTGCACGCTCTGTGATCTCCCCTGGAGTGCCCCTCCCCCAGTTATCCACTCGGCTCACCCCCTCCCTCTTCGAATCTTTGCCTCCCTCCCTGACCCCTTTGTTTAAAAGTGCGCCTCCTCCCACCCCGCAACTTTGTTCTTCCCAAATAGCGGGTGTCACTTTCTGATGGGATAAATAGTTTGCTTATTAATTTTGTTTACTGCCTGTCCCTCCACCATAAGGTCAGCTCCATGGGGCTTGGTTTTTTGTTTTCTTTTAAACAGACTTTATTTTTTTAGAGCAGTTTTAGGTTTACAGCAAGATTGAGCAGAAGGTACAGAGATTTCCCATATACATCCCCCCTCCCCATGCCTCCCTGCTGTCAACATCCCCCACCAGAGTGGTACGTTTGTTACAGTTGATGAACCTCTATAGACATGTCATCATCACCCAAAGTCCACAGTTACATTAGTGTTCACTGTTGGTGTTGGACATGCCGTGAGTTTGGACAAACGTATAATGATATGTATCCACTGTTGTAGTATCACGCAGAGTAGTTTCACTGCCCTAAAAGTCCTCTGTGTTCTACCTGTTTGTCTCTCCCCTTAACCCCCAGCAACCACTGATGTTTGTACAGTCTCCATAGTTTGTTTTCCCTTTTCCAGAATGTGACAGAGTTGGATCCATACGGTATATGGCCTTTCAGACTGGCTTCTTTCACTTGGTAATATGCGTTTCAGGCTCCTCTGTGCATTTTCATGGCTTGACAGCTCATTTCTTTTTTTTAGTGCTGAATAATATTCCATCGTCTGGACAGGCCACAGTTTGTTTATCCATCCACCTACTGAAGGACATCGTGGTTGCTTCCAGGTTCTGGCAGTTATGAGTAAAGCCACTGTAAACATCTGTGTGCAGGCGTTGTGTGTCCGCGCCCCTGGTGTCTCTCTGTGCGTCTGAATCCCCTTTTCTCTCAAGGACACGAGGCAGAGAGGATGGGGCCACCCCAACTGCCTCCTCTTCACTGAACCACCTCTTGAAAGGCCCTGTCTCTAGACACAGCCACATTCGGAGAGACTGGGGGTTCTGGCTTCAACACAGGAATCTTGTGGGAGGCGATTCAGCACAGAACATTTTTCCTTGAGCCTTTAGACAGAGCACGGCCCTGCTGACACCTTGGTTTTGGGCTTCTTCCCTCCAGAACTCCAAGAGAATGAATGTCTGCTGCTTTAAGCCCCAGCTCGTGGTAGCTTGTTGCAGAGGCCCCTCTGACACGATGGGCACATGTGGCTGTTGTTACTGGTCATGCCCATTTTACAGACAGGAGGCCCGAGGCCAGTGACCTGGGTGACCTTCCCTGCTCCACACCGGGGTTAGTGGGAGCTCCCAACCCGATGCACGCTCCTTTCTGCACACTTGGCTGTTGGTGTGTTGCACAAGTGTTTACTGAGGGCATACCGTGAGCTGGATGCTGTTCTCTATGCTGGGAACCGGGGTGAAGAAGGCCAAGTCCTCACGGGTCTGACATGACCGTGAGGGGGAAAGACAGCAAGACAAGAAATGAAATAAATGTGACATGCTGCATAGTGAGGCTGCTGGGAAGGAAAACATGCAGACAGGAGTTGAGGGCGTCAAAGACGCCACTTCAGGTCAGAGGGCTTCTCCGAAGAGAAGTGGAGCAGGCCCCCAATGACCCAGGGTGTGTGTCAGGTGCCTGTTCTGTGGGAAGAGGCTCTGAGCAGAGCCAGCAGCACGTGCAAAGGCCCCGAGGCAGGAGGGCCCTGCAGGCTGGCCTCTGGCCCCATCGTGTCTCAGGCCCAGAGGACCACCCCCCCCACCCGCCCCCGTGCTGGCTGCTCCTTTATCACAGGCTTCTTGCAAGATTGTTGTCAGCTCCCCTGAAGACAGGGGAGGCCAGACCCTCCCTAACCAGGCGTCGCTGCCTCCCAGGTGGTGAAGACAGACTCCCAGGCTGGCTTGAGGCAAAAATATGGCACATTGGGACGTATTTGGATGTAAATATTTTCAGCCGTGTGAGTAGCTGGGAGATGAGGTCTTGTTCCCTCACGTCTCCAGCTCCGCTGAAGCTGGGAATCTGGGCCATATGGCTCCGCTTCAAGCTGCCCTCCCTCCCTCGTGGTGGGGAAGGAGGCGTGCGCAGGCCAGGCTGTGTCTCCACCTGTTAAGTTAGCGGCTCCCCAGGCCCTGGGGATGTCTGAGTCTGACAGACCTGGGCCTGGGTCCTGGCCCTGCCTCTCGATGGGGCCTTGTCACCTCCCCAAGCCTCACTTTCCCCATCTGCCGAGTGGGCGTTACAGAGCCCTGGTCGTGAGGATGAGGTGGGGGCAGTGCAGGGGCTTGGCCCCGTGCCGGCCGAGGCAGGATGCACATGCCTGGCAGCCCCAGCAGCAGCACTGTTGTTATTTTTCTCTTCCTTGCTCTCGGCTCTGGCCCAGACCAGGGAAGAGCCAGGTGTTCACCTGTGGCCCCACGGGTAGACCAGACGGCCCATTGCGGGGTCGTCATCTCGGGGAGAAAGAGAGCTCAGAGCCTCCCCTGGCCACATGGAGGCCCTCAGAGTTCCTGCGTCCTCCCCCACCAGACCAAGCCTCCTCCCAGCAGAGCTGGAGATCCCTGGGAGCCGGGGAGCCGGAAGCAGAGTCAGGACTCAGACAGAACTGGAGGATGCCTCCACTCAAGAACCTTCACCAGCTCCCCCCACCCCATCGAAGCACGGCTACGTGGGAGCTCAGCATTACAGGCCCTGAACATGCTCACCTCCACCACTGTGGCTCCAGGCAGTTTTTATGAAATCCCCCTCCCCTAGAACGCCCACCACTGCCCCTCACCTCATAGCCAGCTCAAGGGTCCTGTCTAAAGTCATGGGTCATGGGCGATGTGAGCAAGCGCTCAGAGAGGGCCCAGTGCTGTGGTTCCAGACTGAGGCACACTGGAGGGGGCTCAGTGGGGGGGCTGCAGGGTCTTCTCCAATTTCCAATGGAAAACAGAGGCCTGGTGGGGGTGGCTTCAGTGGCTTGCCCAAGGCCACCAGGCAGTGAGTGGCAGACCCATCATGGTCTCCTTCTCTTCACATTCCCCCTCCACCATTGGCCCCAAAGCAGGGCTGGTGGTGGCCCAGGTTGAGCCCAGGGGTTTATGGGTACAAAGCTTTGCATTTCCATTAGGATGCTTTCAGCTGCAAGTAACAGAATATCCAGCTAACAGTGGTTAACAAATACAGACATTTAGTTACCTGGAGATCTGGAGGAGGGGTGCTGGATTAGGTGCGGCAAGCCAACGATGTTGTCAGGGACCCTGGCTCTTTCCACCCTTGTGCTCTGCCATCCCCTCTGTGCTAGCTTGTTGTCTTTTGGCTCATTGCCTCATGGTTCCAAGATGGCTGCTGTAGCTCCAACTCTCATGACTTCTGACCACTCAATCAAGGAGGGAAGAAAAGTTGCCAGGGAGGAAAATCTTTCCCAGAAACCTCTGGGCAGATCTCCCCTTCCAACTTATTGGCTACATGGGTCACGTGGCTGTGCCTAGCTGCAAGGGAGGCTGGGAACATCCCATGTGGTCCCTGCCTTTGGGAGGTGATGAGCTCTCAGTATGCACCTTGGGAGGGAGAGGATGGAGAGGATGGAGGTCAGGGCTCAGAGGAGGTAGAGGTGGCAGGACCAGAAGGAGAGGTGGGGCTTCCCTGAGGCTGGGGCAAGGCTGGGTTTAGGAGAGAAAGGTGGAGGCCTGGACCCTGCTGGCAATCAGCACCCAGAACCATGGGAGGCTGTGAGTGTATCAAGGGGGTGATGCCAGGCCCCCCGCCTCAGGGACAGCACTTGGGCCCTGCTGGGCCCTGGGGCTCAGAGCTGGACACTTCGTGGTGTGCCCTGGGCATGGACAGCACATTTTGAAATGGTGACGATGGGGTGAGGGGCCTGTCCTGGTGAGGGGCTCAGGGCAACTCTGCAGGGACTTAGACAAGTGAAGCGTGAGCCGTTTCTTGTACCAGAGGCCAGGGAGCAAGTTCACACCTGGGGAGGGAAGGCACCCTCATCCTCCTGGGCGGGGGTCTGGAGTCTGCAAACTCTCTGCCTGTGAGCGCCGTATGCTCTCCACTCCAGAGGCTCCTTGGGGAGCTGTGGTGGCGTCTCCCTCGGCCCGGGACTACCCTCCCCCTGGCCTGACTCCACCCTGCTGCCAGCCGCTGCTGGGTGGGGACATGTGCTGGGTGCCGCAGGAGCCCGTTGTCCCTTCTTAATACGACGGGGACCCTTGGCGATGCCTTCCTCCCACAGCCGCCAAGAGGGTCGCGCAGCTTCATGTAAATGCGTGTCTGACGCCTGGTGCGCACTAAGACCCCGAAAGAGGTTAGTTTTTATAATTTGCACTGAAAATCTGAATTCTTACTTTTAAAACAAAGCATCCTTGATTCCTGTAGCTATGCATTCATGCACCAAATACTGATATTTATATTTATGAAGGCAGGTATCTGTCTGTCCCTTCACCACCATGTCCCCAGCACCGGGAGCCGCACCTGACACATAGTGGGTGATCAACAAGTACTTGCTGAATGAATGAATGAAGGAACGAGTGAGTGAGCTGCAGCCTCCTCCGTACCAGCCCCAGGAAGCTGGACGTGGTGGGCCGTGCACGTCTTTTCTTTCCAGGAGGACTGGAGCCCCTTGGGCAGGAACTCATCCCCTGATGCCTCCCCACCCCTGAGACCCTCCCGCAGCTGCAGTCGTGGCCCTGGGAGACAGACGGGCCGGCTGACGCTGGAGACTGTCACCCTCCTTGTGAACAGGGGAGTGCACACACAGGAGGCGCGGTTCGTAGGACCCTCGCGGTCAGTGAGGGACGCAACACCACCTGATGGCTGCGTCTGTGGCCCTGGCCTGCACATCTGTGATTTGGGCAGGCTCCCTGACCACCCTGGGCCTCAGTTTCCCCGTCGTCAGCCAGGGAGAACAGGGTGTCATGAGAGGAAGTGAGCTGTCCTCTGCAGAGCCCCGAGTGCAGAGAGAGAGCCCTGGGCCGGGCGGGCTGGGGGGCTGCTGGGGCCATCTTCCTGCACTGGGCTCCCGAGGCACCTCGGTGGCTGTCATCTCCCCATTCACATCCCAAACAGTTGCTGTGGGGCTGCTGTTTGCAGGATCCTGGTTGGAGCTCTGAAGTCCGAGGCCGCATCCGGCAGCCTTATCTTGGTTCCCGGGAACTTCCCCGCGGCCATGAGGGTGGCCCCAGAGATACCAGGTGTGGGGGGTGCTTTCCTGCCTGTGACAAGATTAAGTAACAAAAGCAGTTGCTGGTGGGAAAATCAGCCTCGACACCCGCCATCTGGCCCTGCCCGGCCCTGCTCTGCCTCCCTTCTAATTTATCTCCCCTGGCCCAGCCCTGCTGGCCACCGTTATCACTCCCAGAGTGGACGAGAGGATTAGGGTCCAGTGCTTTGCTAGAAGCTTCTCCCAAAATCCTCAGCCAAACCCGAGGTGCAAAATGAGGACCCTCCCCCAGAGGCACTTGGAGTGTCTCCAGCCAGCCTCCGGGTAGTGCCCCAAGCTGGTCCCATGTCCCCTCCCTCTGCCCCTGGTGACTCTCCCCTCCTCTCCCCCCGGCCCGGCCCAGGACGCTGTTCTGCTCTCACACCTGCGCTCCGTATGGGCTCCCACCACCCCAAGTCTAACTGAATCCAAAAATATTTCACCGGGGCCCATCTGTCAGCCAACTGATGAACACAGATGTGCTCCGGAGCGCCGAGGCGACTGACAGCAGCAGGGCTGTTTACAGAGGCACCTGCTGCCCCCTTCTCCCTTCCGCTGCCCCTCCCAGCCCCACGAGCCTTCCTCCGGAAGGGTGGCTCCTCCCCCACCGCCCAGGAGGAGCATCCTGGGGTAGGACCTACAAGGAGCCTCACCCAGCAGCTGGGAGTTGGGACCCCGGGTCCAGCTGCGTGCCTGTGCCCTGAGCCCCCACTGTGAACCCGGCCATGGGGTTACAGCAGGGACGGGCCACGGCTCTGCGCTGAACGGAGACGGACAGCCCAGGCACCCAGCACGGCCGCCTCAGGGCATCTGCGCCCGCAGGTCCCTCTGCCTGGAGCCCTCCCCCCAGGGGCCATGTGGCCGCTCCCCCACCTCCTCCAGATCTTTGCTCAGACGAGGTTGGAACTAAAATATGACTTTGTATTTTGCTGTGAGATTCACATTAAGACCTGTCTACTTCATGTGATGAACGTCTTCACTGGTGTCATTTCAAGAGGGGAAGAGAAAGGAAAAAGGCAGGTGTTTCCCCCTCCCCTCCCACGAGGACAAGGCAGAAGCAGGGAGAGCAGCGTGGAGGCTGTGACTCAGGAGTCTGAGGATGGAGCTGGACCAGGGAGGCAGTGGTGGGGGTGGAATGTGATGTAGCTGGAGGGAGAAACAACAGGACTGTCAGTCTGATGAGAAAACGGAGGCTGGGGAGGTGGCCCGGCCTCTGCCAGGCACCTGCACACGTGGCTCTCTGTGGCCACAGCCTGTTCAGTTCCAGGGACAGCAGAGTGAGTGTGGCCCCAGGCCCAAGGGTCTGGATGGCTGGGTAGGAACAGGGCCTGCCCAGAGGGAGACGGGCCACTGTGGCCGAGTCCCGGGGACGTAGCCCTTCACTGCACAGGTGGGGAGACCTGTGTCCAGGCACCCGGACGGCACAGTGGGGCCTCGTCCCCTGGCCCTCAGCTCTCGCCGTGGGTTTTCAGGGGGTGTGGATGTGCCAGCGGCTCTCGCGGTGGCCCTGGGGGCTGTGGGTGGGCAGGAAGGCAGTCCCCTCTAAAGGCACCTTTTTCTCTCCCCGAGGGCCGTGGTCTCCCAGGCAGGAGACGGAGATGGGAGAGCTGGAATCCAAACCCAGCGCCTCCGCCAAGTTCCAGACATCCATGTCCTCTGGTCCCCAGATGGCTGAGATGTGGGTCCCAGGCCCGCCCCGCTCTGCTGAGCAGCAGGACCAGGCGCCCCGGCTGCATTCTCCTGGCTGCGGTCACGGCCCCGAGCCAGCAGGAGAGGCAAGAGTCGGGGGACACAGATCTCTTGAGGACCCTCGGAGGGGCTGGGAGCAAGGACTCCCCACACAGGGGACCTGGACCCCCGACTGTCACCCACCCCTCAGAAGCCTCAGTTTCCCTATCTGTCAAATGGGAATCGGAAGAATTCTGGTGTTTTTATCAAGAATTGCCCAGATCCATGGTTTTTAAGCCTTTTTGAGTACAATCTATAGTGAGAAACACATTTTCTATTGGCCTGATCTTTACATGCTCACGCATGTTCTGTAAATAACGCGTATGTTACTTACCTGTGTGTGTGTATACGCGTATATAAAAAGTCTATGCTTGCATGCACTGAAAACGTTGCGTAAACGACACAGTGTTTCTGTGTCACATGTCTTAGCGATTCTTAACCTTTTTATTGAGGCAAACAGACCTCACGTGGCCACGGTCAGCACCTCCTCCCGCAGCCGCTCTGGCCCCACGATGCTTACTTCTCTGCTTTGTCTCACAGTCCTGCCACCTCCACATCCTCGCCAGAGGCAGAGTGCAGGACTGTGGGGTGGTGCCTGGGACTGCCTGGGCTTTGCCTCCTTCTTCCCGTGTTCGGTCTGTGTTGATGAGTGTCGCTGCTGTGTGTGTTTGTTCATTTCTGCCCAACAAGCTTTGTAAGCAGTCACCTCGCCCTGCCACTCCGTTCCTGGTCGTGCCGGGTTTCCACTGTTACAAGTGCCAACCACGCGCCCCCTGGTGCCTGGGGCGTCCTCCGGGGTTTGGCTCTGGGGGAGGACAGGCTGGCTTCTGGGTTTGCACTTCCCAGCTCTCATGTTTTCCATTTTATTCTATTTCACTAAAAAAATGCTGGTCATAAAACATGTGCTGAGTGAAAGAAGCCAGTCACAAAAGGCGACGTGTGGTGCGAGTCCATCTCTACGAAATGTCCAGAAGAGGCAAATCCATAGAGACAGAAAGTGGACTCATGGTTGCCAGGGGCTGGGGGTTGGGGAAAATGGGGAGTGAGTGCCAGTGGGTACTGGGTTTCCTTTTGGGATGATGAAAAAGTTCTGGAACCAGATAGAGCTGCTCCTGGTGCAAACATGTTGACTCATTCATGCACAGCTGCTGCACCCAGCCCTCCCAGGCCCCGGTACCCCCACCCTGCCCCAACCACTCCAGAACCTCCCTCCAAGACCCCCCCACCATCCAGTAGCTAAACGGGTGGTGCCAGGTCCAGGGGGACCTCTGGGACCCTGCTCTAGCCCCATGTTGACGGCTCTGATGGTGTATCTGTGAGTGTCCTGGGGCGGCCATAACAAAGTCCCACAGACCACAGAAATCTATTCTCCCACCGGCAGGGCTGGTTCCTTCTGAGGCTGAGGGAGAATCTGTCCTAGGCCTCTCTCCCAGCTCCCACTGGTTTGCTGGGGGAGAGGTTTGATGCCCACTGGTTTGATGCTCCTTGGCTTATAGAAGCACCACCCCGATCTCTGCCTCCATCTTCTCACGGGGCTCCCTGTGTGCATGTCTCTCTGTGTCCAAATTTCCCCTTTTTATAAGGACATTCGTCATATTGGTTTGGGGCCCACTCTCCTGATCTCATCTTGACTTGACTACGTCTGCAAAGACTCTATTTCCAAATAAGGTACTAGGGGTCAGGACCTCAACATGAATTTGGGTGGGGACTCAGTTCAACCCATAACAGTTAAATATCCCAAATTTCACCCCTGCCCCAACTCTTGCTCCCCAGAGAGTCCACGCAGAGTGGGGGTGGGGTAGGATTTGGCTGGTGGGATGGGCTTGGGCTTCCCGGGGTGGGGAGGAGGGTCGGAGGGGGGAGGTGAGCACAGTCAACAAGCTGAGCTGCAGGCACGATACACCCGCTGCGCCCAATGCCGCTCTCCTGGCCGTCCGCCTCCTAGCCTTTCATATTAGTCTCACTCAAGCGGCTTGGACGGACCCTTGAGGAGCCGGTCACACTCTATTGGGCCAATAATATGGGTTTTGAGACGGAGTCAAAAGCAGCATCGATTGAATTTACCCCATTGGTGCCCCTAATAGGTTACTCATCTGGGTGCCGTGCACACGATCCCTGGTGGCAGCCCCAGCCCAGCAGCCTTGCTGGTGGATCCCGGCCCTGGACTGACGTGACGGAGGAGGATGCAGATCTCCTGCTCGAGTTTGGAGTTTGGGAGAGGCCAGCCGCACAGCAGCCTGTGGGATCCCTCCTGGGGCCGTGTGTGAATGCATTTTCTCTCCCTTATGAGGGAGGCTGCTTGCACTCAGTTTAAGGACCGACCTCTAAGGCCCCTGGGCCCTGAGATGGAGCTGCTGCCCGGGACAGGCCAGGATTCCAGAGAGTGTCAGCCAGGTCCCCCTGTCCCGCCTCAGGCTGCCTGGAGGTTCCACGGTGGTCAGAGTGGAGAGTGGATGGGCTCTGTAGAATTGATCGCGAACCGTCGTGTATACTATCCCTCCCCCTGGACGACACTGCCCACAGCCTGATTGTGAGGTCCGGGGAGCAGGCTGGCCTCCCCACCTTCTGGGCCCTCTAAAGGCCTGTGGGGCTCTTTAGACACCTGCCCACCTGTAGGAGGGGGCTGACCTCTGTGTGAACTGGTTCCCCCAACTCTCTCTGTCTCTGTCTCTCTGTCTGTCTGTCTCTGCCTGTCTGTCTCTCCATCTCTCCCCACTCCCACTCTCTCGCTGCCACACTTTCTCCCCTCCCAGCTGCAGTGCCCGTTGCTGTGTCACCCTTCCTCACTCTGACAGGCCACCTGCCTCAGCTGACCTTCTCTCACGACTGGGAACTATAAGAGAAGCCTCTTGCAAGCCCGCCCAGTGTTGGGGCCTCTGCAGGGCCCGTGGGCGGCACTGTCACCATTATGGCCACTTTACAGATGAGGAGACTGAGGCCCGGACAGTAGAGGCACCTGCCCGAGGCCCATGTTGGTTGGTCGCAGCTATTCTGGGGCCAGAGCCCGCCGTCTCTCATGCTTTGTCGCCTGTGCTCCCCATGCTTGGTACAGCTGCGAGTTGTCAACAGCGAATATTTCCTGCAGGTGGGGGTGAGTGTGTCAGCCCTGCAGACAGGGTTTAGGGAAGCAGAGTGTCCACCCTTGAGCTGCTGAATCCACTTGCTCCTTATAGGAAATTTGGCCTGACTGAGGAAAACTCTTCCAGAAGTGTGGTTGGTCGTGTTTTCTGGGGAAAGTCTTAGGAGAAGAAGCGGAAGACTCCATTGACCACCGCTGTGGGGGATCCTGGGGCCACGGCTGACACCACCCACTCTGGACCCCTCACCCCTGCTGAGCGTCTCTGCTGCCCAGACCCCATTCCTAAGGGAACGAGCCCCTGGTCACCAGGCTCCTCGTGGGCATGGCTGCTGTATTGTCTCCATTAAAATCGGGCACAGGGGCAGCGTGAGGTCCCCGGGGGGTACACGGGTGCTTCTCTGCCCTTGTTGGGTTATAGTACCCCATCTCCCGATGCTCAGATAAGACACCCACCAGAAGTTCTGGAACAGTTATCAATCAGCATGTCTGGCTTCCAACAATAAAGAAATTACAAGACAGACCAACAAGAAAGCAGAACCTTGCTGACGAGACTGAGCAGGTGTCAAAGCAGACACCGATGTGACACAGACGCCAGGCTTCAGACACACACGGGGAGTTTAAAATAACGATGATTAGTATGTTAAGGGATCTGACGGGGAAAGAGGACAACATGCAGGAACAGATGGATAATGTGAGCAGAGAGATGCAAACTCTGAGAAAGAAGAAAAAGGAAATGTTAGAAATCAACACGGTAACAGAAATGAAGAAGCCATCCACGCATGTGTAGTGGACTCCACAGGGCTGAGAAGAATCAGTGAACCTGAAGTAGGTCGACAGAAAATTCCTAAACTGAAACAAAAAGAAAAAGAGAAGAAAAAAAACAGAATATCCAAGAACCGTGGGACAATACCAACAGGTGGACTCTGTGAGTAATCGGAATGCCAGAGGAGAAGCAAGGGAGGACAGAGCAGGAGGAGTATTTGAAGCAACAATGGCCAAGAACTTTCCAAAGTTAACGACAGACACCAAACCACAGATCCTGGGAGCTCAGAGAACACCGAGCAGGATGAAAACAACAGCAGCAACACAGCCAAAAGCCCACACCTAGGCATGTTGTACTCAAACGACAAAAAGCCAAAGACAAGAGAAAATCTTGAAAGAATCCAGAGGGAACACCTTCCTAGAGAAGAACAGGGATGAGCATTACAATGGATTTCTTGTCAGAAACCAGGCAAGCAAGGAGAGAGTGGAGTGAAATATTTCAAATGTTGAATGAAAAAAAACACCAACCTAGGGGCCAGCCTGGTGGCATAGTGGTTGAGTTCACGAGTTCTGCTTTGGCAGCCCAGGGTTCTCCGGTTTGGATCCTGGGCTTGGACCTATGCACCACTCATTAGGCCATGCTGTGGCAGCATCCCACATACAAAGTAGAGGAAGATAGGCACAGATGTTAGCTCAGGGCCAATCTTCCTCAGCAAAAAGAGGAGGATTGGCAATAGATGTTAGCTCAGGGCCAATCTTCCTCACACACAAAAAAAGAAAGAAACAAGAGACCACCAACCTATAAGTTGGTGAAATTATCCTTCAAAAGTGAAGGAAAAACAAAGACTTCCTCAGACAAACAAAAACTGAGGGAACTCATCACCAGCAGACTTGCCTTGCAAGAAATGTTTTTTAAAAAGTCCTCAGGCAGAAATAAAGTTATATAGGTGAGAAACTTGGGTCTACAGAAGGAAAAGAAGAGCATCAAAGAAGAAAATAAACAAAGGTAAAACAAAATCTACTGTTTCTCTAATTCTTAACTGATCTAAAGGAACTGCATACAGAAATCATAGTGACAATGTGTGGGCAACTATAGCACATGGATAACTGAGGTGCACAGCAGTCATTTCACAAAGGATGAGAGGGAGCAATCGGGAATTCTCCCACTACGTGAGGTCCCTGCCATACACATGAAGCAACATAGTGTTATTTGAAGGTGGGCTTAGATTAATTAAAAATGAGTACTGCCAACTCTGGAACAACTACTAAAATTTTTTAAAGTATTATTGATATGCTAGGGGAGGAGATAGAAGGAATCATATCAATACTCAATTAAAATCAGAGAAGGCAGGAAAATATGGGGGAATCCACACTCTTCAAAGGAAGAAATAGAATCTAAAGTCTCCACAATGCACCATCCCCAATACTCAATACACAATAACAAAATTACCAGCTGTGAAGAATCAGGAAAACACAATCCACAGTCAACAGAAAAATCAGGTCACGGTGGTAGACACTCAGATGACAAATGACCCACAGATTAGACTCAGTAATGAGGACTTTAAAGCAGCTGTTACAAATGTGTTCAAATGCTTAACAAAAAGATGTCCATAATGAGTAAACAGACAGGATTCCCCAGCAGAGAAATAAAAACTAAAAAAGAAACTAATAGAAATTCTAGAACTAAAAAGTACATATTTGAAATAAAAAAATTCACTAGGTGGGATTAACATCGATTAGACACCACAGAAGAAAGGACTTGTGAACTTGAAGACGGAGCAATAGAAATCATCTCTTCTGGGCCCACTTGGTGGCATAGCAGTTAAGTTTGAGTGTTCTGCTTTGGCGGCCTGGGGTTCGCTGGTTCAGATCCTGGGCACGGACCTACTCATCGCACATCAAGCCATGTTGAGGCAGCATCCCGCATAGAAGAACTACAACTCTACAACTATGACACACAACTATGTACTGGGGCTTTGGGGAGAAAAAAGAAAAAAAGAGGAAGATTGGCAACAGATGTTAGCGCAAGGCCACTCTTCCTCAAAAGATAAATAAATAAAGGAAAACACTTAAGAGATTTCATAAAAACAAAAAGAAACCATCTCTTCTAAAGAACAGTGATTTTATTTTATTTTTATAATTTTATTTATTTATTTTTTCCCCAAAGCCCCAGTAGATAGTTGTATGTCCTAGTTGCACATCCTTCTAGTTGCTGTATGTGGGACACGGCCTCAGCATGGCCGGAGAAGCGGTGCATCGGTGCACACCCGGGATCCGAACTGGGGCTGCCAGCAGCGGCGCGTGCACACTTTAACCACTAAGCCACGGCGCCGGCCCAGAACAGTGATTTTAAAAACACTGAAAAAAAAGGAACAGAGCCTAGTGATCTGCAGAACAATATAAAACTGTCTAATACACGTGTAACTGGAATCCCAGAATGGGAGGAGAGAGAAATTGGGGCAGAAAAAATATTTAAAGAAATAATGGTCAAAACTTCCCTGAATTTAGTGAAAACCATCAATTTACAGACCCAAGAAGTTCAGTGAACCTCGGACAGGATAAATATAGAGAAAACCACACATAGACACATCATACTCAAATTTCTGAAAGCTAAAGAAAATCATGAAAGCAGCCAAAGAAAAAGAGCATGTTGCATTTGGGGGAACAAACCTTCAAACTTCATACCTGCTCCCACATGTCCATCCTCTTGTCTCTCCCCAGATCTCTTTGCCTCAGTGTTCCAATCTTTCTCCTTCAAGGCCCCTGACCAGGCCAGGCCATTTTCCAATGTGCATGAGTCCCTGTTTATTCTTACCTAGCGCATGTCCTTGCTGCTCCCTACGTGGGTGACCAGGTGCCCCGTCCACAGCTCTGCCCCAGGAGGACTCTGCTCACCACTGTCTGTGAAGGAGACCCCCGAGTGGGGCTGTAGAGCAGTGGCCTGCCACTGTCACCTCACAACAACACACTGGAATGACCCATCTGAGAAGGTCCTCTGCCAGCTGACCATAACAGCCCCCATGCAGCCGTAGATGCACACTGAGAGGGGGGTGCTGGTAGATGATGGGGGTCTACTTTTCATGCAGCTTTCTCTCACACCCAGTCCTGGATGTACCACTTCCGTCAGATGATGGATGGCTGCTGAGCCTAACGTCTTGGTAGGGTGTATGCAACCTCACTCATGATGGGCAGCTCTGGCTGCATCGTCCCTTGATGCACCGTGGTCAGTTGTTCTTTCTTTCTCAGGACCAGCAGCATGTGGGAGCTTCTTTTTGAATGGTGTGTCGTTCTCTGCTGCAGAGGGCATGTCCTTGCTCCAGATACCCAGAGGTCTGCATTTTGGTTCTCTGTGGGAACTTGCTACAAATGCCATACAGTGTTTTCTCTCACCACAGATGCCCCTGCGCCATAGGACGTGCCAGGCTATATGGTCAGTGGCAGGGCTGCTGACACCACAGCCTGGACCTGCTCCTGAGCCCTTCCCTGCCTGGGCCCCCCTCAAAGCTGGCAGCATTTGTGTCCCTGGAACATGGGTCACAGCACGATTCTCAAGTGTCAAAGGTGCAGTCTCCTTATCTCAGGGCCCTACCAAGCCCTCCTTCCGTGTGGTGGGAAGAGCAAGAAACAATTATTTGTTCTCTACTTTGGAGGGGACACCCTAACACACCCCAGGTGACTTGATCCTTAAAATCTCAACTGATGTGGCTCACCCTCGAATCTTTCTATGGTTTATCTCCACCCTCTGGGGTGCAGGAATCTTACTCTGGCCTCCTGCGTGCTTCCTGCTCCTCTGGTCCAGTTAGCACGGTGTCACTGATCTACAGATCACTGTGTGTTCTGCTGGACATCCAGATGAGACAGGCAGTGAGCTGGAGAGTTGCCGTAGCCCTGGGGAAGAACCGAGACATCACTGCTATCCATACCTCTTGACCCTCCTTCTTGACGGGTGTGAAAAAATTCCTCATTAGCCAGGTCTGCGGCTGTTGACCACGTGGTGCGGGCTGCAGTGATGTTCTCCGGCAAAGATACCACTGCTGGCACATTATCTACAACTTGGCTGCTTGGTTAAATGTGTGCAGTTCACTGTTATCTGCTATTGACAATCTGGCTTTTGTAGGGACCAGACAGGTGGGTTAAATGGAGCTAAGACAGGGCCATGTGCCTACATTCTCTAAGTCTTTGAGTGTGGCACAAATCTCTGCCATTCTCCCAGAAGTTGAGATTGTTTTTGAGTTACTGTGTTGCAATGGAGTCAGAGGCTTGCAAATTCAGACTTTCACTTGGCCTTCTCCACTAAGAACCAATGTGAGGGCTCCATGCCTCCTAAGTGTGGCAACTCAATCACACATTCAGAGGCCAGGGAGATGACCACCAGGCGGGTGCGTGGACCCCATGGCTTACACAGCCTCCAAGTGTCCCCACCTCACAGGGCACTGGTGGTGCTGGGGGCTCTGTTTCCAATGATCCTCAGACTGGGTACTCCCTTTCCTCAATGACCAGGCACTTGATAGATGGCCCGTTGGAAGGCCTGGGGGATTTGAGTGGATACACTCTCTGTGGCCTGGCAGGGCCTTCCTTGTCTGGTTGGCCGCTCCTTCTGTCAGTGGCTTCTGGATCTAAGAACTGGCTCAGCTTCGAAAACTGGGCAGAGGAGCGCCACGTATTTGGGGGGAGGGCAGCTGCTCTCAGCCCCCTGGTCACCTGTTCTCATGAATTAGCAGTACCGGCTGGCATCCCTCTGTCTTCTTGCGGAATGCCGGGTCCTGCTGACCTCCAGGCTCTCTGCAGCTGGGACCCGCCTGCCGCTCCGACCTGCCGCCTGCGGCCTCGTCGCTCCCACCTGGCTTCTGATGGCCAGGTGCCATAGCTGCCCGCTGGTATTTTGGCTCCTACAGTCCCCGTGGCTCTCAGGGAGGCCAGTTCTGGGCATTACCTCCCAGCCGGCCCACAGAGAACAGCCAGCACTGCTCCCCTTGGGTTCTGGTGTCCCTCACCTGTGCCTCCCTTGTCACTGCACACAGAGTGTCATCGGCCCCGGCTGCCCTCCTCTGGGGCCGTTGATGCCTTTCTGATCCATCCACATAGCAGGTCCAACACTTCTCTTGCACTTGGTGTGGCTCTGCCTTCTCTCTGCTGCCCAGCACCATGCTGGCAGGAGGGTAGCACCAACCACCTTCTGGAGTCCTTGTCAGGGTGACAAATCCTGTGTTACAGGGTCGTGTCCATATTGACTAGCTCCCATCATCCCACGCCCCGTCCCCGTCCAGCAGCCTCAGGGCCCGATCCTGCCCTGCCCCACTCCAGCCCTCACAGGCACCTGTCAGCTGAACCCCACAGCTGCTTCGCCAGGTCCCCTCCCTCAGCAGGCAGGGTCTGAGGTCTGCCCTTGTCACTGCTCTGAGCCAGGAGGGGAGTGGGGAGATAGGGGTGGCGGGCATCGTCTTGGGGGCCCTGCCTGGTCTTCCAGCAGGACGGGCCATTGTCATTAACAACCCGTGGGCCCCGCAGGTTCGGGGAATCCGGGAGGTTGAGGGTCTCACCACGTCCACATCCACCCGGTTCTTCCTCTGCATAGGACACGCCCTGCTGAGCCTCTGGGGTTGACCTCCTTTGCCCGGCTCCCTCCTCTCTGGGTTCTTTCCCGGGGTGGGGGGGGCTGCCGCTCTGAAACGTGTGGAAATAGTCTTTCTGCACATCCACCTCCCTTCCCGGTCTACGTGATTGTGAGTAACTAACACGACAAATGTTGAACGAGCACCCACTCTGTGTCAGGTGCCGTTCCAGGCACTGGGGGCGCAGCGTGAGCACAACAGGCACAAACCCCCTCGAGGGGAGACAGGAACTAGATTGACCGAGTGAGATCTATGTGATGCCAGTGGGTGGTAAACCCATGGGAGAACTTACAGCCAGGAACGGGGGGTGTGGGGGGCGCAGGGGCTGCCTGGCCAGGGGTTCCCCAGGGACAAACATGGAGCAAGACTTGAAGGAGGTGAGAGAGCAAGTGGCCCAGGCAGAAGGCACAGACGTTGCAAAGGCCCTGGGGCAGCAGAGGACCTTGGTGCTCAAGGCCAGGGTGGGCAGAGTGGAGGGAGGGAGGTGGGTAGGAGGTGGGGTCAGAGGTTATGCGGGGCTGTCACCAGGGTGGAGCCATGGACTGGCCAGGCTGGGACGAGGGAGCGAGGTAGCCGTGGCAAGAATCCTGGCCAGAGCTGATGGTGGCCTGGACCTGGTGGTGCCAGGGCGGGGAGAGGCTGGTTCTTGAGTGGGTTAAGATAGAGCTGACAGATGGGATGTGGGGGGCGGGGGGCTAGGAGTGTGCCGGGGTGTGTGGGCGGGTGGGCTGCCCAGACGAGACGGGCCGGTGAAGGGGAGCAGGAGCTCGCTCCCCGTGCTCGGTTGGATGCCTCTCCCAGAGAAGGACTTGCAGTGCAGAGCTCAGGGCTGGCTCCGGTCTTGACCATGACTATGGGAGTTGCCAGAAGGGAGATGGTGTTAGCTGCCATCAGGGCAGCAGGTGCCAGTGAGAGGGAAGGGACCCAACGGCCGAGTCCCGGACCTTCCATAGTTTTGGGGGGCCAGTCAAGAGACTGTGGGGAGAGCCAGGACAGCGTGGCACCCTGGAGGCCAGGTGGCAAAGGCATCTCCAGAGTGAAAGGAAGGAGCAGGGGGGCAGGAAGGAGAGAGGTGGGGCTTAGGAGGAGCAGGGGGCAGCGGACCCACAGGCAGCCAGGCACACTCCTGGCTGGGGAAATGGAGGCCCCTCCAAGGAGAGAAGGAGGCAGCGGGCCCAGCAATGAACCCTTGCCAGCCTACTGCCTCTTGGCTGGGCGGCCCAGGCTGGCTGGGCTCTCTCCAGCGTGGGCTCCCCGCCAGCCAAGGCTCCCGGTGCCCGAGCCCAAGCCCACCCCACAGAAGCCTTGCTTCCGTCCCGGCTGCGAAGACTTGGCTCTAAAAATAAGTGCCACCTGGGAGAGGAGACAGATGGGAAGTGGTGCCCCCCCGGCCGCCGGCATCCTGGCACACAGCTGGCCACCCTGGCAGCCCACTCTGCTGGCAGCAGGCCGGGCAAGCTGGGGCTGGCTCTCGCATGGCCCGGTGCACCCCAGCGCATCCATGGCAGAGGAGGAAGGTGGCAACACTGTGTGCCAGCCCCTAGGCGTGGCCCCAGCCTCCTCTCTACTGTCTACACCCCAAGACCCTCCAGTGGAGCATGAGCCACCCTGCTGGGCCGCCTGGCTTCACACCAGCCTTTCTGCTTACTGCACACCTTTGGGCAGGTTCTGTGAGCTGCCTGTGCTTCCTCCTCCTCCTCTGGAAAGCGCCCTGTGAGGATGTGCAGAGCAGACATATGCTGAGTGCCCGGCAAAGGCTGGGGCAGGCGAGCTCTGTAGGCATGGGGATCACCATCGTTCCCAACCCACTGGCACTTTCATCCTCTCGGCTTTGCCCTGGGGGACCCTCCCTCCACCCGGACTGTGTCTCCTTCTCACCCGGCCTCCCAGCCCCTGCTCAGAGCCCTGGGTGGCTTCCCCGGGTGGCAGGTCGTGTGTCTCGAATGATTCGCTCCCTGGCCTTCCCTGAACAGGATTACACCTCACCCCACCTGTGACTCCAAGGACCCCTCTGCCCTCTCTGGAGGGGGATACATCCTGCCCTGTTGGTGCTGGGTGTGGCCACGTGGCCTGGCCCCAGTGGAATGTGGGGGATTGACGGTCGCCACATCCGAGCAGCAGCTTCAGGAGTCACCAGGAGTCTCCACTGCCAGCTCACTCTCACCCCTTTATCTGAGAACAGAACGTCGCCTGTGGGGCTGATTCTGCAACCCGGACTGGGAACAGCCACAGCCGACCTGTCGCTACTGACCAGAAATGTGAGCAAGCAGTCAATATGCGGGTGAAGGCCGCAGAGGTGGGGTTGTTTGTTCCTGCAGCCAAGCTGACCGATATACTGCAGAATGAGCTTCCTCTGTGGTGCACCGACACGTGTTCAAACCAGCGTTATTGCGGTGTAATCTATGTACAATAATATGCATTCATTTTAAATGTACAGTTCAATGTGTGAACCTATGCATTCATTTCTCCAGTTAAGATACAGAACATTTCCATCACTTTGTACCTCCTTAAAATCAATTCTCCTCACCCTCCCCGATTCACTCACGGGTTGATTCCCATCACTATAAGGTAAGTCTTACCGTTTCTGGAACTTCATACAAGCAGAGTCATTGGCACGCCTTGTTTGTGCTCAGCTCCTCACGGCATCTCAGAGACACATGTGTGTGTCACCAGTTCATGCTCCATTGCTGAGCCATCTCAGTATTTCCGCTCACCGCACCCATGCATCCACCCGTCCGCTGACGCATGCTGGGGTCTCCAGTTTTCACCTTTACAAGCGAATGGAGCTGCATGAACGTCTGTGCACAGGACACAGTTTAATTCTGTGGGCACGCAGTTTAATTCCTTCCAGCGACGTCCCTCTGTGTAAAAGTGCTGGTTATTTAGCAAGTGGATTTCCTCTTAGAAGAAGTTTCCAAACTGTTTTCTCAGCTAGTTGTTCTAATGTTCCATTCCCACAAGCACAGACGAGAGTTCCAGTTGCTCCACGTCCTCGCCAACATCTGACGCTGTCAGGTTTTTTGTTTTCTGTTTTAAATTTCAGCCTTCCTAGCAGGCGTGCCTCGACGGCCTACAGGCTTCTGACTGCGCTTCTCTGATGACGATGACGTTGAACATCTTTTCACGTGCTTGTGGCCATTCATACGTCTTCTACTGAAGCGTCTAAGTGTTTGGGCCACTTTTTACTGGGTTGTTTGCATTTTTATTATTGAGCTGTAAGAGGTCCTTATAACCTATCAATACAAGTTCTTCATCATATATATGTATGGTGTTTATTTTCTTCGTGGCTTCCCTCTTCATTTTCTCAATGGTGTCTTTTGACGAGCAGAGGCTTTAATTTTGATGAAGTGCTTTTATTGTTGTTTCTTCCACAGAGAACGCTTTTTGTGTCCTAACTAAGGAATCGTTGCTGGTAGGTTTTTCTCCTGTTTCCTCCCAAAAGTCACAGACCATTAGCTTCCACACATCAGTCTACGCCCCACTCCACACGAGCATTCTCCCTGTGGCCTGAGGCTCCAGTGGAGACCAGTCCTCTCAGCCCCGGTGTGAAGGGAACGCCCCTTCCCTTGAGTTCCCTGGCGCCTTTGTAGAAGCCACGGGGCGGGCACTGCCATCTCTCCTTGCCCTGAGCCTCGGTCATCCTCGCCATACCCCAGCCTGGGCCCCAGGTGTCCGCACCTACAGTGCTCAGAAGGCTGGTCAGCAGACTGGGCCTGGCTAAGTCTTCTCACTGGATGAGTGCCAGGGCTGCAGACTGGACCACAAACTGGGCAGCTGAAATGTCTTTTCTCACAACTCTGGGGCCGGAAGGTGTTGGGGGCCCAGGCGAGCAGCAGTGGCTCCTGGTCTGGGCTCCGGCCCAGGAGATGGAGCGGCTGGGCCAACCCGAGGGGTGTGTGCAAGGGGAATCAGAGAGGCCTGATGGCTGCGGTGTGAGACATGGGCAAGATGTCGGGGTGTGGTCAGAAGGCAGGGCAGGAGATTGGATGGCCCCATCTGCCATCGTTTCCCGCAGCCGAGGGAGGAAGGAAAGTTGGAGGGGCCTCGAAGTGCGGTTTGGTTCCTAGGAGCGAGGGGCAGCGGGGAGAGAACCCAGAGTGTTAGCCAGGGAGACCCCAGGGTCAAACATGGCGAGGAGAGAAGAGAGGGCCAGACCAGAGGGGTGTGGGGTGGACGGGCCGGGGCTCCCAAGGAGGATCAGGCAGGTTTAAGTTTAGCCAGAAGAACAGAAAATCCCAAGTCACATTAGATGAGCCAGGACTGGAGCCTGTACCCACGCCGCTTCTGCTCCCCATTCGTGGTGGGGGTGTCGTGGAAAGGGGTGAGGAAGATGGCAGAGGGCGAGGCTGTGGTGGCTGTGGCCTCTCGCAGTTTGGGCAGAGCTGGATTGAAGTCCTGGCTCCCACTAATGACGCGACATGGGAGCACGAGGGCTTTTCACTGAGCGGCCTCATGGCTCTGCCGGAGGGGCCCTGGCCTTTCCTCCGGGAGCCACAGGGCTGCCCCCAGGGCCTGCCCTGGCCTGGCAGACCAGCGCCTCTCCAGCTCGGGGCCTCAGCCTTTCTGGCTGCACAATGGGGTGAAGACAACATTTGCTGAACGCTGGTTGTGAGGAAGCGGGAGGCTGGTGGGTGGGGTCCTGGGGCTGTCTTTCCTCCCGACACTGCTGCTGGGCTGCGGGAGGCCTGATCCAGTCACAAAGTCACCGCCTTGTGTGACCTGGCCAACCTTTAGCTTCCTCGACACTTTTCCAGCTCCTGCCTCCTCTGAGCCTTTATCCTGGGCCTGCTGAACCTGCCCCTCTGTCACCCAGGGCCCTCCTGGTGCGGGACCCACGGATGTGGGAGGGAGGAACCTGGATGGGGGCACCTGCCCCGGGGCCACTCCAGGGAGCCCTCAGCCCAGCAGCGGATCCTCCTCTGGGACCACGTGGATTCACCTAGGAATACCCATCCTTTCTGACTCGTCTTCTCTCTCACCTTCATGTGTCCACCCCAGCCAGACGGACAACTCCCCAAACACCCCTTGCCCCAGGGACACCTTGGTCCTAGGCATTTCCCACCAGAATCCCCCCCGGGTCTCCCTGCCCTCTGGGCCAGGGGCTTCTCTCTTGCTCTGACCTCAGTCTGTACTCTGAGTGTCTGCCTCCCCACTCCAGACGCAATCACCGGGGCCCCTTGAGAGTGGCCTGAGTGTCCCTCCTGCCCGGCCCAGGGTGCCTGTGGCAGGGGCTGACCCAACACCATGTGACTTCTCTAGGCAGCTGGCAGGAATATCAGCTTAACCGGGTGCCTCGGGTCTCCAGGTAGAGAGGGCAATGTGTCCTTGCAGCCCTGACCTTTCTTTTTTCAGTGACAGAAACCACATTGATCTTCGCCAGCTCCATGTTCTTCAGCATGAATACTGGAAAATAACATCCCAAATGCACACGGCCGCCCTCCTCCCTGATTCTCTGATTTCCACTTTTTAGAACAATTCTTGCCGTTTCCATCCCTTTCTGGGGTGGCCTCTGGTTATCACACTGTTTATGAAGAAGATGGCAAAGAAGTCTCTGGAGCACGTGCCCACATCCGGTTGGGTGGGGTTCCACCTCCTGAGAACACGGGGCCCTCCTAAGTCCCTGGGTCGCTGGGGGTCGGCTGCTGTATTGTCAGGGTGGGCTGGGCTTGCTGCTGGAGCAAATTACCCCCAGATCTCAGCGATTTGGCACAAGCAAACTTTATTTTCTTCTCACACAAATGTGGCTGTGAGTGGAGCCCCCCACTCCCCCAGGACAGCATCCTCCTGCGGGGATTCCCAGCTGAGGCTGCTCAGACCTCCCACAGCCACCACCTCAGCATCTCAGGGTGGAGCTGGGGCCCTGGAGTGGTTCGTGCCCTCCTAATGCAGGGTTGGGAAACGTGGGTGCGCATGGGGCTTGGGGGCAGCACAGCCGTGCTGCTGCCTTTGGGGTTGGTGAGCTCAGCGCCAGGGAGCCTTTCGTGCCCAGGTTCCCGTACTTGCGTTCCTTGGTACTCAGGCCCCATTCCCACCCTTGGGTTAATTTCCTCCTTCAACAAACTTGCACTAACCGCCTTTGCGGAGGAGGCACCGGGCTCATTGCTGCGGATCTGGAGTGGGTGGGGACACTGCCATTCAAGCCTGCGAGAGAATCTCAGCCAGGAAGGGGAAGGCACAAATGTCCTGGGGCTGCTGTAACAAATGACTACAGACTGGAGGCTTAAAACAGCAGAAATCTATTCCCTCCCAGTTCTAGAGGGCGGAATTCTGAAATACAGGGCCAGAGGCTCCAGGGGAGGTGCTTCCTGCCTCTTCCAGCTCTGGGGCTCCTGGCGCCCCTGGCGCCCCTGGGCTTGTGGCCGCACCGCTCCATCTCTGCCCCGTCTTCACATGGCCTCTCCCGTGTCTGAAGCGCTCTCTTCTCTTATAAAGGCTTCAGTCACTGGAGCTAGGGCCATCCTAATCCAGGACCATCTCATCTTGAGGTTCTTCACTATCACATCTGCAAAGGCTCTTTTTCCAGACAAGGTCACATTTACAAGTTCCGGGGGTTAGGATGTGGACATATCTTTTTGGGAGACTCTATTCAACCCACTACAGGGGCATTGATGATACTAGACCAGGGACATGGAGGACTGGTCCCTCCTATGGGCTGGGCCTTTACTATAAGCCACTTCACCTGCTGTCTTGGTTAGTTGTCCTAACAGGGACATGATCCTCCGGCTCCTCAGGAGGGAAGGAGACACAGAGAGGTGAGGTGAGCTCAACTGAGCCCTCCACACTCTTCGGCACCAGCCCTGCCCCGGACGCAGAGGCGGCTCCAAAGGCTGGCACTCTGCAATTCCTCTCCTTCATGAGTCGCCAGCGCAGAGCAAGGTGGCGGAGACTGATAACCTTTCGGAACCTCGGCTTCCTCGTCTGGGGAAGGAAGATAATCACGTTTCCCCAGATCAGTGGAGACAGGGGTGGGGAAGCCGGCTTGGACCCGGCCTTTTCCTCGACTGGGACAGGCTCCTCTTCACCCTGGCTCCCACGACATCCGGGGTCCCTCAGGGGCTGTGAGTTAAGGCTCCTTGTAATTGATCCCTCATCGGGGCTGGGCTCGGAATTCAAGACGTGGTGAGGGGTGAGGACAGGAGAGCCGGGGGCTTGGATCTGGAAGGGGTGAATCTGGGAAGCACCCCACGCAGGAGGGGGAGCAGGGAGAAGATGAGGCACCCAAAGCGGAGCGAGGAGAGGGAAGATGAGAAGGGCAGGGACTGGGAGATGGGGGGACAGGGAGGGGACGGGACCCTTACCCCAGTCCTCACCCCTCCTCCTCCTTCCCCAGCCTGGTCAGGGCAGCAGAGGCAGAGAGATGTAAGCAACCGGCAGCCTTGCCTTGTTGCAAAGAAAATATTCCCTGAAAGACATTAAAATGAAGTAAATAAAGGAGATAAAAATGGAAATATCAAGGCAGCAACTTCTCTCTTGATTACAAAGCAGGCAGCGGGAGGCGGGGCGCAGGCCCTTGAAGACGCAGCTGCAGAGCGGGGCGGCCTGATAAGGGCCCGGCTGCCTGTGCCCACAAGATAAGGCCGGCTGCTGCCTGTCCTCCCTCCCGCCATCAACATTCACGGGCCCACCAACTGGCGTTCCAGATAGAATAAATATAGACCGCTGCTGCTGCCGAGAACTTATGAATCCACTTCAGGCATTTAAACGCCGTGGAAAACACTGAGTTGAGAGCTCAGCCGTCAGGAGCATGACACTCCATCGCGCTCTCCCCTTTCTATGCTCTCCTTGGCCGTTGTCTCTGGCTCTCGAGTTCCACTTGGAAGGGAGTTTCCAGATGCAGGTGGAGGACCAGGAGGGGAGAGCAGGTGCAGACACCTGACGGAGGAGGGTCCCGGGGAGGGGGAGGCAGGCGGGTGGCAGCCCCAGCCAGGCTACGGGGGCTGCAGTGATTCCAGAGGGAAACGGCTTGATGTTGGCACAGGGGACTCTGCGCATGGGCAGGGGCCCCGGGCAGCCTCGTCCTCTGAGCCCTTTGTGTGCAGGGTGTGGCCTCTTCCTCCCGAGCTGTCAGCCGCTGGCAGAGACGCAGGCTGAATACACAACCATACAGACAAATGCACAATTATGGGAAAGGGAAAGTAAGAGATGCGACCGGGGCAGAGCAGCGGCTGGAGCGGAGGACGTCCACAGGGGCTGTTCAGAGCCCTCGAGGCTCCCCTCCTCAGTGACAAGCCCATAGCCCCCAGAGGCCTCCCTTCCTGGCCTTTGGTGGCATCTGTTGTGCTGCCTCCCCAGAGCCCTCTTCCTCCAGAGGTCCACTCGGCGTCTCCCTCATCGCCTTCAGGTCTTTGCCACATCCTCCAAGAGGCCTTCCTTAACCACCCCCTTGCGTCCCGAACCCCCTTTACAACATTGTGCCCCCTACACCACTCACAGTGTGTAAGCACCATGGAACAGGGACTCGTGGCCATTTTACACGACCCCAGAGCTTGGAACAGTGCCTGGCGCACAGTAGGTGTCCCATGCATGTTCACTGAGTGAAGGGAAAGATGGGCACTGGGCACCTGGTTTAGATGCTGGGGGGCTGGGAAGGTGGAATCGCGGAGTGGACAGGGAGCCCAGGCTAAACAACCAGCGAGTGGAAGGAAGGACCTCCAGGCAGAGGGACTGGCTTGTGCAAAGGCCCTGAGGTGGACTCTCATGTGGTCAAGGTGGCTGGAGGAGAGTATGAGAGAAAAGAGGCAGCAGTCAGTGCGCGAGGCAGACGGGACCACGGGCCTTGGATGACTGGGGGATTTTTCCCAAGAGCAATGTGAGAGCATGTCCAGCTCCTCCCACACATGCGGCCACTGGCATACTGACTGCACCCACACACAGCCCCCACATACACAGCCCCCCAACGTACTGACTGAACCCCCACACACAGCCCCCAGCACACACTCATGCTCAGCTCTCTTGGTTCGGGCTCCCCCAGAAGCATGTTCACAGGTGGGCTCTAGCAGCCAGGCGAAGAGACGCTGGGACTGGCAGGCGGACGCCCAGCTGCCACGCACTGAAAAGCCCAGGGACAGAGGGATGGGAGAGCACTGTGGTGTCTCCACATTGTGAAAGCTGCTTGAATCCCAGTCCCAGTGAAGTTTGTCAAATGAGTGGACAAGGTGGTCTTACTAAGTGCACCTAAAGACAAGACCTACGAGTCTACTCGCTGAAGCCCACCTGCACTGCTCCCCAGGGCTGCTGCTCTCCATGTTCCACCCTCCCAGATTCTCCTTATCATAACCTGGTTTCCATGAGGTGGACCAAGGAGAAGGGAGCATGTTTTTCCAAAACAAACACCACATCCCCCCAGCAGAGCAGAACAGACCCTGGAGGGAGGGAGGTGTGTCCCAGGCTCTGGCTCCCAGGCGCTCTTCTTCCAGGTGGAGTTCTTCCACTACTGGCAGCAGAGGTTTTTAAAAAACTGTTAGGATGCATTGCCCGTGGAAAAAGTAAACACTGTGAAACTGGTTTTGGGGACATCTGTATGGTCCCTGCCACACTGCTCCTCTGTCCGTGGTGCTGAACCACCTTCTCTGGGACACGTCCCTCCCCCATCTGGGACCCAGGCACCCGTCCAACCTCTCCCAGACAGTCAGAGCCAGGTGAGAGACAAGAAGCGTCAGGAAGGATGGGAGAGCAGACGAAAGGGAGAGACTCAGAGAGAGAGTGGCAGAGAGAGAGACAAAGAGACAGTGATGGGCTGAGAATCAGACGAAGGAGGACCCTCCACTAACACATCACCTGAGAAAGGAGAGTCTTGTTTTGACATCATTTTTCAACAATCATGGCTTCTAAGGAGATTTTTCGTATGGTTATTTGCCACTGTTCTTCCCACATGCTTCACTTATGGGTCCCCAAGCAGATCTGTGCGAGAATCCACCAGAACTGAGTCAGAGAAGGAGGCCCACCATGCAGGTGCGTGTGTGTAGGTGTGTGTGTTAGGGATGTGTGGATGTATATAAGTGCAGATATCTGCGGATTTGTTACAGCGAGTTGACCACACACAGTCTGGATCTGGTTAAACAGCTTCTGCAGGGCTGTCATCTGATGCTGGACAGGGATGTGGCTGTAAAGTGCAGGAGGGACAGCTGTACCTCACGCGTGACCCCGGGAGGACAGCCCTAGGTTATCTCATGCTTCTGTAGTGACCTGGGGGCTGGGGGCTCCTGCAGAGGCCAGGGCCACACCTTGGAGCTGGACATGCACTTGCCCAGGATCAGAGTTGCTGAAGGAGGGTCAGGGGATGGTGGCGCAGTGGCAAGCCTGGCCACATGCTCCAGGTAACTGCAGATCAGGGACGGCACGTGGGGGCTTCCTCTTTCCCTCCAGAGCCTCACAAGACCCTCCCTCAGGGCCCACCTGGTCTGGAACCCACAGGGATGGGATTCTGGGAAATGCAGCCCAGCCTGGCTGGCTGACTCGGGACAAAGCCATCACAGCAAGGGAGGTGACAGGGAGCCGAGGCCTGGCAGGCCACCCTTGGGCACCCGGCTTGCAAGCTTTCCTTGGTGTCATGGCTAACGGTCTTTGAGGTGGGAACTACCAACGTGTGTGGCCAACTGTGCCCCTCTGGAGCTGGCGCTAGGCCTGGCCTCCCCACCCCGCTGAGCCCCTCGCGCCTTCTGAGCCTGCAGCCTCAGCCCAGTGAGGGAGGCTGCCCCCGTCTGCGTCAGCCTGTGGCCCCATCACGGTGAGCGGACCTCGGCCTCTTCCCGCTCATCAGTTTGCATTGGAAGCCTCTGCCCACTCCTCCTGACTCCAGTAAGGACAGACCCATGGGCCGATGAGTCGGACAGTGGCTGAGCCCTCGCTGCCACCAACGGTACCTAGTCCTTTCTCTTGTTTTGTCTGCAGAACGGGCAGGGCACTCAGAGTGGACTGAGCCTTCCCACATCCTAGATGCAGGGGAGCCAGGCTCTCTAACAGATTTCTTCTGTTGTGAAGGATGGAAAAATCCATCCAAAACTGGCTTAAACCAAAGAGCCAATTTATTGGCTCACATACTGGGGTGATTATGGGATCAATCAAGCTTCAGGAACAGGTTAATCCAGGACTTGGTTTCTCTCTCTACCTTCTCAGCCCTCTTGCGGTTGCAAGATGCTGGATTTGACCCCTTCTATGCTCCCAGTGTCCATTCCGGGCAATGAGTGAGGGGCCACTTCCAAGAATTCCCAGGGGGTGGGGGAAACTTGTTGCCCCTTATTTGCTCCGATGGTGTTGTGGGCCTACCCCTGAGCTGAAATATGGCTAAGGAGACGTGATATGATGGTTCACTGGGGCTCACATTATGTGCTCCATCCCCCAGTTACCTAAAGCACGTGGGTAAGACCAGGGGCTCCTGACAGGATACATCAGCTTTGCTTGCATCAGGAGTGGGTGGGGGTGCTGGGACGACAAATGTCCTCCCCAGGCCCAGAGGCGAAAGGACTTAGAATTATAAACAGTTACTCATTCATTTTTCTCCACCAGCATTTCCTGGGGCCCATCCCAGTGTGTTAGGGAAATGCAGAGTCGAAGACACAGTCCAGAGCACAGGTGTCCAGTGTCGTGAGGAAGACGGACAAAGTCAATAGGATGTTACACTTGAGTATCATGGCCGGACGGTACCCTAGAAATTCAGGGATGGCAAACAGGAGCCATCTCACATGCCAGTCAGTTCACTGCGCCCGAAACTGTGTCAGGAGAGGTTGTGGGGTTGTTAGAGACTGTCACAAAGAGAACAGGGATCCGTCAGTGACAGCTGCATAGGCGCAGTCCTGGGGGAAGTGTGGAGTGAGGGATGCCAGATGTGGGTGCCTTATGGGGAAACTGAGGTCCAGAAAGTTGAAGTGGCTCGTTCAAGGTTTTGGAACAAGTTATCTGCAGGGCTGAGACCAGAAATCGCCTTCCTCTCTCCTAATTTAGATTCTTTCCAAGACATCACAGTGGATTCTAGAGTGAGTTAGACCCAGGGATGAATGGAAATCGGGGCCTGCTGTCCTTTGCTGATTCCTGACCCTCATGTAGCTCAGCCTGCCCACGGGGCAGGGTGGAGGACATAGTGCAAACCAACAGCTGGACTCCTGCAGTCACCCCCGCTGCTACCCAGGGCCTCACCCTCAACATTGCCAACTGTTTCCCTGAGACAAGCGGCTTAAGAAGACCCTCTAGGGGCCGGCCCGGTGGCGCAGCGGTTAAGTGAGCGTGCTCCGCTGCAGCAGCCCGGGGTTCACAGGTTCAGATCCCGGGCGCGCACTGCTTGCTAAGCCATGCTGTGGCAGCGTCCCATACAAAGTGAAGGAGGGTGGGCACAGATGTTAGCCCAGGGCCAATCTTCCTCAAGAGAAAAGGGAAGGATTGGCATCAAATGTTAGCTCAGGGCTGGTCCTCCTCGCAAAAAGAAAAGAAAAAAGAAAAAAGACCCTCCAATTGCCGCCTCCACTCCCACGCCCCAGGCTTCACTCCTTAGACTGATTCAGCCATTCCCAGAAGCACTTACTGGCAGGAATGCCAGAAAGGCACTGGAAGGAACCTGCTCACAGGCTGTCCCTGGGGAAAGGGCTGGGCTCAGAGGAATCCAGTGTGTGTCTTGACATCCCAGGTAGGGCCTAGGGCTAAACTGCTTTTCCTGCATCAGGGAGAGGAGAGCATTTGCAGAACTGTGGTTTCAGCTCATCTCCTTTGTGTCTTAGAAAGCACACATAGCTAAAACCAGCCTGTCCAAGGCTGGGTGCTAGCTTTTCATGGTAGACAGTTTACAAATCTGGGACGTTAACCCTCTGCATTGTTCTCATGGACACACAGTATCCGTACTCTCACTCACCCACCCATCCATCCACCCACCCATCCACCCACTCATCTACCCATCCATCGATCCACCAATCCACCCATCCAACCACCCATCCACCCATCTACCCATCCATCCACCTACCCATCTATCCACCTAACCATCCATCTACCCATCTACCCACCCACCCATCTACCCACCCACCCACCCATCTGCCCATCCACCCATCCATCCATCCATCCACCCACCCACCCATCCATCCATCCACCATCCATTCATCCATCCACCCACCCACCATCCATCCATCCACCCACCATCCATCCACCCATCCACCCATCCATCCACTATCCATCCACCCACCCACCCACCCATCTACCCACAGATATTTGCTGAGTTTGGGCCATGTGTCCAGGCACTTTGTCAGCCTTTGGGAAGTACAACAATGAACAACACCCATGTCTACCCTGAAGCTTCCAATCTAAGGCAAGGTTTCAGGCAGGGATGCACCCACCCTAAGGGCTACAAAAGTGATCCCCTGGGGTGCAGGCAGGAGATATTAGCACCTTTAAATTTATTCCACCTCATTGTTTAAATGATTCCTTCTGTATTTCTGTTTTACATGGGGTGGTGCTCAGCCCCATCTTTCTGCTGGGGGCTGCGGTCAAGGGAGCAAGCGGGAAGATCATTCAGGCAAATAAGAAAGTGTAGCAACTCGGACTGAAAGAGCCTCTGTGGACAGGAGTGTGAGGCTGCAGGACAAAGGGCGTTTGGAGACCTAGGAGGTCTCCTTGGAGGAGATGAGGATTCACTTGGGTCTTGGAGGATGAGTTTGTCAGATGAGGAAGTTGGTGAAGAACATTCCAGGGGCAGAACCAGCACAAGCAGGGACAAGATGTGCTGTGGCTCAGCATGGCTGGAGAAGGGAGAGATGCTCAGGTTGCTGAGGGCTGGGACTGGGGGTGCAGGAGGAGGGTGCAGGGTGGGATCCACAGGGCCTTGGATGCTGGTTAGCCAGGCAGCTTGCACTCCACCCTGGTGGGTGACAGGAGCCACTGAAGGAAGAAGAGGGGATCAGGTGTCCTCCATCAGTATGTGTGTGAGGTTCCGTGGGGACAGGAGGAAGGGGAGGCTGGCACTGCTGGGGGAGGAGGAGTATTCAACGAAGTACAAAATGTCAAGTGCTGCATGCTGTGGTCGTGCATCAACTGACTCTTGCTGTGTAACAAAATGCCCCAAATCTCAGTGGCTTCAAACAGTGATTTACTGTTTCTCATGACTCTGTGGGTTGGCTGTTTCTGCCTGGGTTTACACCTGCCGCTGCTTCAGCCAGAGGTTGCTGGGCTGGACGGGTCAAGATGACCTCACTCAATGCTGGCAGGTGGTCCTGGCTGTCCGTGGAGCCCCTCTGGGCCCCCCAAGAGCTAGACCAGCCTCCTTCCATGGTGTCCTCAGGGTGGCAGTCCAAGAGGGTGAAGTGAAGACTGCACAGCCTCTTAGCGCCAAGGCTCCAAACTTACACGACATCACTTCTGCCACATCCTATTGGCTAAGGCCAGTCAGAGGCCCGTCCAGGCTGGGGGGTGGGAGATGCCAGCTCTTCACGGGAGTTTCCACAAATCCTCTGTGGCCACATTTCATGGAGCACAGTAGCCCAGTGCTGGACAGTGTCTGCTAAGTGCTCACACGCATTTACTGAACATCTCTGTGCAAGGCTGCAGGAAGAGGGGCGAGGTGGGCGCCTGCGGGGGTGCAGAAGAGGAGGGAGCCGGGGGCTGGAGGGAGCAGAGGATGGAGGTGGTTTGCGGAGGAAAGGAGGCCACATAGAAGACTCTGGATGTGATTCTGAGGGTGACAGGGAGGGGAAGTCTTCTGGGCGAGAGGCGCAGGGGTGGGGATGGACACATAGGATTGGGCAGATGAGCAGTGGGGGCTGACCTGGGGGCAGTGAGGATGGCAGAGAGGAGGAGTGGGTGGGCCCGGGCTGGCAAGTGAGGGTCCCCTCAGGGAACTGCTTGGCCCGGGGAGGGACGCGGGGCAGCCCCGGCTCCCATCCCCACAGCCCTGGCCGTGGGCCCTCCCCAGGTCCCCAGGGAGCCTCGAGGGACCACCGCCCCATGGCAGCCCCAGCTGCGTCTCCTCATCCCTGCCCGGGCAAGACTCCAGCCCAGAGAGGAGAGAGGAGAGAGGAGAGGAGGGATCCTCAGATTGAGAAACCGCTGGGGAGAGCTTTTAAAAATGCAATTGAAAGGAAGATAATTAAATCCAATTAAAAACGAACCATGGGGGGAATTCTGAGGATTTCAGGCCGTGGTTTTCCTGTTTTCCGAGTGAGAGCTGGACCTGTAGGTGGAACGAAGGAGGCCAGGCACCCCCAACACCTGTGGGGGCCCAGGCTTCGCTCTCCTTGGACCTGCCCCATGCTTTCCTGCCTCCCGGGGCTCCTTTACGCCCACCCTTCCCCCTTTGGGTGCCCAGGAAGTCCTGCTCTCTCCCAGTGACGCCAGAAGCCAGAAGCGTCAGAGATGCACTCACTCAGCGCTGCTCCCAGACCCCTGAGTTTGTGACCTTCACGCTTGCGTGCACATCACCAGGTGCTTGTTAAATGCGGCTTTGCTGGCCCCACTCATCCTGGCTGGTGATCTGGGGACGATTAATCTGTAGGAAGCCCAGGAGATGCTGGTGGCTAGTGGCCCAGTCGAGTGCCCTCCCTCCAGAGAGGATCAGCCTGCAGCCAGAGAGAAGGCCTGGCCCACGGCTGCACAGGAGCCTGAGGCTCTGTGGTGGCATGCTGCGGAGGGATCTTGGGCAGTGGCCAGTGCACAGAGCAGGGTGGACAGCCAGGGCGCCTCTGCATCCGAGTGCCCAGCAGGGAGCAAGCCTGTGGACGGGCTTCTGGGGAATCTCAGACACACTCCTCCCCCGTCCACTGGCAGGCAGGGCCAGAGCTGTGTGCTATGGGCGCTGAACCCCAGGCTGAGAGTTCCCCGAGGCTGTCTCCCCAGGGCCCAGCCCAGAGCAGGTGCGTCCGCCTTGGTGTCCCCGCACCTTTCCAGGGACAGCCGTGCACACGCAAGCATCTGTGTGACCATGTAGTGTCACATGATACCCGAATGTGTGTGTGATCACGTGATACTGAGTGTGTGAGCTATCTGCCCTCATGCGAGCATGTCTGGCACACCACATCCTGGACCTGCCCCAATGCAGCAGCTTCAGAACAGTGAGTCCAATTCTGGCTGCGCATTGTCACCCCCCAGGGCAAGATGCCCAGTGCCCGCCCCCCGCCCCCCAGAGGTTGTGGGATGGGGTGGGAAGCATGTAGGCGGCATCTAGGCCTGGCTCGGGCCCATCCCGGGAGGTGTTTGGGGCAGGAGCTACTCTGTGTTTTTAACTTCTCAGATAAGTCAACACTCAGCCAGCACTGAGAACCCCACGGGGCCTCCCTGTGTGACTTGCTGGTTTCTGACATGCCTGGTCCTGTTTCTACAGTTCTCTCCATCACCCAGCTTTTGTTGTGTTTGATCCACAGCTGATCCTCAGCAAGGAGCGTTGCGGGGTTCTTGGCTCTCTGCCACTGCACACAACGCCATGTGCCCCTGGGCAAGCACATCCTGAATTCCTGCAAGTGGAGTTGGCAGACTGAAGGGCATTAGATATTGTCTCTTTATGTCAGTCTATTCAGAAGAGTACGGCTAAAGTCTTGCATCGGAGAGGGTGAGCGTCCTCTCTCTGGCTCACGGAAAGGCTGTGCTGCGTTCGCTGGGAGCATGTTCGGTTGCTAATGTTGTTTGGAAGTTCGAGTCTGAATACAAGGATGTGTATGGCCATCGAGCAGTCGTGTGCGGCCTGGGCAGGTGTTTTAGATCGCTCTCTCAGCCTCCACTCCACCCTCTACTTGGAAAGGCTGAAGAGCCGACGTCAATTCTGGGCTCCCTGCAGCCAGCTCCTGGATGCAGATGAGGCCCCACCAACTGCTTTCACAGACGGTGGACAGGTCCTGGCCATGAGCAAAGTCGCAAGACACAACTGTCTCCAGCGCAAGATTTTAGGGGCCAGGCCTAGATGCCGCCTGCATGCTTCCCACCCCATCCCACATCCAGAGCTTGGCCCAGCCCCCCAACAGTGATGAGGTGCAGAAATCTGTTCTTCCTGCCTGCCCAAGGGCAAGGCCCCGGGCTTGGTCAACACAGCACATCTTTACTACAAAGACCTAAATGGTTTTTGTTTCTTTTCCTAGGAGAGACCAGAGGAGGGACTGAGATGAAAGGGGAGGGCTTGGGGGGCGGGGGTAGATGTGCCATCTGGAAGCCAGAACCTTCTAAATGGGCACCAGGGAGGGAGTGAGGGAGAGCCACACACAGGAGGGCACACAGTCGCTTCTCCTCAGAGTTCCCGGGAGAGCCAGCCACATGGCCCCAGCCCACCGCAGGCAGGAGAGCAGTGTCCACACTGGTGGAAGTAGTGACGCCTGCTGCGGGCCGGGGGTTTGCAGGGCCTGGTGGGGAGTGGACTTCTTTCAGGGCAATGAGGAGGCCCGGAGTATTTTGAGAGGAGGGCAGAAGGTACAATGTAAGAGGCTTACACCGGGGAGGAGTGACTGCAGCGGGCAGGTGGGCTCACGGCCCCATCTGTGCAGCCCCCAGTGCAGAGCCCCCATTCTTCTGGAGGCTTCCAAGCCTCCGGCCTCTGGAAGAGGGAGGGAAGTCTGGAGGCCAGAGGACCCAGATGGCAAAAGAGAGCTCCAGAGCCGCGGGCGGGGATGGCAGAACCCTGCAGGAGCCGTCTCTGAAGCAGAGTGTTCAGCAGGCTTCTGCTGCTCGCCACCTTCCGTCAGCCCCTGAAGGCCAGGACACGGAGGGGAAACGGGCCTCCGTGGGACCTCGCCAGGAGCCAGATGTGGAAGGCTGCCCAGCCCTGCACACCACTCTGCAGGGGCTAACAGAGTAGTGGCCGTGCCCCTGGTCTCCAGACGGCCAGGGCGTCTCTGGGTCAGACCGGGCTGAGGGTTGCGGTCCCCCAGCCCCCTCCTGCGGTAACAACCTGCTCCAGGAGCAGCGCTGAGTGGCCCTGCCCGCCCCCTCCTCTCATTGCCGCGTTGCTACTAACTGTTCGCGCGGACACCTGCGTCCTGCCTCCCTCCAGGCCGTCCTTCACCCCAAAGCAGCTCACCCTAATACGCCACTCCTGCTACACAACGCGACCGCACCGCTCCCTGCTCTGGACGGTCCTCCTCCACCGCGCAAGCGCAGTGCCTCCAGGAGCAGGCCTGATGCTCACTGGGCCCAGGATGTGTCAATCATCCCATGTGGGGGAGGGGCTTACACCAAAGGGTAGTGGGGCAGGCGGCCATTAGCCGACAGGTCAGAGCCCGCCTCCCCAGGTGTGGTTACAGGTGAGGCCACCACCAGCTTCTAGGTGGGCACCCAGAGGGACGGGCTTCCCCTGGTCTGGGCCTCGTCAGCGGCTGGTTCCTCAGCCTCCCTCTCCCCCATCCTGCTCCTTCCGCTACACGCGGTTAATGGGGAGGGGGCTCGGTAGGGTCTGGGGGTCCGAAGTCTGTCCCAGCGCCAGGGCTGCTGTCTTCTCCCACCTGACAAGGACATCCAGGGTGGTGCAGGGCACGTCCTGGTGAGGAAGCCGCTGGGGAGGCTCCCCAAGAAAGGGGAGGTCTCCAAGAAGACCCTGGGGCCAGGGGTGATGATTCCTGGAAAGACAATGACAGGGAGTGGAGGTCAGGCTGAGCTGGCTGGGTCCCCAGGCCCCCAACTGGAGCCTACATGGTAGGTGACAAGGTGTGAATCATGGCTAACACACTCCCAGGAGCCTCGTGTGAGGCCTCCATGTCTGAAAACACGGGACCCTGCAGTGCTCACGCCTGCTGGCCCGGCCTTCCCTGTCCCCAGGGTGATGGCAACCCCCCTGTTTAAGACACGCGGCCTTGTGTCACCTCAAAGCAGGAACATGGTGTGGGGGATGGCTGACCTCTCTTGCAGCCCCAGTGCTGCCACTTGCCAGCTTTGTCACCTGGCGTGAGCTGCTTTTAGGCTTCATTCGGAGGGTCGTGTTTGGGAGTGAGATGCACAGAAAATGCTCCATTCACGTTAGCTTTCTCGACGAGGACTAGGTGTCAGCTGCTGCCTTGGTCCGTGGCTTTGCCAGCCCTCCTGCAGTGGACGGTGCACACTGATGGCCGCTCACCCGGTCCTTCCTCCACTTACCCATCAGTGCTTGGTTCAGAAATGGACACGTGGCCCAACAGGAGGAAGACTTTTGGGAAACATTTTTCTGGCTTGTATGGGAGGTCCACAGGACCAACCACCTTCCTCTGTTAGTTACCCCAGGCTGGTGTGGTGGCCGGAGTCACTGAGCCGTCTTACACCAGCTAGGTGAAAGGTCTGAGGCTAGTGAGTTGGCCTGCCCTGGTTTTGAAGATGCTGGCAGAAGACACGAGTTTCCTGAATCAGAGCCAAAGCATGTTGTCACTCCTGGCCCGGCCAGAACCTTGAGCTTCCTGGTGTGTCGGTTTCCCTTCTCCTCCAAGTCCCGTGGCTGGTCCAGGTGGATGCTGTGCGTGCAGGTGTTTGAGGTAGGGATCCCAAAGCTTTTATAATGGGCCGCAAGCAAACTTGCCCAACCTTCACCCCAGAGAACAAACAGCTTTGCCCTCTGCTTTCTCTCCACCATGGCTGCTTGCTAACTGGGCATCCTTGTAAAGATGGCCTGACCCAAAGCTGTCAGTGCATCTGCTTGCAGGATGTGCAGGAGTGTGACAGACCCATGAGACACCATGGCAGAGCAGAGACGTGAAAAGAATACAGGTCTTTGATGACACCGTGAAGCTGGTGAACCCACCCGTGTGGGCTTCTGTCCACTTCTGGACTTCCTCTGCAGAGGTAAAATTTCCTTACTGTTGAAGCTTGTGGTGTGCAGCCAAAAGCACCCGAGGCCACCTGCTTCTCCCTCTGTCTTGCCTGCCTTTAACAGTTTGAGCTGCGGCACGGAATTAAGATCCTGCTCATCTCACTAGGGTGTGGTGAGAACCGAGTGAAGTTCTGTTGGCAAAGTGCTCGGCAAACCACAGAGTTTATCGGAAGGAAGACACGATTATCTCCATTCTTCCTACTCCTGCCGGGCGCAGACTGAGACCTGAATTCACTTCCTGGTGCTTCATTCCAACAGCTGAAATAACGCAAGTTTAGGAAGGAGGAGCCCTACTCCAGCCCCCCTTCGGTAAACTTTTATCAGAGAGGTCTGACAACTAGCTAGGGGTGGGGGGGGGCATTGGGATTGTGGGGCAGAGAAGGCAGAGGCACCTGGTGTTCTACTAGGTGGATGCCATAGACTGAAGGTTGTGTCCCCCCAGGTTCATATGTTGAGACCCAGCCCTCAGTGTGACGTGTTAGGAGGTGGGGCAAGGTCATGAGGGTGGAGCCGCCATGCATGGGATTAGTGCCCTTATGGAGGAGCCCTCTGAGAGCTCGCCCTCCCCTTCTGCCACGTGAGGTCACTGCGAGAAGATGGCCATCTGTGAATCAAGAAGAGTGTCCTCACCAGACACTGAATCTGCCAGTGCCTTGATTTTGGGCCTCTAGCCTCCAGAAATCAGTGGTTGTGGTTCAAGCCCCTGTCTGGGGCATTTGGTCATAGCAGCCTGAACGGACTGATGGGGGAGAGGTGTGGGGGGAGGACAGGAGAGAAATGAAGATGTACAGGGGTGTTTATGTCCAACATGAGTAGGAAACACCAGCGGGCCTGCAGAGTGGGGTGAGCAGTTTGAAGCCCCGCTGCCTGCGTGCGAGAGTTCCCGGTGCCCCACGTCCTCACCAACAGTTGGTTTGTTGGTCTTTTTCATTGTAGCCACTTTGGGGGTGAGCAGTGGTGTCCCAGCAAGGCCTGAACAACTTTCACATGTTCATTGGCTGTTCGGAGATCTTTTGTGAAGGTCTGTTCAAATCTATCGCCTATTGTTCTGACTGCTTTGTAGGAGTTCGTTAGCTATTCGAGGGGAGGTCAGTTCCCTTTGCAGGGAGTGAGGGAGGAGGTGTGACACAGGTGGTCCTTCCTCCTGCCCTGCCAGGCCCACACCCAGCACCAGCCCGACGCTGACCATTCATAGCACCCAGCACTTCCCAGTGTGTGTGCGCAACCAGGGCCCTCAAATAAGGGCTCCTCGGTGTGCAGGGTGCACAGACGGAGCTCACAACACGCATGAGTGATTCAGAGAAGGCTTGCAGCAAACAGGCCAGCTCAGCTCTATTGGATGAGGGCTTTGCGCACTCACCTGACCACGGTTTTGTGGAACGTCTGTAAACGTCATGTGGAAGTCGTGAGTCCTGTTCTGTGAAACGAGAGTGGGAAATGCCGACTCAGTCCAATCCCACCTGGAGACTGGGCGTGTGGACACAGTCTCGTGCACACACCACACACCACACACACTTACACCACACCGCATGCTCCCGGGGGGCTGCCATCCAGCGTCTGGGCAGCATAGCCTTAGCGCTAGCCCTTGGCCATTGTCCCCCTGCACAGGAGCTCCCCTTGCAAAGCCTCCCTCTGTCCTCTGGGGTCTTGGTTCTTAGGAGCTGGGGGTCTCTGCGTCAATGGGGGTGGGGGTGGTAGCGGGCATGGTGCACCCACATCCTGGACCTGCCCAGAGGCTGCCCCCGTCAACCTGGCTTCCTGTCCCCTAAACTCAGACCCCATTCTGTTCTGGGCCTGGGGCTCCCCGCCCCCCAGGACCTCCGAGGCTCCCGCCCTCGTCGCCCCTCGCCTCCCCTCCACCACCTGAGGCTGGCTCTGCCACACATCACATGCCCGTGTTTGGCCACAGCTGGCGGAGCTTATGAAGCCCCACAGTGCCAGGTGCCACCTGGTGAGGAATTAACAACAATAACAACATAGCACATAGCAGAGGAGGGGTGTGAAAAGGCAGGCGGGGACGGGGGCTCCCCGGCACCCTCAGGTCCTGGCTGTCACTGGCCAGTCCAGGTATGACACCTCCAGTCCTCGCCATCCCTCCCACTGGGATGGTGGGCCTCGGCCTACAGGTGCCTCTGTGTCTGTCTCTGTGCGAGAGATGGGCCATGGGCAGCCCTGCTCTGCAGGTGAGGAGGCCCAGCTCCAGAAGCCTGTGTGGCCTTCAGGGCCCTGGTGTGGCCGTCCAGGTCACAGGCATGTTCCCAGCTCCCCAGGGTCCAGGAAGAATGACACGCGAGCTGCGATTGAGGTGCACACACAATGTGCTTCGGGAGTGGGGTGGAAGAGCCCTGGATTTGCTGTGGCGAAATCGGAGGGGCTACCCTCGGTGATGTCTTGGCTTTCCGTAGTGGGGCTGCAGGCAGTGCCAGCAGAAGGGGCCCGGAGCGGGGGCTGGGAAGAGCCGCAGAGCGAGCAGTATCCCCTGGACGGGCTCACAGCCTGGGGTGCCAGGGATCCTTTTGCTCAAGGAGCCTGCACTCTGCAGAGGTGGCTCCAGGAGGGCCCTGAGTCCCAGCCCTGCAGGGCTGGAGTTCCGGGGAGTGGCCTGGCTCCTAAGCTAGTGCCCCATTCACTGCACCAGAGACACCCACCAGCTCTCCACGGTGAGGGTGGGGCGCCTCCAGGAAGCAGACGCCAAGTCGACTGAGAGAGTGGCCGGCCGTGCAGACGAACCACAGGAAGGCAGTGTCCAGGAGACTCAGTGTTGGGTGGGACTGGGTAGTGGCCTTTGAGGTCCCCCTGTGCACACAGATGGTTCCTTTAAAAATGTGATTATAACTTATACCCCTTCTGCTTCCAAAAGGGTTCTGGGAAATGCAAGAAAACAATGGAGCTGTGGAAATAGAAGTGGCAGGTTGATTGCGTAGATTGTTAGATCCAAATCAGCCTTCAGTTTTGTTCTGAACTTCCTGGAACCTAGGGCAAAAGGGGTTTGTTAGCTATAGATTTGTTCATATGTTCGAGTTTTTCAGGAAAGGAGGAATTTTTTCTCTAGGAGAAGAAGGAGCTTTCAAGGGAAAGCTGTGAAAGGCCTGGAAGGGGTCCTGGCCCTCTGACCTCAAGAAGATCAGCTGACCTGCCTGTGCAGGAATGATAATGGTGCTGCCTGCTTCCCAGCAGTGGGCAGGCTCGGAGATGGTGGTGAATCACAATGCAGACGGCGGCGTGCCCGTGGCACTGTGGCTATAATGGTTGTTGTATTACACGATGTTCCTGGAGAGCAAGGATGCCCTCACTCCTCTGGCTCAGGTCGCTCACTCCTCCTGATTTTCTCAGGTCCATCCCCATCTTGCCGTTGTCCTGATGTGACATCGTTAGCACCCTTCACCCTCTGAGTGTCTTGGCTTGAGGGATAAATTATTTGATAACTGTATCTATGTGTGTTGATGCATGTGTTTGTATTTCTGCTGTGTTGCTAATAAGGTAGTAAAATGTTGTCGCTGACCACTGGGACACAGGTTAGGAAGGAGTCAACAAGACACAAGTCCAGAGAGCAGGCAGGCTGTCTGCAGGATGTGGCTGGCTTCCTAAGACGCAGGTTGACTGCACAGCTCTTGGGGCCTTTGTCCTTTGTCTCCAAGGCTCGAGGATGAGAAGGAAAAGGAGAAGTGGGAAGGAAGCTCCGGGCAGCTCCGAGTACCTTCCCTGCCGTGGGCACCGGGAGAGAGCCCTGCCACCTCCTGTGTGACATTGGCAAGAAACAGGTCTCTCTGAGCCTCTTACTCCTCATCTGTAAACTAAGGTTGTTGCGCGGGTGGAGGGTGCCAGCAGCAGGCTCAGTACAAGGGTGGATGGCGTCACGATTCCCCTCATCGTCATGGCCATGTGCACCAGCCCTTTCCACACTCACGTCCTTCAGCCAAACCCCGTGACTCGCTTGTCCCAGAACCAAACAGCTTCCACTTTTTTCTCTGTGGGGAGGCTTTTCATTATGAATTCATTTTTTAAATCAGATATGTGTCTTTTCAGAGTTTCTATTTCTTCTTGTGTCAGTTTCAGTAATTTGTGTCTTTCAAGAGTTTGTCCATGTCTTCTAGTTGTCAAATTTATTGGCATAAAGTTGCTTGTAATATTTTCTTGTTTCCCTTTTAATATCTGTAGGATCTGTGGTGATGTCCTATATTTCATTCTTGATACCGGTAATTTGTGCTTTTTTCTTTTTTTTCTTGAGTAACATAGCTGGGAGGCTATCAGTTTTTTTAAAGAACTAACCTTTGGGTTTTTTAATTTTTCTCTCTTATTTGTTCAATTTCTATTTCATTGATTTCTGCTCTTTATTACATCCCTCCTTCTACTTTGAGATTAATTTGATCTTCTTTTTCTAGATTTTCAAGGTGGAAGCTTAGATCATTTATTTAAAACCTTTAGTCTTTTCTAACACAAACATTGAACACTATAATTTTCACTTTAAACACTGCTTTGGCGATAGCCCACAAACTTTGTTATGTCATATTTTCATTATTATTTAGTTAAAAATATTTTCTAATTTCCTTTGGGATTTGTTTTACTCATGGGTTATTTAGAAGTTTTTTAATTTCCAATTATTTGAGAGAATTTTACAAATATCTTAATGCAACTTATTTCCAGCTGTACCTATGGTTAGAGAATATATTTTGTATGATTTTAATCCTTTTGTATTTATTGAGACATGTTTTATGGTGAATAATCTGTGTGCATTTGAAAAAATATGTGTGTCTTCTCCTCCTGTTGGGTGGGGCGTCATTGGTCGACGGTGTCGTGTGAGTCCTCACAGCCTTGCTGGTTTTCTGTCAGTTACTGAGAGAGAGTCTTAAAATCTCCAACTATGATTGTGGATTTATCTCTCTTTGATCTTAGTTTTTGCTTTACATATGTTGAAGCTCTTACTGTGTACTCGTGTATGATTGTTTATACCTTCCCGATGAATTGAAAATACTTGTATTTCACCTTCATTTTTGAAGGACTTTTTTTTGCAGGATATAGAATTTTAGCTTCACAATTTTGTTTTAAGCCTTTAAAGATGTCGTTCAGTTGTCTTCTGGCTTGCATCGTTTCTGAGGAGAAGTCAGCCATATTTCTCATCCTTGCTCCCTTGTGATGTCTCCGTTTTCCTCTGGCTGCTTTTAAGGTGGTCTTTTATCTTTGGTTTCAGTATATACTTAGGTATTTTTTTATGTTTATGCTGCTTGGGTTTTATTGATATGTGGGTTGATATTTTTGCTCAAATTTGGGAAAATTTCAGTTATTTCTTCAAATATTTTTTTCTGCTCTCCTGTCTTTCCTCTCCTTCTGGGACTTAGTTTATATCTAATTAGACTGCTGGATATTTCCCCACAGGTCACTGAGGGCCTTTGTTGTTTTTTTAGAGGATTTTTCTCTCTCTGTTTAAATTTGGAATTTTTTATGGACTCATCTTCAAATTCATGAATCATTTCTTCTGTATTCCAACCTGCTGTTAGACCCATCCAGTGGATTTTTCATTCTAGATTTTGTATTTTTGGGTCCTATATTTTCCATTAGATTTCCCCCCAATGATTTCCACTCTATTGAGAGTCTCTATATCCTCAATCATGAATTTCTTTTGTTTTAAATCTTTTCTTTCATAATTCAAACATCTGTCTCATCTCTGGGTCTGTTCTATTGACTGGTTTTTCTTTTTTCTTTTATGGCTAAATTTTCCTACTTCTTTGCATATCCAGTAATTTTTGAGTGTATGTAGGCCATTGTGCATCCTATATTGCTGAGGGTTGGGCTCATGTCATCTTCTTTAAGGAGTGTTAAGTTTTGTTCTGGCACAGAGTCAGTTCACTGGCAGTGTGGCCTGACAGTCAGGGCTGGGTTGGGCTTGGCTGGGGTAGGGTATCAGGCAGTCCTCACCTGAGGGCTAGGATAGTCCTACTTCTGAGACACGCCCCTCTGGGATGTTTGGTGCAGACTCTCCACTGCAGCTGTTTGGACTGTGCAGAGTCTCCTGGCTCTGTGTCGACTCCAGACTCTCCAGTCAGCTCACAGCCCTTATCGGTTTTCTGCCGGGTCTTGTGGAGTCCCGCCCTGCACGTGTGCAGCTTGCTAATCAAAGACTCAGGGAATGCTTGTGCAGATTTCTGGGCCTCCTTCCTGCACAGCCTCCTCCTCTCTACTCTGCAAATTGCTGACACCTCTGTAGCCCGGACTTCAACCTGTTTCCTCTGCCTCGAGACCACGGCACTACCTTGGGGCTCTGCTCCCTGTGCTGGTTTGGGAAGACAGGAAGCTGGGGTGGCTGCGGAGCTCTCTGCATGCACATATTCTGCCCTATTGAATAGTCGTTGACAACGGGAGGGCAAGTCTGATGCCCATTATTTATATCATGGCCAGAAGCAGAAGCCCACTCTCTACTTTTGCAGCCTACTGTCTTCCATTTTCAATGCCCTACCTGAGGACACCCCAGTCCCATCAAGCCCCCTCATTCCACCAGACTCCATTCGGATGCTACACCATCAGTAACTTTTCCCTGATCCCTTGGGGTGGAGCAGTCCCCACAATGAGCCTTATCACATTCTCGCAGGCATCTTAGTTGGATGTTTGTGCGTCCTCTTCCGTACAGTGAGTACCTCGAAGGTCCGGGGCCCTGCACTGTGCTCTGTAAGCCCTCACAGTGTCTGGCTCATCACAGCTTCAGAAAGTGTGGTTTATTTGAGTTACTGCTAAAGCAGAGGGGATTGCTCTCCCTCCACTGCTGACCTCTCAGTTAGGCTTAAGTGGACATGGAGAAGAGTTAGGATGAGAGTCCTTGGCTACGGGAGATCCAGCCCTTCATTTTCTATATGAGGAAATCGACCTGGGGAAGTCGAGTGATGTATTTCAATTGTGTCATTCCTTTATTCATTTAACAAAATATCATTGAACATCAACCACGTGTGAGGCTCTGGGGCTAGAGATAAAATGCTTTGCCCTCACAAAGTTCTGAGATTGGGGTGAGGTGGGAGAAATAGGGGAATAAATAAGTGATGTCCCTCCAGGGACCCTGTGAGGTGAGTGAGTAGGGGCCTCAGCCAGCCTAGTGCAGGCATGGAAGACCTTCTGGAAGAAGGAGGTTGGAGCTGAGTCATGGAGTCATCAACGGAGAGGAGAGGGAAGAGCATGTGGCCAGGCCAGGGGGAGGCCCCAAGAGGGTGGCCTCTAGGGTGCACATGTGGGCTCACCGAGGATTGGGGCAAAGGCCTTGTGTGCCCGAATGAGGAGGGTGGACTTTATCTGGATGGCAGTGAGGAGCCGCGGAGAGCTTTAAACCAGGGTAGCATGGTCAAACATGTCTCACTCCGGCCGCCATGGGCTGGAAGAGAGAGAGTCTAGGAAGTTGGGGGAGCGTTGGGAGCTCTTACAGCACAGAGCTGTGGGGATGGAGAGGAGAGAGTGGGCTCCAGGGGGACCAGGGAACCAGATCCACTCACTGAGTGTCAGCTTGCTGTCCCCACGCTGAGACCCAGGCCAAGGGCACAGAGGACAGCAGGGCTTCACAACTTCTCACTCAGTATGTGTTGTGCAGCTCCTATTGTGGGCAGGTGGTCCGTGTGGGCAGACGGATGTTTACTCTCACCGGACACCTGAAAAGACGGAGGCTCACACACAGGCAGTGTCTGGCCCGACTTCACACAGTACAACTGACCGAGCTGGCGCCAGAGCCCCGCCTCCTGACTCCCGTCCAGTGCTCTGCCGCACACTCTCTGTCTTTGGGTGTCCATCCCAACACTGCAGGGCTGAGTGGAGATGAATATGTGGGCCCAGACTCCACACACATGCTTGCACATGCACACACACATGAACGGGCACACACATGCACATAAACACACACTGTCACTCCCATGTCACACACTCAGACACATGCATACATGCTCATACACTCATACACGCGTGTATGAACACATGCATACACACACAAATGCACACTGTCACACATGCATGCACATGCATAACCATGCACACAAACTGTCTGACATGTGTGAATACGCATGTACACACATTCATGCAATACAGTGCACACACACTCACGCGTGCATGCATGAATACATGCACAGTCTCACGTGCCTTTTGCACAATCGCACATGTACACACACATTCTTGCACATGTACACTCACTTCTACAATACACAGATGTGCACACACTTCCACACACACACACGGGTGCACACATATATACACTCACAATGCGCACACTCACACGTGTGTGCACACATTCTCACAATGTGCACCCACACTCCCACACTCACATGCGTGCATGCAATGCATACATGTATATGTGCACACACTTGCACGTGAACACACATGTGTGCACACACACATGTGCACACACTCACTCTGAGTTCAGGTGGAGGGGAATCGTTTGGGGAGCTGCCCCAGCCCCTGAGTCCTGGCAGAGCGCTGATGTGCCCACACTCTTGAGTGGGCGGTAAGGCTGGGTGGGCGTAGCATAGGGTGGGAGGAAAGCGTGGCAGGTGGGTGGTGGTGCACACCTGGAAGCACCTTCCCTGTCAGGTGTGGGCGCCCACAAGCACATGCCAGGCCAGCCCTCCTGTCAGGGACCCCCCAGGACGTCTTTGGTGAAGGTGCCTGGGCACCCACGACACCAGTGCTGAGGCTACGCGGCAGTGCCTGGGGCTAGGGGAAACCAGCCCTCTTAGGAAAGTGGGTAAGAATGGGTGGGTCCCCACAACCGCGCCTGGCCCCGTGCTCACAGGAAGGGGAAAACAACTTTGTCCCTGGCCCCAGAGTGGCTGCATTCTTGGGGTGCAGGGTGTGCCCTCGAACATGCATCCTCCTGGCTGGGCCTGCCCCTCCCCTCACTCCTCTTCCCTGCTCCACCCGCAGTTCTCTCTTCTCCTCTCTTCCTTCTCTTCCTCTCTCTCCCTTTGTCCTTTCCTCTTTTTCTCTCCCTTCAGACCCACCCTCTCTGCCTGCAGCAACAAAGCAATCACTGTCGGCCGCCCTCCATCCCCACCCCACAGACGAGATGTGCAGTCCTGTTTGTTGACTTGCGATCTTCCTCCCCTCTCCTCCTCACTCCCCTGCCTTGCCCTGCCCTCTCCTTCTCCCTCATTCTCTCTTTTATCTTTTCTCTTCCGGTATCCCACCCCCACTCTCTCTTTCATTCTTCCTCTCTTTCCCTCATTCTCCCTCTCTCTGTCCCTTCTCATCTCCCCACTTTCTCTCCTCCTCTTGAAAGACAAGAGAAATGGAAGTAAAGATCTCTTGGCGGTAATTATTGAAAAGTTCAGCGCAGAGACAGACAGTGATGCTGTGAGCAGGAGAGAGAGGGGAGAATATTAAAATGCATGTGCACAGCTTGGCTTTGCAGCAGATGTTGGCATAATTAGAGAGGAAAAAAATTATGAAATTAATTTGTGGTTCAGTGTAAATTTCAGTTATGGGGGAAAGCTGGGCTCCACTCACCTCATGTGCACAGATAGACACGCACACATACACGCAGCACAGCCCAGCTGCCAGGGAAGTGGTAATTGTCAGAACCTATCCAGGGAGAGACTGGCATGAAAAACAGGGGGAAAGGGGGCCAAGGGTGGGCTCATCTTCTTAAAGGCACAGACGCAGATGGGCAGAAGGAGAATGCCCTCTCCCAAGGAGGAGGCGGGAAGTTGGCAGGACGTCCAGCTGGTCAGGGTTCCATCTCTGCCCTCGATATCACAAGATCCCAAGGAGGACACTGCTGCCTTTGGCTTAGGATGGATGCACACACAGCTGGGTGCCGGGCTCTCTGCCTGCCGCCCTTCTCGGGGCCACCAGCATGGTGTGATGTCCCTTAGAGAGATGCCCTGCTGGGGGGAAGGGCGGGCTTTGGGAAACAGCAGTTCTGCTGGTTCTGGGGGTTCAGTCAGGCAGCCGGGCGGGCGGGAGCATTGCAGGTGCGGGGGCCCCGTGAGTGAGGCAGGGAGGCAGGAGTGCGCAGGTTGGGAACGTGTTGCTGTTTGGCTGATCACGAGGTGCACTGAGGGCGGGTGCCTGGCGAGGCTTGCTCAGCAGCAGTGAGGAGCCACGGAGAGTCCCTGAGCAGGGGAGGGTGTGAGCAGGCCTCCGGCTGAGCTCCGGGCTAGGGGCTGCATCTTTCTCTCCTGACTCTCCTGTCCTTGCTGCCTTCCTGGTTCCCCTCCCACCTGTCAGCTCATTGCTGGGACCCCCGCAGCCACCCCTCACAAGAGACCGTGGGTCCCTGGGGCAGCAGATGTGGCAGAGGCACTGTCTCCTGCTGCGCAGCATCAGCCTGGCCCTCCCGCCTGCCAGGCCAGGCCCCCTCTCATCCTGCCCTCCACCAGTCTAGGCTGGCTGAGAGACCCTCTGTGCCTCAGTTTCCCCGTCTGCTCAATGAGGGTTGGGCAGGGGCTTTCCATCTGAGCCCTGGGTGCCTGGGACTACATCAGAAGAGGGGGCGGTGGCCTGGAAGCTTCTGCCTCACCCCCAGCCTGCAAATAATGACAAGTTATTCATAAATGCAGCCCTGCCGCCTTCTCATGGCACCCCTCCGCCCCCCTACCCTGCCTCCCCGGCTGAGGAATCACCCATGTCCCAACTGGGAGGCTCTGGCCTGAGCCTCGGACCCCAGCACCTCTGCCCCCATCTCCTGTGGCATCTTCATGACGCTGAGCCTTCCCGTCACTTCCGTCAGCGTGGTGGTCTCCAGCATGTCCCTTTCAAGCACACTGGTGTGTGTCTCTGAGCCTGGATATCCACGCCCCGTGTCCTTTGTGAGCAGTTCCTGCCTGCCGTGCGCCTCTCCCTGGCGCACTCCTGGTCACCCCCCACCTCAACCTCCAACGCGCCCAACACGAACCCTCCACTGGTCTGGTTTGTTCCAGCCCCTGCATTCCCCAGGCTAGTTCTCTTCCTGATGTGTCGGGCTCTCAGCCTTCCTCCTCTGGGAAGCCCTCCCTGACCACCCTTTGAAGGGCAGGCACTCCTCCGGCATTGTCAGTGGTCTCTGTGCTCCTCCCCACAGGGCACGGGCCTCTTCAAACGCTGTGAAGTACCCTGCAGGCCCAGAGTATGTGCCACGGGCTCCTGGTTGTTCTCCATCCTCTCGGGAGCCGTGGCCGTATGTCCTGAGATTCATTATTGACATCACTGACTCTCCTTTGACTCTTCGGGATCCGAGGAGAGGGCCAGCCTCCCCAAGGCTCAAACACTGGAGGTTGACAGGGACGCTTGCCCACGGGGCGGCTGAGTGGTGGTTCTGCGGGGTGTCAGGCAGTGGCTCTTGAGCAGTTCCACAGGGTGGTTGCTGGTGGCAGAGTTGCCCCGCGTTGGCTTCGACACAGCACAGGGAGGAGTTAAACGTGGCCTCAGGAGCCCGCAGCCCCAGGCAGGTGCAGAGGAGACAGCTGGGTGGTGGAGGGGCTCCATGTTTTGTCCAGAGCTATTCGGCTAATGGGAGCTGGAGCCAACGCTTGATCCCAGGTCCGTGTGGACTCAGCACCCATGTGTCTGCTGCCTCCTCTGGACAGGGACAGACCTTGTGCGGGACTCGGTCAGAGGCCAGAGTCTCTCTAGAGGTGCTCCTGGTAACTCAAGCCCTGCTTGAGGCTCAGGGCTCAGGCCTCTCACTGCCCCTTATTCCCGCCTGATCAGCGGAAGGCAGATGCCACCTGCATATTCTCCCGTCTTGGCACCCAGAGGGCAGGGAGAGAAAGTATCCAGGCTTTGGGGGCAGACAGACCAGACCCCCGCTGTTCTCACAAGACTGAGCTGTGTCCCCAGGCCAACTGCATCCCCTCTGAGCCTCAGTTTCCCCTGCTGTCCAGTGGGCATAATGCCGCTACCCCATGCAGATTTGCAAGGAGGAGGGATGATGGCGATCGGGGCTCAGGCTCCTGGCCGCCTGGGTGGAGGCAGTGACGTTTGCTGCTTGGGTTTTCAGGCCGGGGACTCCCTGGCTCCCCGCCTGCCCCCAGTGGGGCCCCAGGGCTCCCTCTAGTCCTTGGGGCAGGGGAGTAGCCTAGCCTTTGTTGCTCTGGACCCTGTTTTTTTGTTTTGACTCCTCTAGACTTACATCCTTATTTATAACGTAAATAAGAAACGGCAGGACGGGAGGATGAGGCTTCTGTGTCCATCTCAGGTGGGATCCTGTACACGCATGTGTGCAAATGTGCATGCTCACACTTGAGGCGTGCAGGGAGTGGGCTGTGTGTGGAGGGGTGAGCGCACCGGTGGGTCCAGGTCTGTGGTCCAGCCGTGTGTGTCTGTGCAGCATGTGGACACGCGTGTTCCTGGGGTTATTGCCAGCAGCCCCGCCCCACCCCACTCCCCAGCTCATTAAGGCTCTCCCATTACTCTGACATTTGTGCGCGTCACGTACCGGCAAGAAGTAATTTACTTAGAAGAAATTAAAAGTTCATTTTAATTGAGCGCACACTGCAGTATGCAAATGAGCACATTATGCACCCGATGCAGAGACAGCCATAATCAGGGCTTAACCCTCTGTGTGCCGGGCTCCTCGGCACCCGCTCCTCAGCTCTGAGGGCGTGGATGGGGTGGTCCGGGCCCTGCAGAGGTCTCCCTGTCCCCGCGTGCCAGGGGGCTAGCCACACTGGGAGGGGCGCGTCCTCCCAAGCCTCCATGACCTCTTTTTCCAGATGACAACAACCACATGAGTGCCAACACCGTGGGGAGACCCAGGCTCTGAGCTGCCTCGGGCTCCAGCCAAAGCCCTGCGCACCGGGACCTCCAGCCAGGCCGGGGTGCTGCATGGGGCCAGCCTCACCCAGGCTCCCAGTGGCCCCAGCCAGGCTGGGGCAGTCCAAGGGGCCAGCCTCACCAAGGCTCCTAGTGGCCCTAGCCAGGCCCAAGTGCAGCGGCAGAGAATCCCTGAGACCTGACACCCCCGTTCTACTGCAGGAGTCCTCCGCGTGGTGGGTGCTGAGGACGGACTTCCCAGATCCATGACCCGAGGGCTGGTGTCCAGCATGTGCTACAACCTGTGAGAGAAGCGATGATGGTGGGCTCCCTGGAGAGCTGAGCACTTCACTGCAGGCTATGGCCTGGTCGGATGAAGCAAGGGCAGAACCCCAGGGTGACCTGCAGAGCCAGGCCCACCATGCAGGCCAGGGCCCGATGCCTTTCACGTGCCCCGAGCCAGGCACATCCACCCACTTACCACCATTTATAGTCGTGGCCCTGGAGGTGCAGAAGAGCCAGCGATTTGCCTGAGTGATGGAGAAATCTCAAGAAAAGGGCTGGCGTCTGTGCTTGTGACCTGCTTGAGTGCCCACGGGGCTGTGTGACCTAGTCGGGGCACTGGGGCCTCCTCTAGTGCCCAGGGAGAGACCTGGGTTCTTCCCCAGGGCCCTAGCAGACACCCACAGGCGCACCTCCCCCACAGAAGGGCAGAAAGCCCTCAAGTATCCAGGACGGCAGGCTCGAGTCTCCAGCCAGAGGCCTCTCCCGGGAGGCCCAGTGGCGGTCTGAGGTGGGTCTCGGGTTCCAGCCATGTGACTGTTGCATGTCGCACAAACTCTTGTGTCTCCTTTCCTCATCTGCCAATGGGGCAGTGTTGGGCAACCCTCCGAGGTGTCCAGCATCCCATGGATGTGCAGATGTGGCCCAGGGCGGGTCTCTGCCCCCGTACCCCACTGCCTTTGCCCAGTTCACGTGCCTCCTCCTCTGTCCCCTCCCTCTGCCTCTCTCTCCATGTCTCTCCTCTGGTCCTACCATGCTGATGGCAGGGCAACAACTGTTCAGCTTAGCCCACCCACCCCCGAACAATGGGGCGCAAGGCAGACTCCCCCCCCGTCTCCCAGAGGGCCTTGGCCCCTGGACTGGAAGTCGGGCTCCCCTGGAGCCGCGGTTGGTTCCTGGGTGGTTGTTTTTGTGTTGGATTTTTCCCTACCTGTCAGACCTGGGATTTTTAATGACTGAAAAGGAAGCTGGTTCCAGATGTGAGCTGACAGCCAGCTGCAAGAGGCAGACAGATTACCTCCAGACCCAGCCCACTGCGATGCCCACAGATCCGAACAAAGGAGCCGTCTGGGCTCACTTGGATGAGCAGGGACAGCAGGGGGCCAAGCAAGCTCTTCCCACCCTCCCAGAGTGCCCAATCGGGCATGGTCCCCCGGGTGCCACAGTCCCTCCTGCCACACTGGTGGGCATCCACATGCTCAGGGGTCCGCCCTCTGCTGGCCTCCCTCCCCCAGCGACAGCCTCTCGCCTGGGCTGTGGCTCAGGTTTTGAGTCCATTGCTGTTTTTGAAGGAAGGGGTGCAGGAGGGAGAGGCTGTCACCCCCACGTGAGGCTTGAGGGCACTGTGCTCTCGGACCCTTGGTGGGGAATGACCCTGGGAAGGCCCCAACAATCAGGCAGTGGGACCCTTGAAGGTGGCTGGGACTCTCTGGGCCTGGGCCTACCCAGGAATTGGCATCCTCGGCAGGTGCACGGGGAGCAATGTGAGGGTCGCCGGGACCACCCTGAGAAGCCCTGTGGGCCGCACTCCTGGGGTCCTTGGGCCTTTGCCCAGCAAAGACAGAAAGGACCCCGCCAGCCCGCACCCACCCAGGAGGGGCCTCTGATCAGCAGTGCCCACCCTTCAGTGCTACTGCCCCTAGCATCCTGGGCCTCATCACCTTCCTTCTCCAGGAGACAGAGGAAGGAGCGGGTGACTGCTGGCCTGGGCAGGACAGGGTACAAGGCTGGGGCTCCTCCCTCTCCTGCTCCCAGACACAGCAGCAATTTTGGCCTCCCATGTTCCCCCGGGGTGGGCAGGCAGTAAGTCTGCCTCTGTGCCCGCCAGGCTCCTGGCTGTGCCCCCGAGAGTCCTCCAGAGCACCCGCCGTCTGCCAGAGTCCTCACGGGGGACACCCTGAGGCACAGAGGAGGCAGACGTGCTGAGCTGCTCCACACTGGCTGTGTGGTTTGGGCAGGTTACCGAGCCCACTGTGCCTCAGTTTCTCCTGCACCATAGCACATATCTTGGCAGCTTGGCTGAGCGGTGTAAGGGCTCCATGGTGGCAGCTCCTCCTTCCATGATCCCCTAGCAGAGGGGTCCTTGGTGAGGGGCCAGCCTGGGGCCTGGCCAGGTTGGGGCACCAAGGATTTGCCCAGGCTCTAACTCACCTGCACTGGCTCTGGGGTCTGCTGATGTCTGCTTCTGTGTGGCAGGTGGACCGGGGCCACCTCCTCTCACTACAGCCAACAGCTGTGGGCCTGGCTGTCATCAAGTCCTTGATCCTGCCGGGCTGGCCATTGGCCTGTTGGCACCCATGTGCGCTTTTGTGGAGTGGCTCCGCTCCTGTGCTCCGATCGCCTTCCTTCTCCATCCTCAGCCATGTCCTTGTGTCCTCAGGCTCCTGTGCGGAGAGGTCTACAGTCTGTGTCCGCAGTCCTGGCCTGTTGCTCTGCACTCTTGTCATTGTCAGTTTCGTCAGTCGAGGATGTGTATTAATGCCGCCAGCACTGACTACTGAGCACATGCCAGGCGCCACATGTAACCCCATGGAAGGCATCTCATTGGGCCACAGGACAGGAGTGGGAGAGCCCAGACCTCTGTGACCCTAAGGCCCGTGTTCTTGGTCACAACGCGCTGCCGAGCTGGGGCAGGGGGGGCGGGGTGCAGCTGGGAGATGCCTAGGGCGCGTGCAGGGCAGATCTCCCATCTGCCAGCCCACCAGGTTGCAGACCCCGGAGGGCACCATTCACCAGCTGCTGGCGGGTCTGGTGGCTGCAGAAAGCTTGGTGGAGCAGGACGTTCATGGGTCTGCGGTCCAGGTCCCTTCAATGCCAGCAGCCACGTGGGCTCCATGGAGACCTGCATGTGGAGTGTAGATTGGCCCTGAGATGGGCATCTTGGAGCTCGCCCAATCCAGGTGCAAACAGCTGATGGACAGCACCTCCCTGGAGCTCCCACAGGCTGTGGGAGAGGGCACTGTGGTCTACTGGCTATATCTACCCAGGCTGTGGGAGAGGGCGCCATGATTGACTGGTGATGTCTGTCCGGGCTATGGGAGAGGGCACGGTGGTTGACTGCTGGTGGTTGACTGGTGATGTCTGCCCGGCTCAGGACCGGGCCAGGCCTCTTGCAGTGCAGACAGAGAAACTGAGTCTCCCAGAGGGAAGTGGCCGGCATGGCCTGGACTCTCCCATACTGATGTGGGTCTCCGTCTATATGATCTGCCCTCTGCCCGGGCCTCCCCATCCTGTGATTCATGCCCACGGGCCCCATGGGTCCTCAGGTGTCCACAGCAGCTGCCCTCGAGCCCTCCTGGCTGCCTCCCAACATGGGCACCCATCCCAGTCCTAAGGAAGATGGACCCACGTGACCAGCTGCAGTATAGGCCGTGTCAGTGCCACTCGCTCCGAGTTGTCCCACGTGCGGCGTCAGGAGCCACGTCTGCTGTGGTGCGTGGTGACTTTCCTAAGGGAATGCGCTGCCGACGACAGCACAGCAGTGGCATCTTTGACTGAAGAGGTGACTGCCAGCCGTGCGGAACATGTTCCAGTGCCTCCTCCTGTCTGGCAGCCACCCCTGGAATCATCATCACCCACCTTACCAACTGGACGGAGGCTCAGGGGAACGTCGTTGTTGGCCTGGCACCGGCCTCGCTCGCCTGTCACTGGGGCCTTTCACATGCCTTCCCGGTTTCTGAGACCTCACAACCCTGAACCCAGTCAGAACAAGAACCCGGTTCCCCAAGCATCTCCAGGGTGCCCCCTGCCCCCCAGGCCCTTCCTGTCAGCAGCTCCATCACCTGCAGAGACATCCTCCTCTCCCTGAGAAAACCCTCCTCCTTCAAGGCCCAGGGCAAAGGCCACCTCCTCCAGGAAACCCACCTTGACCACTCCAGTGGAAGCATGTCTTCCCTCTGAAATCAGAGGGCTCTCAGCAGCACCTCACCTTCTGCCAGCCCACCACTCTGGAAGTACAGGCTTCTTGCCCCGGTCGGGGGCAGCCGTGTGTACCCCACCTGGCCCCCTGCACTGTGCTGAGAGTGGACTTGCTGTGCATGGAGGTTGTGGAATAAATAACTTAGATGAAGACAGTGGGGACCCAAGCATCTCCAACTCCTGAAAAGCATAGGAGAGAGTCAGCTGAGGACCCCAGCAACACCAGTCCCTGCATTGTCTGGCCCCTGGGGTGCCGCCATGTGGCCTGGCAAAGGGGGGGGGCGGCTGCGGGCTGAGCCGGGCGTGTGCAGGGGCTGCCCTGGGGGTGGGATGCAGTGGGAGGCCTGGCTTTGGGGGCCTGGCTGCACCCCCGTGCACACCCTCTCCCCACGCTCCGGACAGCCAGCAGGAAAGAGTTAAGTCCTCTGTGTGAAGGAAGTGGTAAACAATTTTTCTCTCCCTAGGCTAAATTAATATGCAAATTCCTAACCCCCTCCACTCCCTCCCTGCCTCGAAATTAGCGAGGCAGACTGCTCGGGCTGATTATGTATTCAAATGAGCAGGCTGTGTTCTGGTGCTAAGAGGACGCTGAGATGATTGTGGGAAGACGGAGCTGACGGTCGAGCGGGGCCCTTCTGGTACATCTGCAGCCACTCTCGCGTGCCCGGCAGATGCGACCCGGCAGTGACCACAGCCACCCAGACTCAGGAAGGGGGTACAGTGTCCCCTTGCACCCTGGCCCCAGGTGGGGGGAGAGAGAAGAGTGGGAACCCTGTGCACCGTCCCTCTTCCCACCAGCCAAACCTCACGTTCCCACCCTACAAACAAGAGGCGGGTTTGGTGCCAGTACAGGTGGTCAGGACCTTGGGGGGCTGCAGTGATGGCTGCCATGGGATGGCCAGAGCCGGGCAGGTGGTCAGCTCTGCTGGGCTGGGTCTAGGACAATGACTTCAGGCTCCACAGAGAGGCCTTCACACAGGGCAGGCAGGGGAAGGCTGACTTTGGGACCCTCACCTCTGACACCCTCAGCAGAGCGCCTCTCACAAGCTGTTTTATATATCACGGTTGTAGGTAAAATTTCATCTCAAAAAGGTGTTTCTCTGCAAAATGGGAGTTTGAACAGCAGGAGAGCGCAGGGAACATGCCTGGACGCCGGGGTGGATGGTGTCAGCGGGAAGCAGGCAGCTCAGGAGCTGAAGATGGGCCAGACACCCCCCTACATCCCCTTTCTTAAAGTCCTCATCCTCTCTCTGCCCATGAAGCCTGAGCTCCCTGCCCGTCAGTCCCAGCCCTCCGGGGCCATCACAACCCATCCTGCAGCCTTGTCCTCCCACATGCCCAGTGGCCCTCTGGTCTCGGGTTGCTCACATGGGACTCCCTCTTCTTGTCCTTCCCCCACCTCCACCTCAGTCACCAACCCCAAGGCCCAGCTCCAGACTGGTGCCCGAGCCCGAGCCTCTGCCCCTCCCTCCACCCTCTGGGCCACTTACCCTGGAGGCCTGATCTCCGTTTACTCTTGTCGAGTGTAGAGGGTAACTTCCCCGAGTCTGAGAATGTCTTCTAGACTCGTCCCCCAGCCCCTGCAGGACAGCGCCTGTGCGGGACTCTAGCGCCCACGGTGCCGGCCCTCACTCAGTGTGCTTGAGGATCTGCCCCCTGAGAAGCGTGCGAGAGCACTGACCGGGGACCCTGTCCCGCTGGACACGCTGGCTGCAGAGGAGAAGGCAGCTCCTGAGTGAGAGACCCTCGCCTCTCCAGGAGGTCAGAGGAGACTGGAGGCAGGCACATGGGGGGTGGGTGACCAGCCTGAAGCTGACGGCAGGCCCAGTGTGGGCACCCCTGCTGGGCAGGCAGGAGGGGCACTGGGGTCTCAGGATGCTGTGCGAGGCCCTGGGGGATTCTGGATCAGAGAGCAGTGCGGACGCCCCACTTTCCCCACCTGGAAGCAGATGTGTGACTGGGCTCTGAAGGATACAGGAGTGGGCAGTGGACAGGGCCTGCAGGTCACTTCCTCTGTGCTGGCCTCAGTTTCCCCTTCTGCACTATGGGACTGTGGACTGGATGCCCTCCAAAGACGCTTCCTGGGTAAATTCTGAGTCCAGGACCCTATCAGTTAACGTGTCCATCTGTCCATCATCCGTGCCCCATGAGCATTCACGGAAGGCCTCTGGGTGCTCAGCAGTGACCTCAGCAGAGGGAGGGGGTTGGGTTCCCGAGAGGGGATGTGTGGCTCCAGAATGACCCTCCTCCCCATGAAGGAGAAGGGACACAGGGGCTACAGCCACAGCAAGATGAGAAGGCAGAGGAACTGGACTCAGCACAATGCGGGCTCCTCGGCCCCTCAGGTCCAGCGAGGACCAGCAGGGCAGGCAACACCCCTGCCCTCCACACCTGCCCTCTTCCTGCCCAGCCCAGGGAACAGCCACGATTCCCAGAGTCAGAAGGGTCTAGAAGGCAAGCAGAAGCACGAGGCCCCACCAGTCCCGACAAGGATGGATGGATGACGTTAGATATTCAGTGGATGCAGCAAAGGGGCTGGCATCCCCCATGAAGCCGAGGTGAGCAGCAGCTCCCCCTCACACCTGAGCGGACACTCGTCAGTGGGACGGACAGGGGGCGGCCGAGGAAGGTGAATTGCCCAGGAGAAGCAGCACATCTCCAACCCACCAATGTCACTACTGATAGATAGGGACCTGCAGCTCTGAGCAGCCCATAGTAATCAATAGGAGCAAACAGACAGGCGGATAAATTAGGCCCAGGTGGGAGGGTCTTGGAGAAAGGCCAGGAGTGCGAACCTCGGGTGAGGAAGAAGACCGGAAGTGGGGCTTGAGAGCACAGGGTCTAGAACAGGGCTCGCCCTGAATGCATTTTGGAGGCCCAGTGGGTGGGGCAGCCCCTGAGACAGGACAAGGCCACCAGCCCCTCCAGGCGTGACCCAGGCTCCCGGAGGAGGGGATCCCATGGCCGGCCACACCTGATCCCAGCCCTGACCCCCACCTGACCCTGGCGGTGCTGGTGGGTGGGCCCAGTGGTAAGCGCTGACCACTCTGAGCAGGGACCTGTAGGAGGGGAAGGTCGGGGAAGGAAGCTCCGGGGAAGGAAAGCCGCTCCTCCCGCCTTCCCAGAACTGGTCGCCTCTTGGGAGGTGCAGGGCTGCCTGAATTGGGGTTTGGGGGCTTTGTCCTTCTGACAAAGATGCATAGCCCCACTGATTCGCTGTACACGGCTGTTAATTCTGGTGCAGCTGCAGCCCCCGCCCCCCAGGCGCTCAGTAATGCCAGGCTGTGGAGCGTGCTGCAAATTAACACCATTTGTTCTGCAGAACGTGTTTTATTTCTACACTACACGCATAGCTTATTGCCTCGCTGGCAGTGCAGGGAGAGAGGTCCGGCCCCTCTGCCTCCCAAGCCCACCGCCTGCATGGAGGAGGGTGCCAGATCCTTGGACTGTGATTTTGGAACGGCTGGGCTCAGCCCCAGGATCATTACTGCCGGAAGACCCCAGCTCCTGTCTGCCCATTCTGGTGGCCACACCCAGGGCTCCAGGCCTGACACTCTTGGGCAGCTTCCTTCCTGCTCCGTTCAGATCTGTGGCATTGGGGAGGTGACTTGACCTCTCTGAGCCCCCGCGCCTGCCCCCCAGACCATTAGACAAACCACTCTGGCAAAGCTCGTGCTCAGTGCTTGGGCTCTTGGTAACAGCACAGTCACCGAGTTTTTATCTTGTCACTGGAGGTGACAGTTATCAAGGTCAGAGCAGGCAGTTAACGACAAAGACCCACCCCGAGGCCAGGGCAGGCGGGCCAGGCCCCCATGCAGAGGGGAGGGCTGGAGCCCTGGGGCCTGGGGAGCCCCTCCCAGGAAGTACCCACCACTGCGTGTGGGCAGAGGGAGCGGGGAGCCCCGTGGTTCTGACCCTGTGCAGATTCTCCAAGAGTGGACCCTGAGATCGCCCAAGGACACGTGCTGCCAGGAGCCCGTGGGGCAAGACTCAGGCGCCGTGGGCATAGCCTCCCCGCGGCTGCTGCAGACCGGAGCCCGGGGTTTTGTAAACCCTCACACAGCGAGTTTCACTGCGCCTCCTTGCCCCCTGTGGAGGTCTCAGGGGCAGCTGTTTGCCCCACTCGCCCTCCCTCCAGACCCGGGAGACCGTGGCCGGGCAGAGGGACCAAGCGCAGGAGGGCAGCGCTCGGCTCCATGGAGATGGTGCGAAGAGGAATTCGTTAAGACCCACCGCACACCGACTTCCTCTCCTTAGGCCTAGGGCCACAAGGACCCCTCTGGATGGGACCCTGACTGGCCCCTTCTCCCCCTCCCCCCGAGCTGCCCCAGCCCCGGCTCTCGAGGAGCGCGTTCTGCTCCACCCCCAGGTGTGCGGTCGGAGAGAGCCGGGCCTGGAGAAGCCACCTGTGTCTCAGCACCCCGTCCCCGACCAGGGAGATGTCCCCACAGGAGGGCCGGGTATCTCGGGGGCTCCTCAGAGAGGGACATCTGGTCCAGAGTTCTCAAGGGTTCTGAGCCCCTTTTCCTGCCAGCAGCACTGATGGCTCCTTGCCCTCCCTTGGTGGAGGCAGCTGGACAGGAAGGTTCCACTGGGCCCAGGGCTTCCTTGGTCCTCCGTGAGGGTGGCCCCAGGGGAAGAGGTGGCAGAGAGGTGTCTAGACCCAGGGTGGCCCATGGCAGTGGCGTTTCCTGGGCGATTCGGGCCAGACACCAAGGCCAGTGCGGCCTGCGTGACTTGAGCGTGTCTGGGACCATCTCCCCGTCTTACAGATGAGAAAATGGAGGCCCAGAGAGGACAGAGGTCACACAGCAAGCACAGTGCTGGGGCTGGAACCAGGACTGGCGCTGCCTCCCACACTCGTGGACTGTTATGGGGCCCTTCCTGTTCTATCTCTCTGTCCAGCCCCTACCCTCTCATCCAACAACTCAGCCGTGAGGACCATTGGAGCCTCGCCATCGAGCAGACGCACACCCCATGGATTTCCAAGGTGGGAGGAGTACTGTCGTGCCTCTGAGCACGAGTCAGAGTCTGGGGCGGGGGGTGTGGGCACCCAGGTGTGGTCACTGCCTGAGCAGAGTGGCGGAGGTGCTGGCTGAGGGGCCAGGCCAGATAGGAGGGTACAGGTGGCAGGCCTCAGAGCTGTCAGGGAGGCACCTGGCACTGTTGTGAGTGTCGGCCCAGGGCTCAGCCAGGTGCTGACACAGGGCAGGACTGCCAACCATCCCAAGGGGCTCAGGCCTGGAACCCCAGCTGTCCATCAGTTCTCCCGTTTCATGGAACCCTGCAGTCGGGCAAGGGGACCAGCGAGGCCAGGCACAGCAGCCCAGCACACCCCAGGCGGGATGCGTGCACGTGGCCCACCTGTGTGAGCTGTTTGCAACTCGGAGAAGTGACCTCACTAAGGCCACTCAGCCAGCCGGCCCCTGTGCCCGGCCCCTGCCAGGGCCTCCTGCCTTCCTATCCTTGCTCCCACGAGGCATGGCTGGGGAGGGGCTTAGTGACTGAGATCCAGTCCATCGCGTTTCAGGGACCTGGTGGGCAGACCTGGGGGGACACTGGCCTCTGCGAGGCTACAGACAGTAGTTGGGGTTTTCCATGGACTTTGCAAGGGCCTGGGGGTGCCCATGTGACCAGCACATGGAGGATGTCATGTGTGTCTGGCCCAGAGCACAGGGCTGGGTCTGTTTTGCTCAACATTAGGAAGCCCAATCTCCACGTACAGAACCTGGCACATAGTAGGTTTTCAATTGATACTGAACAAATGGACGGATGGACAGATGGACGGACAGACGGATGGACTGATGGATGGCAGGTGACTGGACTGCCAGGAAGAGGTTCTGGCTCCCTGCTGCCCACCACACAGAGGGGGGCCTTTGGTGGGCTATGGGTCAGGCCTCATTGGCGTGGGGTAGGGGCCATCAGACAACAGGGCAAATAGTCAAAGGAAACTACAGATCCCTTTCCCACTGGGGCTGCAAAGTAAGATGGCCCGTCCCCATGTGGGGCGGCCAATGCCCATACGAGGTGGCCAGGGTTGGGAGCAGATGGGGGTGGCGGACTGGCAGGCGCCCCCTCGTTCCCGGGACCCTTCTAGGAGGTGAGTGGCCTGCTCAGTTTCCGTGGTGGATGTTGCAGAGGCTTTTCTGTCAAGAGGCAGAAAGACTCCATGAATATTTCATTAGGAAAGCAATGTGGCGGCTTTGAGGAACATCTGGCGGAGTCTCCAGGGGGCTGGGAGCCCATTTAGGAAGCAGGACTGTGAAATGCGGAGGCGGAGGGGCCAGGAGCCTCAGAGGCAGTGGGGGGGCGCCAGCCTCTGCTGCTCAGGGCAGCTCTCTCCCTGGCTTGGGCCACCCACCCCGTTTCCATGGACAGAGGCCTGCCGGCATGGGGGCGGACGTCCTGGGCCAGCTTCCTCATTTCCCCTCGCAACACAGCTTGCACTGCCTCCCCTGCCCCTACCAGGCCCATGGCCAGGTCAGAGCCATTTGGAGGGCAGGGGACCCAGAGAGGGTCTAGACCTGGGGTCTGAATCTCTAGATGAGGCCCTGGGCCTGGGAGTGGCCTGGAGAGGCAGAGAGCGCCCCACTGGAGCTTGATAGGGAGATAGGTTGTGGAATAGGGCGGTGGGGGGGTCCCTGCACCCCATTGCGGGGGGCACAGTGGACCGTCACGGCTGCCACAGCCCCTTGGGTTCTGAAACCCCGTGCTGGGTGCTCAAAGCAGGGCCCTGCTGGTGCAGGCGATGGAGAGTCCTGGGGCACAGACGGACCGCCTGCCTCAAAGACCCAGGCAAACCTGCGCCAGTGCTGGGCCGTGGTCCCGGCAGAGCTGGAAAGCCCTCCACAGGATCACCTGGTCTACACCAACCTGCGTGCTGAGGGGCACCCGCCCACCTCACAGCCCACAAGACAGGCCTGGAGACCTTGGTCACCCCTGCTGAGTGGCAGAGCCCAGCTGGTACCCAGTGCTCCCAGAGCCCTAGAGAGTGCTGCCCACCAGTGCCCTGAGGGGGTACACTCCTTAGAACCCGCATCACCCGCCTGGCCAGGTGGATGGCCTGTCGCTGGGGGCCCCATTCCTCTGCCCGAGCAACTTCGTGCCTGCGCCTCTGCGAGGGTCTGAGCCTACCTGGAGCCCCAAAGTGCAGCCGAGACCCCCCTGGGTTTGTCGTTCCACCTCCACCCTCCTGACCCAAGACCCTGGTCCTCTGGGTCCCCTGGCACCAGGTCACCCCCATGTCACTGCCCCTCAGCTAGCCCAGACCTCGGAGACCCCTCGCTGCCCCGAAGGAGAGGATCCTCTGGCCCAGCCGGCTCTACAGCAGCTTTTCACACTCCTGCAGGCCAAGCTCCTCCCAACTCGGCAGAGCTGGGACGGCCACTGCCCAGAGCACAGGTGCTGCGGGGGTCCCCACCCACACCCTACTGGCCTTTTGCCCCAGGCCCGAGGCATACAGCCGGTACCCCTTCAATGCGCTTAGAGACTCCCTCCCACCGTCACCGCGGGTCTTGCCCAGGGAGGGGCAGCTGGGCACCTGGGCGGGCACCGTTCCACACACGCCCTCCTACCACCACCTCCAGTGGGTGAAGTGTCCACGCAGACTTTCCTGCTGCCCTGTCACTTTATGCCCATCAGCACTTTGTTTTGGGGTCTCCCTACCCCCAGCACGGCTCCTCCCCACCCAGGTAGTTCGCCCCCATGCCCTCACAGCTGGGCTCCATGGCACTGCTGCCCAAGCTCCCTCTGACGGGCACGTTTGGCTGCGGTCCCACCGGTCTGCACGCAGGCACTGCGGTGCCGAGTCGGCTGTGGGACTCAGGGCAGACGGTGGGAGGGAAGTAGAGATGCTTCTCTTGGGACCACCCAACCCACCAGGTGTTGTCCTCCAACCCTCCTCCCAGCCCCCGCCTGCGTCCCCAGGTTCGCCTGCGAGAAGAAGCAGACATTCAAGGACGGTTTGGGGACACATTCCAAAAAATGAGGTAGAAAGGACCCAGCCCTGAGAGCCAGCAGGGCGTGGGGTGGAGGTGATGCAGCCACAAGACCCCAGAGGGAGGAGCCCGAGCGCCAGAGCCAGAGGCGCTCCCATGTGGGGGACACTGGCCATGGCTGCCATCCCCTCCCACCCCCACTGCCCCTGCTTCATTCCTCTGTGCAGCGACAGCTCCTGTGCCACCCGGAGGACTCAAGACCGCCACACCTGCACAAATAGGCTCCCAGGATGGTGGACCATCTCCTGTGCCCAGGGCAGTGCTCAGGGAATCTGGGGCAAGAGGGTTGACCATGCTGGCCCTGACACAGGAGGGCCCAGACCCTGCTGGATGCAATTGTCCCCACCAGCTGCCATGCCACGTCATCCACACCCAGGCCAAGCCCTGGCCGCCCGCCCCATGAGCCCCACGCAGTCATTACCTGTGCGCCGACCACCTGCTCCTGTCCGGGTCCTCCATGGCTCCTCTGCCAAGTGGCTGCCTCCTCTCCGGGACGGGCTGCCAGCGATCTGCTGTGGGTTTTGTTTGTGAGTTTTCGCCCTGTGTGCCCGCTGACACCCAGGAGGCGCCCAGCCCTGCCGCGTATCCATGGCAAGCCTCCATCTTCCCTCACCTCTCCCCCTCCCGGTCCCTGCAGTGCCAGCTCAGAGGGAATTGGCACCGACCAAGCCCGGCCAGCCTCTCGCAGCTGAGTGTAGCCACGCTTCTTTTTTTTGTATTTTAAGCGCACGCACATACTCTCGCACACGCACACGCACACACGCCGCCCCCTGCCCCCAACAACACGCATCCCTTCTGTCAGGAGCGGCCCCAGCCAAGAAGCTCAGAAGCTGGCGGGCGGCGGGGAGCAGGGCTGCCAGCCGTGGAAGCCCCAGCCCCGGCTCGTCCCTGCCTCTCTCATCGCCACCCGTGTCCGTAAAGTGCCAGGAGGGAGGACGGAAGTCACGTTCACGTCGTACCTTGGAGCCTCCCGATTGGGTCCACCGTGTCACCTGCCTGGTCCTCCACGCGCCCTGGCCCCGGCCCAGCCCCGGCCTCCCGCGTCGTCCCCCGTGCTGCGGGGACTGTCCCTTCCCTCAAGGATACTGTTTCCAAAGCGCTGGCTCCAGGCCATGTGCTTGGGCAGTCAGTTAGACGCACGTGGGCCTGGCCTCCTGGAGCCCACGCCAGGCAGGGACATGACTAACCACCCTTCGAGGACATGCGCTGATGCCGCAATGGCGGGGCTGGCTGTGGGAGCGACCGAGTCCACTGAGGGGCAGCTCAGGGTCCCAAGAGGATGTGAGGGTCAAGGCCAGCCTTGGGCCAGGGCGGGGTGTGGGAAGGGGGTCCTGGGTGAGAGTCCGATGGACAGGGAGCAGGGTGGGCGCTGGCAGCAGCCTGCCTGGAGCCCAGGCTCCCCTCCTGGCTGAGGTAACGACTTGGTGAGCACATGGCTCACGTGGCCCCAGGTCTGGCGGCTGCCTCTGACCCAGGAGCCAAGGTGGCCACTCTGGTGTGTCCGGGCCAGGCATAGGGACAGACGCAGGTCCTGTGCCCCCCTGCCCTCGCCCCTCCCTGCCTGAGTGCACACTGGCACCTTGAGGCCCAGAGCATGAGAGCCGATCCTTCACCAGGCAGAGCAAGGAGCCGGAAGGAACCAGAAGGAACTGGGCCTCATGAACCGGGAGTGGGTGGTTTTACACCTGGACTTGCTGCCTCCTGCCTTCTCATCACCCCTGCTCCTCGAGTCCCCAAGTCGGACCTCCATGATCCTGTAGGCAGTCACCCGCGGACACTGGCGGGCGGGAGGAACCAAGACGGTGTCTCGGTGTGGGGACAGGTGTGATGAGTCCTCTCAGCTCATCTTCATTCTCCCATCCCGGGCCATGCCAGGCCGTCCTGTTGGGGGTCTGTTGGGAACCTCCGTTTGGGTCAGATTGGCTCTAGGTCAGAGGTCACCCTGAGCCTTACCCGACCACCCACCTCAGCTGTGATTTGCAGGGCGGCTGTCGCAGGTGGTGGGAGCTTCTCGTGAGCCTCTGTCTTCAGGCGTCACTTTGCTTTTCTGGGTATTAACTTTTTTCCTTACCATCACCTTCCTTAGGACTTAACCTTAATTAGCTTCAAAACTCCTTGAAGTCCCCAAACAGACATGAAGGAAAAGTCACCACAGGGTGACCACACTGGGCAGTGACCGCGGGGAAGTTCTAACTCGGATAAATGCCCAGAGTCAACGCCCGCCTGGGCTCCAGCTGCCCGGGACCCCACTTGCTCCCCGACAGCCCCTTCCTTCCTGAGCCATGGCCTCCTCTCTCCTGTGAGGCCCTCAGGCACCACCGCGGAGCCGCCACTCCCGCTGGTCGCTAAAGCCTGATGAGCAGAAGGAGGGGGCACCTGCCTGCGATTTCTGCTCCACAACCCCATCGAGACCCTGTCAGTTCAGATCACCCCCCTCAGATCATCACCCCCCTCAGGTCATCACCTCCCTCAGGTCATCACCCCCCTCAGGTCATCACCTCCCTCAGGTCATCACCCACCTCAGGTCATCACCTCCCTCAGGTCATCACCCACCTCAGGTCATCACCTCCTTCAGATCATCACCCCACTTAGGTCATCACCTCCTTCAGATCGTCACCCCCGTCTGGACATCACCCCCTTCAGGTCGTCACCTCCCTCAGGTCGTCACCCCCCTCAGGTCATCACCCCCCTCAGGTCATCACCTCCCTCGGATCCTCACCTCCTTCAGATCATCACCTCCCTCAGGTCATCATCCCCCTCAGGTCATCACCTCCCTCAGGTCATCACCCACCTCAGGTCATCACCTCCTTCAGATCATCACCCCCCTTAGGTCATCACCTCCTTCAGATCGTCACCCCCGTCTGGACATCACCCCCTTCAGGTTGTCACCTCCCTCAGGTCGTCACCCCCCTCAGGTCATCACCCCCCTCAGGTCATCACCTCCCTCGGATCCTCACCTCCTTCAGATCATCACCTCCCTCAGGTCATCACCCCCCTCAGGTCATCACCTCCCTCAGGTCATCACCCACCTCAGGTCATCACCTCCTTCAGATCATCACCCCCCTTAGGTCATCACCTCCTTCAGATCGTCACCCCCGTCTGGACATCACCCCCTTCAGGTCGTCACCTCCCTCAGGTCATCACTCCCCTCAGGTCATCACCTCCCTCAGATCATCACCCCCCTCAGGTCATCACCCCCCTCAGGTCATCACCTCCCTCGGATCCTCACCTCCTTCAGATCATCACCTCCCTCAGGTCAACATCCCCCTCAGGTCATCACCTCCTTCAGATCATCACACTCCTCTGGTCATCACCTCCCTCAGATCCTCACCTCCTTCAGATCCTCAACCCCCTCAGGTCATCGTCCCCTTCAGATTATCACCCCCCTCAGGTCATCACCTCCCTCAGATCATCACCTCTCTCAGGTCATCACACCCCTCAGGTCATCATCTCCTTCAGATCATCACACTCCTCTGGTCATCACCTTCCTCATGTCATCACCTCCTTCAGATCCTCACCCATCTCAGATCATCACCTCCTTCAGCTCATCACCCCCCTTAGGTCATCACCTCCCTCAGGGCATCACCCTCCTCAGGTTGTCGCCTCCCTCAGATTGTCGCCCCCTCAGATTGTCACCTCATTCAGATCATCACTTCCCTCAGGTCATCACCACCCTCAGGTTGTCACCTCCCTCTACTCAACCAGGGCGTGTCCTTCTGCACCATCCAGGTTGCTCCTGGTCACAGGTGGCATTTAGGCTCTGAGGTGATCTCCAGGGGCAACCTCTGACCTCTAGGCCACTGGGTCTTTCTCTCTGTAGGGTGTGCCCAGGCCTCAGGCTGGAGGGGGTTCTGGAAGGAATGGCCTCACCTGGAGGGCCGCCTGGCCTTTCAGCCTCACTTCCCCACATTCCCTCAGCCCCCCTGCTCCACACAGCCTCCTCACTGCTTCCGGAACATTCTGGTAGCTCCTACTGAGGCTCCAGCTACTCCCTCCCTCGCCCCATGCTCCTCCGTCACATGGACCAGTGCCCCCTCCTCATTCAAAGCTTTTGCTCACGTGCCCCTCCTCATGGGGTCTTCCCTGACCATTCCTTTTTTTTTCAATTGTGGTAAAATCCACATAACAGTCACCATTGTAACCATTTGAAAATGCACAATTCAGTGGCATGTAGCACATCCATAGTGTTGTGCAACCACCGCCTCTATCTGATTCTAGAGCATTTCCATCGCCCCAAAAGAGACCCGTCCCGTTAGCAGTCACCCCTCCCCAGCCCCGGCCACCATGGACCACTTCCTGTTTGTGGATCTGCCTGCTGGATGTGCCTCATCTGTGGAATCATCCACATGCAGCATCTCTCTCTGGTGTGGTGTTTTCACAGCCCATCCACGCCGTGGCCTGTGTCAGAGCTTCTTCATTCCTTTCTTGGTTGATTTGGTTCCTTTGTAAATGGCCCAGCCGTTTATCCTCCTCGCAGGCACATGTCTGTCTCCTTCTCCACAGGTGGAGGGCTGCGTGTCTCGTGTCTTTGGAGCAGGGCGTGGCCCAGCACTCCGTCCATGTCAGCCACTGCAGGGCGCGGCCGGGCGAGGACCAGACTCACTTTGGATGAGAATGAAAGAGCTTTAGTAACACAGAGGACACGGTCAGTCAAATGACTGCACGAGCTGTGGGTGTGGCTTAAGGGACTGGAAGATGGCACGTTCCCTGCTCGTGAAAGCAAAGCCCTGGGTCCGCTCGTCTCATTCAGGCTTGGGGAAGTCACCCTGCTCCAGTCCCACGCCCCGTGGATGAACGCGCACTCCATCGCCCATTGCACTCTGCTACCTGCCGCCATTACCCTGCCATTCGTGATGGGGCTGGGCGCACCCCGGGGCTGTGGGACCAAAGGTCCATGGCCACTAGAGTAGCTGCCACTCCACCTAGCTGGGTGCCATCTGGGCGTGGTCGTGGGAGCGGGACAGGGGCAGGTCTCCCATCTCCCTGTGCCCCTTCCTTGCCCTCAGTCCATGTAGAAGTGAAGGGTGGAAGGATCCAGAGCGTCCTGCTAAAATGAAATAAAATGAGCTCGCGGACCACTGGGCTGGGGAGAGCAGATGTGGACATGGGACAATGAAGGACCAGGCGTCCAGGGTGGGGTTGGCACTGGCTGTGCATAGGGCAAGGTCAAGGGGTGGGTAGGCCATTGGGAGGGTGGACCTGCAGCCACTGTCTGACCTCAGACGCACCGGGGACCACAGAGTGACCCCGAGCCCCGTCCTCCTCAAAACACCTGTGTGCGCGGCTGCCTGAGGCCCCGCCTCCCCCTCCCACTGGCCCTCCAGCTCCCTGGGGCTCCACCTGTCACCCTAATGGATGGGCTGAATCCGGGGACCCCCAGCTGGGGTTGGCACCCTGCTGCCTGTGGGACTCGAACCTCATCCATCACTGGGGGCTGCTGGCAGGGCCGGCTGCAGCAGCTGCCCTAGTGGCCCCAGCACATGCCTTCAGAGGCTGCCAAGCCAGCACTAAGTGCCTCTCGCCCCCAGCCCCTCCCCAGCTAGGATGGGTGGGTGGCTGGGCCCACCTGCCTCCCTCAGCCCCCAGAACCCTGGCCAGGCACCACCCGGCGCTGCCTGCCTTGGCAGGGGACTGCTTCTGGCAGTCTGGTTGCGGGAGGGACATTCCCCAGGGCGCCCCAGCTTGTCCACTATCCCCCAACGGGCTCACAGCTCTGTGGGCCACCCTGGCCCTGGGGCTGTGCCATGGACAGAACCAGGAGGCATGGCGGAGGAGGCCGTCTGCAGCTCCGTCTGGTGGCCACACATGCGGAAACACGCTGACCAGCAGCCTCGGTCCAGAGCCAGCTTCCCCACTCTTCGGCCTTGCTCCTTCCGTACCTTTCCATGCCTCAGTTTACCCTAGCGTAGAACAGTGCTCCTTGAAGGCTAGGTGAGGCCTCAGTGCGGCTGTAGACACAAGGGTGGGAGCAGCTGTCAGGATGGTGAAAACCACTGTTTTTACATTTGAGAGCGGGGGCACTGAGAGGTGCATGTCTGCCAGCCTTGGTGAGCATATAGACATGTGCACATGTGAGCACCTGTGCTTCCAAGACTCATGTGTGGCACGCCTGGGATAAAGCGTGTGCCTCTGTGGGTGAGCAAGTGGGAGAGGGTGCCCTTTCCACCATCGGGGTCCCGGAGTTGGGAGAGATCTCAGGGGTCAGCTCATCCAGCTCTGCAGGTGGTCATGAGGCCTGAAGTACCCCAGGTCCCGCCCTGGGTGCGAGCAGCGACATGTTGATGTGAGATGCTGCTCAGCAGGGCCTTGCTTGGTGCATGTCCCTGTCTCTGCCACCCCAGACAGGACAGGAGGACCAGTGCAAGTGGACCTTTCAGGCGGCGTGATCTTCTGCTCATTTCTGCCCTGATTTGTCTGAAGGACCTGAGGAAACATCGGGTGCAATGAATGATGCAGATGAACCACAGGTGTGTCCCCCTCCTGCCTCCTCCTCTCCAGCCACTAGGGCCTCTGTGCTCTTCCTGGAACACTCACTCCAGCTCCTGCCCCAGGGCCTTTGCACATGCTGTTCCATCAGCTTGGAGGGTCTTCCTCTTTTTTTGTGTTATCTTTGTTTGATTTTGCTACGGGGTTAAGCTATCTTCGTAAAATAAATTGGGAATTGATTTTCCTTGACTACTTAGAAGAATTTGCCTGTAAACCCTTCTGAGCTGAGAACCCTTTTTGGAGAAACTTTTAAATTATTTTTTCAGTTTCTTCTTTGGTTACAGTTATTGGTTTGTTTGGATTTTCTACTTCTTTAGGTCAATTTTGATTATATATGTTTCTAGGAAATTATGTATTTCAATAATATTTTAGAATATTTTAGTATTTCTATGCATGTAGAATCATGCATACTCTCTTGTGATTTTTAAAGTCTTCTAATTGGTAGCTATAGCCCCTTTCTTATTCTTCACTTTGTTTCCAAGTTTTTTGTTTTCTGGATTAGATTAAGTAGAAGTCAAACCATTTTATTGTTTATTTGTTTAATCAAGAAACAAATCTCTCTGCTGCATCCATCAATATGACTTTTTCTGTTTCCTAATTTGTTTGTTTTCTGCTTTATCTTTATTTATGTATTTCTTCTACTTTCTTTGGGTTTATTTTCTCTTTTCTAACTTTTGGTTTGGCTGCCTCTTACTCCACATTTAATAATGGAAATATTTCAGGCCATTGCTGTGCCTCTTGGTCTAGCTTATACTGTAATCTATAAGTCTAAAAACCAAGGAATCTCAATGTGTTATTTTCTAGATATTTTGTAAGCACAGTTTTGGTTTTCTTTTTGTTAAAATAGTCAATTGGGCTATGTTTTAAATTCCAAATTGGGAATTGTAACAAACATTAAATTATTAATTTTTAGTGTCAGTGTATTGTGGTCTCTGAATTCTGCCTGGATGATATCCGGGGTGCCCAATCATCCTGGTTTTCCTGGGACTGAGGGGTTCCCAGGATGCAGGTCCTTTAGTCCCGGGGAAATCGGAATGAGCCAGTCACCCTAATCACTGAGACTTTGTCACCTAAAATGTGACTTGTTTTAGTACTCGCTACAAGGGAACTTGAAAAGAATGTGTTTCCTGACTGTTTAAATTTAGATCTACTTCATTAACTTAATTAATAACATTTCTCAGTTCCTCTATATCTATTTTTTCACTAATTTGATTAGTCAAAAATTGAGAGAAGTGTGTTAAAGTTTATCACCTCTGCTATTGTATCCATCAATTTTTTTCACATAGATTTTGCCTTATATATTTGAATGCTGTTATTTTTCACATAAAAGTCTATTAATGTAAAATTGATAAACCTCTAGCAAGACTGACAAACCTAAATTGAAAGAAGACTCAGAGGGGCTGGCCGGTGGCTTATTGGTTAAGTTCATGTGCTCTGCTTCGGCAGCCTGGGGTTCGCTAGTTTGGATCCTGGGCGCAGACCTTCACACCACTCATCAAGCCATGCTCTGGCAGCATCCCATGTACAAAGTAGAGAAAGACTGGCACAGATGTAAACTCAGGGAAAATCTTCCTCACCAAAAACAAAAAAGAAAGAAAAAAAAAGAAGTCTCAAATCACCAATATCAGGAATGGACAGGGAGCATCACTGTGGATGCTGCAGCTGGTAAAAAGATTATCAAGGGATACTGTGAATAACTCTACACTCACACATTCGACAACTTGGAAGAAATGGTCCAGTTCCTCCAAAACCACGTGCCACTAAAACTCAAACAAGATGAAACAGACCATCTGAATAGCCCTACGACCACTTAAGAAATTGAATTCATAATCTAAAAGCTCCCAAAAAGGAAATTTCCAAGGTGTTTCCACTGGAGAATTCTACCAAACATTTAAAGAAAAACTAACACCAATCCTTCTCAAATGCTTCCAGAATGTAGAAGAAGGAACACATATTTTATGAGGCCAGCATTACCCTGTTACTAAAACTAGACAAAGACAATACGACAAAAGGAAACTACAGACCAATGTCTCTCACGAACTTAGATGCAAAATCCTCAACAAAATATTAGCAAACTGAATCCAACAACGTATAAAAATAATTAAACAGCACAGCCAAGTGGGATTTATTCCACCTACACAAGGCTGGTGCAACATTCGAAAATCAATCAACAGGCTAAAGAAAACAATATCATGTGATTATATCAATAGATGCAGAAAAAGCATTTGACAATATCCAACATCTATCAGGACAAAAACTCAGCAAATTAGGAATAAACGGGGAACTACCTCAATGTGATAAAGAGCATCTACAAAAGCCCTACAGCTAACATCATACTTAATGGTGAAAGAATGAGTCTTTCCCTCTAAGACCAGGATGAGGCAAGGCTATCCACTCTTACCAATCTCACTTGACACAGTCCTGGAAGTTCTAGCCAGTGTGATAAGGCAAGAAAAAAGAAAGAGTATACAGACTGGAAAGAAAGAATCAAAACTGCCCCAATTTGCAGATGACATGATTGTCCATGTAGAAAATCCCAAGGATTCTACAAAATATTATTAGAACTAATTAGTGAGCCCAGCAAGGTTTCAGGATGCAAGTTCAACTCACAGAAGTCAATCACATTTATATATGTATAAACAACAGACGTATGGAAATTGAAATTAAAAATCCCATATTATTTACAATTACTCCAGAAAATGAAGTGCTAAGGTATAAATTTAACGAAACATACACAAGATCCATATGCTGAATGTCACAAACTGTTGATGAAAAAACATCAAAGACAAAGACCTAAATAAATGGAGAGACATATGTTCATGGATTGGAAGATTGAACATAATGAAGATGTCAATTCACCCCACACCGATCTATAGATTTAGCGCAATTCCTATCAAAACCCCAGCAAGGCATTTTGCAGAGACAGACAAGCTTATTCTACAAGTTATATGGAACGACAGAGGACCTAGAATAGTTTCAGCAATCCTGAAGAGAGGGAGAAGAGTGGAGGAGTCACTCGACCTGATGTTAAATCCTAGTATATAGCTACAGCAGCAAGATAGCGTGGTGTCGGTGGAGGGACAGATCGTAAATCAATGGGGCAGGATGGAGGACCCAGGAGCAGACCCACACAAACGTGCCCGACTGACCTCTGACAAAGGCATAAGAGCAACTCTGCAGGAGGGACAGCCTGTTCAACAGACGGCACTGGAGCACCTGGACTCCACGGGCAAAAGAGTGGGCCTTGACCTACGCCTCACACCATATACAGAGCTAACTCAAAATTCATCCAGAGCAGGCAAACCTGTACAGATAGAAAGTGGGTGTGTGGCTGCCAGGGCCTGGGGAGAGGAGGGATGGGGAGTGACTGCTTATGGTACATTTATGTCTGGGATGATGAAGAAGTACTGATACAGTTGGCGGTGGTGGCTGCATAACATCATGAATGTACTTAATGCCACTGAACTGTGCACTTTAAAATGGTGAATTTTGTGTTATGTGCATTTTACCAGAATAAAAAAAAATTAACTCAAAACGGATCACAGACTTAAATGTAAAACTACAAAACTTGCAGAAGAAAACACAAGAGAAAATCTCTCAGCCCTACATGAGAGTTTTGTTCTTAGAGTTGACACCAAAAGCATGATCCATAAATGGAAAAAACTGACGAATTGAACCTCATCAAAATTAAAAGCTTTTTCTCTGTGAAATACCTCATTAGGAGGATGGAAAGACAAGCTACACACCGGAAGAAATATTCGCAAACCACGTATCTGACAAAAGATGAGTATGTAGCATACACAGAGAACTCTCAAAACTCAAGAGTAACAGGACAATCCAACCAGAAAATGGGAAAAAGACACGAACAGACATCTCACTGAAGAGCACACAGCAAATAAGCCGTGAAAAGACGGCCAACATCATGAGCCTTGGGGAAACAACAATTAAAACGACAATATGATGTCACTATACATGTATCAGAACAGTTGCAATAAAAACGTGACCTCCCCAAATGTTGGTGAGAACCCGGAAAACCCAGATCTCTCGGACGTTGCTGCTGGGAATGTAAAATGTACAGCCGCTCAGGAAAACAGTTTGGCAATTTCTTATAAAACAAGACAGGCAACTTCCGTATGACCCAGCAATTGCACTCTTGGGCATTTATCCCAAGGAAATGAAAGCTTATGTTCAGAGTAAAACCTGTATGTGAATATTCATAGAAGCTTTATTTGTAATTGCCCCAAACTGGAAACAACTCAGACATCCCTCCACAGGTGAGCCGTTAAACCGATGGTGGTCTGTCCACACCATGGATGCTCCTCAGCAGTAAAAAGAAACAAGCTATTGATGCTCGAGGCACCTCAGAGGGACTGTAGGGGAATTATGGCGGGTGAAAAACAGCCAACCCCAAAAGGTACAGACTGTGTGACTGTATTTGTGTATCATCCTTGAAACGAGAACAGATTAGTGGTTGCCGGGTTAAGGAGGTGGGAGTCGGAGGGAGGCTGTCAGGCAACATGAGGAATCCTCTAGAGGGTGGAAACATTCCCCATCTTGACCACATCAGCATTAGTACCCTAGTCGTGATGGTGCACGTCCGTCTTTCAAGATGGTGCCATTGGGGAAACTGCATAAAGACCGTGCAGAGTCTGTCTGTCTTATTTCTTACGACTATGTGTGAATCTACATTATCTCAAAATAAAAAGTTGAATTTTAAAAACTGCCTTAAGAACTGGAAAACCTTGAACACAATCCGTTTGTGATGGTTTGGGGACTCTGGGTATGTGGATTGTCACTGGAAACGTGGTCTACACACCTCATTTGTCCAGTTAAGAAACATTAATGAGGACTCGGAAGAGTTCATTGCTGCAGTTCACACCCTTCCCCAGTGAGAACCAGTCTCTTGTCTCTTATTCACAACTCTGCAGGTGGAATTCCACTTTTAGCACTGAAGCTTTTATTTCCTTTGGTTGGCATTTCCTGGCCTGTCTTGTCTAACTTTTAAATTTCAACCTTTCTAGTTTGCTTTCTTTTAGATATTTTCTTACAGATTTTGGTTAGATTTTGATTTTTTTACTGAATCTGAGAGGCTTTGTCTTTAAAGAAAGAGTCACATCCATTTATAGTTATTGTTTCACAAGCCCCCTATCTGTCTGTGATTGCTCCTGTCATCTTGGGATGCTGGTTCTGTTTTTGTTTTGCTCTGTGTGTATGTGTGTGTGTGCGCGCGGGAGTGTGTTTGCTATAGATAGACTATATTTTATTTAATTTATTTTCACTGGTTGCTTGGGAAATATTCATCCTGTTTTTAATTTCCTTCCTTATTTTTAAAAACATATTTGACCTCCTACTTTTCTAATCCACCGCATCAGTTATGAGTCCCACCCCCCACCCCGTGACTTGAGGAAATCTGCCCACATTGACTCCTGCTGCCTCCCTTCCCTATTTTTACTGGCATATTAGGAAAGGAAGACTTGGTGGGTGGATGTTATCTGTGTCAGCATATTACATTTTCTTTTTAAAATATGTATGACATTTGAATCCTGTTTGTAATCGCATCATAGAGATTGTTTGGATTTTCCTGTGTGTTTAGATTTTTGGCTCTCAGATAGTCTTCCATACAACCACTTCCTTATTCTTAGGGGTTTTCTCCCCCAATTCATCTTTGTTAGATTGTGGCTCACCTGTGGCCTGACTTCGGAGTTTTTGCATAATTGAGATGTCTTCCCGATGCCACCACACAGGATGATATCTTGTTTTATATGTAATCTTGGACCAGAATCATTTTCTCTCAAAACTCTAAGTATACTGCCCTATTCTTTTCAGAATTTATGATTTTAAGGAAGTGATGAGTTTAATGTAATATTTAAATTTTTTCTGCCTGGAAGTTAATAGAATTATTTCTTTAGTTTCAACATGTAAAATGATTTTTTTCCTCTGAGAATCATCTAAGGTTTTTTCCTTTCATTAATTTCACGAGACGCAGATGAGCCGTTTCACTTTTAGACGGGAAGTTTTCTTCTGTCACATTGTAGGTTGTTGCTTCCGTCCCATGTGATCTTCGCTCTTTATGGGAACGTCAGCCACCCAAGCAGGACCTGTGCCCTGCCCTGCCTACGTCCATCTTCTCCCTGACATTGTCACGGCATTCTAGCATATTCCTCAGGTCTGCTCTCCAGGACACTAACACCATTTTGTAAACAGCTTTGTTGAGACGTAATTGACACACGATCAGGTGCACGTATTTAAAGTGTACGACTTAAGTCCTGACACCTGTATTCAGTCATGAAACCATCATCACAACCGAGATGCTGACCACGTCCATCACCCCCAGTTCCCTGGGCCCTCAGCCGCCCTCCCCACCCTCCCCTACCCAGGGGTGGCGTGGAGCCTGGCGGCCCTGTAATTAATGGGTGGGCAGGGGGAGAGGAGGCTGTGAAGGGGGCCGAGGAGAGGGTCCTGGGGGTCCAGGGCAGAGAGGCCCCAGAGGCGGGCAGTGCCATGGACACAGATGAGTGGGAGGAGCATGGCGAAAGTGCCCCCCGCGTGCGGTCATTGGGGCCACAGTGACAGAGCAGCCCCGAGAGGGCTGTGGCCAGAGCTGGTCTACAGCGAGTCCAGGGAAGGAGTGAGCTCGGTGGGAGCTAGACAGAGGGAGGGTCCAGGAGGGCTTCCAGGTACCAGGGCCTTGAGAACATTTATAAGGATACGCGTGCCAAGGCCCTCGAGAGAAGCTGATGGTGCCGGGTTGCAGGTTCCTCACGGAAACGGGGCCAAAAGGCAAGGAGTGCATCACTCTCTCCTCTGAGCTCGTGGGAAGCCACCTGGAGGGCTGCAGTCAGGGCTTTATCTGCAGGGGGTGGACACCGAGTGTGTCCAGGGAGGGGTGGAGGAGGGGAAGGCCGGTCCTGGAGGACATCATCATGTTCAGTGGAACAGGGTCCTGAGCAGCTGTGCGTTGACCCAAAGACAGAGCCAGGAGCCCTGGCCTGACAAGTCCCAACATGGGGCTCCTCTGGGCCAGTCCCCCAGGTTGACGGGTCCCCAAGCGGGGCCTGGGCCTCTGGGCCAGTCCCACTGGGCTGATGGGTGCCCAGGCGGGGCCCTGGTCTCTGGGCCAGTCCCACTGGGCTGGGACCATGGGCCCAAAGGCTGGAGATGCCAGAGGCTTCCTGGTTGTGGGAATGAAGCCCAGCTGAGTGAGCAAAGGCACAAAGGGGATTGGGAGGCTAAAGGGGTGTCTGAGGGCCCAGCCCCTGCTCTAGCTCCTGGGCCCAGCCATGCCTTCTCCTCTCTGGACAGCAGCCAGTGCTCACAGCCTCATCCAGTGAGCTTTATGGCTGCTCCAGGCCCAACACTGTCTGAAGATGGTCATTGTGGGGCCGCTCACTGGCTGTGTGGCTGGAGGCCGATGTTCTCCGTGCCCTGGGCCTCAGTCTCCCCTTCGGCACCATGAGAGTACAGAGGTCTCTGAGGGACCCTCACCCCACACCGCCTACTTGCAGGAAGAGGCTGCTGACCACCCCTTGGGATGTGTCCACAGGGCCCCCAGAGGGAAGCCTGAGCTGGAGGAGCTGAGAAAAGAGAAGGCACAGGTAGCCAGGCTACAGCCCCCAGGTGTGGTCTAGCCAGGCCAGGCCAGAGGAAAGAGGAAGGGAGACTGAGCACAGGGTGGGCCGGCTTCTGGGAGTTTCCCGGCCACACAGCCAGCACTATTAGACACCCAGTGGGGCCCCGGAAACGTGGGCTGGCCTTCAGTCGAGCCAAGCTTATGACCCACCTAGGCCCACCCACCCTAGGCCATGGGACAGCAGGACAGCTGCCTGCAGGCTGGGGCCACGTGTCACCCAGCAGCACCCATGGCCAGGCGGGAAGGGAGGCCACCCAAAAGCCCCGACTCTGACCTGGTCGGGTCAATGACCCAGTTGGCTCCTCGAGGGGCCTGGGGTGGGGGAGGGGCATAGGGGCCTCCCCAGCACTCAGTCCTCCCCCCAATCCCCAGCCCCTCCGAGCCCCAGCGGCTTCAGAGGCCCCAGTGGCTCTGAGTCTTGCTGCCGTGCTGTAGGAGCCATGTTTCTGGCTCACCCCGGACACGGAGCCCCGTAAGCACCACAGCTCAGCCCAGTCCTCTATTCTTCCTGCAGGGGTGGGGAATGGCCAACCGCTGGTGTCCTGGGTGCTCTTCAGGAAGGTACGACGCCTTGGCCACCAGGGAGTCCAGCTGGTCCCACCAGGCCCCTAACCAGCCCCGGGAAGGGTGGGGCTCAGCTGGGCAGGTGATGAAGTTCAAGACCTGCTCCCCACTGGCTGCATGTGTTCCTCTCTGAACCTCAGTCTCCTCATCTGCTGGCTGGGAATGGAAGTCTCTAACACAGCTGGTCCATCTGAGATGCTCCCCACGCTAGTCCCTGTTCCCTCCCCACCCTCCATAGGCATCATTTCAGGGATGTGAGAAGCTTCTCCCCCTCTCTCCCAAGGGTGAAGTCCCTTTGGGGAGGCCACGTGGTGATTCAAGGATAAATGTTTATTAAGCGAGTGTCTTCTCAGTGCCCGTCACGTCTGGCCCTCCAAGCTGTACAAACCTTCAAGTGTGAGTGCCACACAATGTTGTGACTAAGACACCCACTCACAGCCCTGTCAGTGGCTCCCCTTTGCCCATAGATCAAACCCAAGACCCCTCCAGCCGCTGGGGCCCAGCCCCACCCCTCAGCAGGGGCGGAGGCCCAGGGCTGGACGAGTCAATCTCTGAGCGGACGCTCGCTCTGGAGTCCCTGATCCTGTGCGGACATCAGAGGCACAGCCTGGCCCCAGAGCCCCACCTCTGCCCTGTGTCTACACCACCTCTGCCCTGGGTCTGCCCCACCTCTGCCCTGTGTCTACACCATCACTGCCCTGTGTCTGCCCCACTCTGTCCTGTGTCTGCCCCATCTCTGCCCTCTGTCTACCCCACCTCTGTCCTGTGTCTGCCTCAACTCTGCCCTGTGTCTGCCCCACCTCTGCCCTGTTACTGCACCACCTCTACCCTGTGTCTGCCCCACCTCTGCCCTGTTACTGCACCACCTCTACCCTGCGTCTGCCCCACCTCTGCCCTGCGTCTGCCCCACCTCTGTCCTGTGTCTGCCCCACCTCTGTCCTGTGTCTGCCCCACCTCTGCCCTCTGTCTGCCGCACCTCTGTCCTGTGTCTGCCCCACCTCTGCACTCTGTCTGCCCCACCTCTGCCCTGTGTCTGCACCACCATTGCCCCTGGCGACTCAGGACTAAGGCAGTCCCCTGCTACCCCTCCATGGTCGTCCTGAGCCAGAAGTGCCCCGGCAACCAGAGAGAGTAAGCGCTGGTCCATGGTCCCCCAGCACATCTACAGCTGTCCCTGAGTGGACCAGACCTCACATCCCACGGAAGGTTTTCCCTCTGGCCTACAAGACACTCTCAGCACCCAGGAAGACCCGGAGGCCGCAGGAGTTTGGGGAAGAGCCCTGAGGATGGGCAGGGCCATGTCCTGTGAGAGGACTCCACCCCAGACCAGGTCACTCTGCCGCTGCTTCTAGAAGTTTCCATGAACTTGAAGGCATGCTCGGATGAGCCACCTGCTTTGTTAATCACATGCTCACTCTGCCTGCTGGCCCAAGTGAGTTGTCCAGGCCCAGGGCTTGGTTGGAGCCCCCGGCCGAGCCCCCTCCCACATGTCCCTCTGTTGCTGGGCCAGCTCTGCAGCAGGCCCTCTGCCTGGGGGAGGGACCATCTGCTCTGGCTCAGCCCAGGCCCATGAGAGGGGAGGAACGGTCCCAGCACCCCCACCATGTGCTGGCAGCAGTGGCTCCCGGAGGCCGGCCCGGCCCAGCTGTGCCTGAGCTGATGCGTGCAGTGTGTGGGCGCAGGGCGTTCTGCCCGCAGCACCCCCACCCCAGGACTGGGAAGTGAAATCGCCGGGTCTGCACCGGGAGCGCGGCCGAGGGGCAGCAGGGTCCACCAGGCAGGTTTTTCCAGGCATGGGGGCTGGTCTTCTGCCGGGCACTTGGGTGGACTCCAGGTGTCCTCAGCAGAGGATCAGAGGAGCTGGAGCCAGGGGCTGTGGGAAAGAGACCCCCACCCACCCAGCCTGCTGACACGCCACTGACCACTGGCTCACCATCTGCAAGGAAGAGGCAATTCTGCAGATAGATCATAGTGCACCTGTGCACCTGCGTGGCTTCCGTGTCCCGAGTCCCCACGTGGGCAGCCGGCGGGAGATAGTCCAGGTGGTGAGACTTCTGCCGCCGGGCCTTTTCTCAGCACCCAGCATATGCCACTCAGCACAGCCCCACAGCTGCAGTCCTCGCTCTCCACCCACCCATTTCTGCAGACGGGGAAACTGAGGCCTAGAGACAGGACCAGGTCCGTCACCTGTGCGGCCCCTTGTTTAAAAAGTATGAAGCATTTCAAGATGGTGCCAACTGAGCCTTGACCAAGCACCAGCCCTCATGAGTCTTGCCGAGCACTCAGGTCTCACTCCTGCTCAGCCCCATCCCCAGGGGGAGCTCGGACCGCCACGCATCCCCAGGCCAAGCTGGGAGTGTCTGATGCTCAGCCCAGTACAGGCATTCTCAAACTGGGTTCCCTGGAGAACTGCGGTTCTGTGGGCCCCTCAGAGGCTGCCTTGTGGGGTGGCCAAGAAAACCCCAGCCTCCACCCTGACCCCCAGGAGCTCCAACTGTTGAGTTTACATATTGCTGGTCATTATTGTTTGGAATAAGCGAGTATAGGACTTCCATGTAAAAAAAGCTATTTTTGGAGGAAGGGTGGTTCAAAGAGACACACGTGGGGCTGGCCCAGTGGCGTAGTGGTTAAGTTCACGCACTCCACTTCAGTGGCCCAGGGTTCGCGGGTTCGGATCCCGGAGACGGACCTACACACCACTCATTAAGCCATGTATACAAAATAGAGGAAGATGGGCACAGATGTTAGCTCAGGGACAATCTTCCTCACCAAAAAAAAAAAAAGTAACCCATGGATCTCACCCAACCCTGTATTGCCACATAAGGGAAACTGAGACCCCAAGAGCAGACGTGAGCTCCTGGACGCTGCGGAGCTGACCCAGAAGCCGGGTCCCTGCCTGGTCACTCAGAGACTGGCTGGACGGCTTGGAGCTGATCTCCTGAGTCAGGGGCTTGAGGGATTCCCTGCTAGTCTGAAGTTCTTCAGGAATTACCCTCCAGCTCACAGCCTGCAGTCCCCAACTCAGGGCCTCACACCACTTGCCCTTTGTGGCACTTCCACATCTGTGTGTGTGACTCCTGCGGGGATTGTGTTGCGGTATAGCAAGGTGCTTGTCACCTCTAGGAGAGCAGGACGTGTGTGTGGAATCGCCTGGTCAGGGAGGGACAGGTGACAGGTGACAGCTTGTCCCTCACACCTGGCCACTATACCCATATCTGCCAGCCGAGGACCAGGCACAGCGACAGTGCAGGAGGGCGCAGCCAGGTGCAGACCGGGAGGTGAGTGGGGTGGGGAACGGGAGTTGAGTGGGGTGGGGAACGGGAGTTGAGTGTGGTGGGGAACAGGAGTTGAGTGGGGTGGGGAATGGGAAGTGAGTGGGGTGGAGAACGGGAGGTGAGTGGGGTGGGGAACGGGATTTGAGTGGGGTGGGGAACGGGAGGTGAGTGGGGTGGGGAACGGGAGGTGAGTGTGGTGGGGAACGGGAGGTGAGTGGGGTGGGGAACTGGAGGTGAGTGGTGTCGGGAACAGGAGTTGAGTGGGGTAGGGAACCGGAGTTGAGTGGGGGGGGGAACAGGAGTTGAGTGGGGTGGGGAACGGGAAGTGAGTGAGGTGGGGAACTGGAGGGGAGGGGGTGGGGAACGGGAGGTGAGTGGGGGGGGGAACGGGAGGTGAGTGGGGTGGGGAACGGGAGGTGAGTGGGATGGGGAAGGAGGTCACGCCCTAGCAAAGAAAGTCAAATTTAAAAATGTAATCATTGTGCTGGCGAAATAAACGCCTCCACAGCAGGGTATGACCGGATCTGCCACTCAGGCCTGACCCCGGGGACTTTGGAGGCCCTCCTTCCACCACACGTGGACATGGGCACCCCTCACCTGCTGTATCGCCAGCATCAAATATTTGCAGGCCAGCGTTAGGCGCCTGCCCCATGTTCTGGGCAGACACACCAGGAGCCGAGGCCAGACCTGCCCAGGGGCCCTGAGCTTGAATCCTGTTCTGCCATGGGCTTGCTGTGTGGCCCTGGGCAAGCTGTGGGACCTCTCTGAGCCTTGGTGTCCCCATCTGTAAATGGGACAGCATGCTGAGTGAGGATAAATGGATCGTACATGTGAAAGTGCTGGTCCAGGGGAGGCTCATTCAATGGGAATTTTGTCTCGTTTTTTTCGGGGGAGGGTCTCCCCATGAGCCCTGTGTCTAAGCAAGATGAGAGGGAGGAGAGGGGACAGCTGCTGGGGGAGCTCTGGGGGCTGACCAGGCCATGCCAGCTATGCCACAGTAGAGCCCGGGCCCTGGAACCACAGCCACCACGGAGGGCTGTCATCCTGGTGTGTGTCCCAGTGCTGAGGGGCTGCAATCCTTGGCCAGGCTCTTTGTGGCCAGGTGGCAGGCAGACATGTGGCAGGCAGCCCAGGCACTGAGGACATGTGCCCAGCACTACCCCACAGCTGTGGCTCTTGTTTGCAAAGTGTGCTGCCCAGAGCAGCTGGGCCTCGCCAGGGCTGCTCTGCTCCATCTCCCTGCCCAGAGCTGGAGGCCAGGCTGCAGGGGGGCAGCTGCAGCCCTTACCCCCTTTCCCATATGGGGCTGCCAGGACCCCTCCCACACAGGAATTGCCAGCCACTACACAGCCCAAAATGCCGGCCATGTCTCTTTCTGCCTTACCAACAAGGCCCAGATCTGCCCTCCTGGAGTGACTGGCCCCAGCTCAGAAGGCAGTATGTCCACCTGCCCACCTCTCCACTGGCAGGACTGGGGTGGCAGTGAGGTTTAGGGCTCCACAGGGACTTGCATCCCTCTGCTTTTGCCCGGGACACAGTCAGGGGACCAGCTGCCCCGGGTGGAGGGCAGAGCAGTCTCCAGGCTGCCAGCTTTTAGGCCAGTGAGTCAGGCTGTCAGCTACTTGCCCCGGCGGCCACCCACCCCATCCCTTTCTTGTCCTAAGGATGGAAAGAGTGGGTCACTTGTGTCATCTGCAAAATGGATGTTGGCTGGGCACTGGGCCCCACTAGTTCCTTCCCCTGAGCTTCTGGTTTCTAGTCACCTGCTCTCAAGAGACAGAAGGAAAGTCAGAAATGACGCGTGTCGGTCAAGCCTGCCTCCCTCCAGATGTTCTCATTCCCCCTCCCACCCGTGTGATCCGTGCCTCGTCGGACCCATTTTGCGGACGAGCAGACTGTGGGTCAGCAAGGAGTGAATGGTGAGAGGTGGAGCTGGGACCCCAACGACCGCATCTCTGCTCTGCGGCCCTTCCCCGTCCCTGGGGCTGCTTTCCCATCTCTGGACCCTGAGGGTGTCCTGGGCCGTGCTGCAGCTGCTTCCGATCCGGCCAGCAGGGCTCCCTCCCTTGCCGCCTCCCCACCAAGGGATGCGTCCTCCCATCACAGGCCTTGTTTACTTCAACGCAATGGTGCCGCGTGTCTCCCTTACAAGGAGGGTCTGCCAGGCGCCTGGCCCTGCCTGCCTCTTACCATGTGTGGCCTCCCTGCTCCACCGTCCTTGACTGTAGAAGGAGAGAGGTCACAGCTTCTGTGGGCGATTCTGTGGGATCACTTGGCCCATGCTGACCCAGAGTTAGAGCCGGTGAGCCACTCTTGTCACTCATCATCATTGTCACTCTCATCGTCACTGTCACCCTATCCTGCCTGTCCTTCTCCAGTTCCCTGAGGGCCTGGTCCATATGGCCCTGGACTGTCAGTGGCCCAGCAGTCTCCACATGCAGCGCCCCGGTCCTCCTCTGCTCCATGTCTCCCTGGATGACACTCTCCTGGGCAAAGAATCGGCCTGACCCCACACTCTGTGACCATAGAGGGTGCGTGGGGGGCTGGCTCCTGTGCTCTCTCCTGAGCGCAGGTATCCTAGGGGCAGCGGCTCCTGTCTGGGGGGATGGGACAGGGTCCCGGGCAGGAAGGGCCCTGGGGGAGCGTAGGACCATCTGGTCCCACCTCCTGTGCTCCGAGAAGGGAGACCGAGGCACAGAGGGACCCAGTGGGGCGGCAGGGAGGGTATAAGGACAGGAGTCTGTGCCACAGACTGGCTGGCACTGAGCCCACTCCAGAACACCAGGGGCGAAGGGCCAAGACCACTCAGCTGTTGTTCTGATTAAATCCAGACAGCCTTATGACCGAGGCAAGTGTGCTCTGGGGAGTATTTAAATGAAAAGCACAGGACTGGAGAAGTGCTCCCGGGATCTGGCTTGGTGGAGAGCTGGGGGAGGGAGGGGTGGACTGCAGAAGACCCAGGCTTCTCACCAATGGCCTGTGGCCCCATGCCAGGCGACCCCTCCACCCACACGCCTCTGACCGCCGCTTCTGACCACTAGAACAACCCACAGCTGCTGGGGTCCAGGAGCCAGTCAGGTGCTGGGACTGGGCCTGGCGTCACCCTGCTCCCCCGAGCGCGCCTGGGGTGAAGCCTGGATGGACAAATGTGGCCGACATCTTCTAAGGACTCCACGCTAGGTCTGGAAATGGGACATTGAGCCCAAAGTGACCTGAATTTAAAAGTCATTCTGACAGAGAACGGCAGAGGAGACCAAACCCTAGCTGAACCCCGCCGGGCCAGGAGCTCTGCGAGGGCCTCTGCTGGGGGCTGTACTCGCTGGGGGCTGTACTCGCTGGGGGCTGTACTGGCTGGGGGCGCCGGGAGGGGTGGGGCCTAGGGGCGGAGCCTGGGAGGGGAGGGGCGGGGCCTCCCTGGGCCTACACTGCGCTCAGTTGACCTGGCCTGGGCCTGAAGTGTGGACGTGAGCTGGGCAGGACCCCCTCCAGGGTCTCCCTTATTGGTTGAGCTGTCGGCCACGTGCCTGCCATGCTTGCTCCCCACGCTGCCAGGACACTTTTCCAAGGACACAGGGATGGGCTGGTAGTCCACACAGGCCCCCAATATGGAATGCCTGTCGGGACTGTGGTGGAGCTGGGCCCTAGAACAGTCTGGAAGCTTCTGGTTTTCCCAGCAGTAAACGTGCTCTGAGGAGCTAGGGTTGAACCTGGAGCCCAAGCACCTCCCCACACCACCCCCCACCCCCCCGGCTGCTCATCCCCACAGATCTGCCCTGGGCAACTGAAGATCTTCCTGGACCCAGGAGGACCGTGGCCAGTGGATGAATCCCAAGGCTGCGGTCCTCCTCCAGGAGCTCTAGGTTCGTGTTTGACAGCAGGTATAAGGGCCGTGGCATCCAGGTGTCCAGATGCATTGTCTGGCTCACCAGCTCCTACCGCGGCTACAGGCATCCTGAGAACATTCTGCAGATGGGACTGTTTCCCAGGGCCTGACCCACCTCTGGGCCCAACCCCCATCTCACGCCGTACCCCATTTCTATCCTCACCCTTGCCCTCCCTGCCCCACACAGTGGTCAAGTTGAGCGTCTTACTTCTCAGACACTCCAAACCCGGCCAGACTCAGGCTCATGGGATGCTGTCCTGTGCCCTGGACAGACCCCATGCCCCTCCCAGCATGCCCTTTCTCCTCCTGTGGAGATGAGGGTGATTCTGAATGCTGGGAAGAGCTAGTCAAGTGGCACAGCATCTGGGAAAGAGCTTTGTAAACTGAGAAGGACCAAGTGAGGACACGTTCCACTACTTCCTGGCGCTGAGGGGCAGCCGGTTGGCACGCGCTGTGCTTCTTGCAGGGCTTCCCTCTTGTTGGCTCCTGGGGATCTCCCATTCAAGGCCAGGGCTCCTTGCTCAGGAGGAGCCTTGCAACTTCACAAGGTCTCCTTTCTCATGAGATGCTTCTGGATTTCTCAGGGCGCTTCAGGTCCCTTCCTGCCGGCTGTCCCTCTCTGGAGGGCAAAACCCAGGCACATGGACCTCAGGCCGACACAGCAGGCAGGGCCTCGGCCAGCGCCCTCCGGAAGACACTGCATCTGCCCAGCCTGGCAAGAGGTACAGATGGTGCTGAACGGTGAGAGGCACGTGGGACGCGGTGGGGACCGGTGGGGGCTCAGGGGCTCAATATGGCAGAGGAAGGAGGGAGAGCCCAAGAAGGAGGTACAGCACGGCAGGACGAAGAAGGATTTGGAAACAGATCCAATTTCCAGTCGCCAGGAAACGCATCCCCAGCCATAGGTAGTTGCTGAAGTAGAGGTGGCCGCATCCCCACTGGCACCAACAGGGGAGGCCAGGCCACTCTTGCAGCTGCTTCGCAAAGCTGGCAGCTGTGCTGCCAAGCTGCCTTCCAGGAGCCAGGCCCAGTGGTGGGCAGACACCAAGTCAGTGCCTGGCTGCCCGGAGGCACGTGTTTTGGCGTTTGGACCGTTTCGTCTCTCCCAGCTCTGTGCAGGGAGGCATTGCGTGCAGGGGGCTGGGCGGCATGCCCATGCTGGGGGCACCATCCCGCTGGGCCTCCCCCATTGGCACCTGCATCTAGGGCGTTAGCCCTGAACAGTCAGCCTGTTTATCACACCTCTGGGAGGGAGGTCAGCCGTGGGGCCTGGTCCCCACGGTCTACGTGGCTCTAGGTAATGGCATGAACATCTGTGGAGTCAGGCCCTCTGCAAGGTGCCAGCGAGGCTGAACCTGGAAGCTTGGGGCTAATGCGGAACTTTCCCCAACTCCAGGTGGGCAGGTGATCCTGGTCATCCTTGTCTCCTTGATGTGGGCATGGGTGGAAAAGGAAGAGGCTGGTGGAAGGAACCAGGAAGAGGCTTGAGGATGTGCTTGTTAAGTGTGCCCATACATGTATGTGTGCCCATAAATACATATACATGTGCGTACATACTTGTGCCCATACATACGTGTGCGTATGTATGTACATACGTGTGTATATGTACGTATAATTCATCTGAGTCTGAAGGCCCGAGGACCAGGAGTGTTGATGCCTGCAGGAGGGGCAGAGGGAGGTCCCAGCTCAGGCAGAGAGCATCTATCCTCCTCCACCTTGGTTCTACTCGGCCCCCAACTGACTGGGTGGTGCCCACCCACAGTGCGGAGGGCCATGTTCTTTACTCGTCTACTGATTCTAATGCTGATCTTCCAGAAACACTCTCACAGACACACTGAGAAATAATGTTTGAACTGCTCTCTACCCGGGTGTCCCCAAGCCAGTCAAGTCAACACATGAAATCCACCACTAGGGCCGGAGGAGCAGTCTGTGGGCACTTCCCATGTGTCACAGAAGATGTGAAAGAGTTGACCACGCAGGGCTGAGACTTAACAGAAATCATCGTTTTTGCTAATACATGGAGGACAGTCTCAGGGAAGCCACATTTCTTTGCGAACGTGAGCCGTGAAGGACACGGTGCTGTGAACACAGCATGGGGCCACGGCCTCGATCCTGCTCTGGCAGCAGCAGGGTTGCCCCATCATCACAAAGGTCAACCTGTGAAAAAGGCAATGACTTCTGAGTGTACCATGCAGCTGGTTTTGACCTCACAGACCCTGAAACAGCCTTGGGGCCCCCAGAGGGGTAGACTGTGAGGAGCACTGGCTCAGAGGACCCAGTTCGAGCTCTCTGCCCAGCTCCACTGCCTCCCCAAGGGAACACGTGGGGAATTCCTCTCTCCGGCGCCAGCAGCTCTTGCCCGACCCTGATGGCCGGCCTTCGCCCTGATGCTGCCTCAGCTGCAACGCAGTGTCCGCCTGCCCCACCTGGAGCCTCCCCAGCCCTCAAACCCTGTCTCTGTGGGGCCTCTTTTGCACCCATGTTCAGCCCCATGGTTTCATATTCACTTGCTCCTAGCCATGTTGTGGGGCCTCAGGTTTGAAGCCCAGCTGTGTGGCCAAGCTCCCTGAGTGTGGGGACCTGGTTTCCCTCCTCACTTCTTCCTCCCTAATCAGCACTCAGCAAGGAAGGCTGATGAGTTGACTGGTTGTTAGTGAGTCCATCCCTCCTCCCACCGCCACCTTCAGCACCTTCGGGTGTAAATAACAGAAGATCCAAACTCAAAGTGGCCAAAGCTGCTTAGGTCACCTGAGCAGAAGTTCAGAGGGAGGACAGCTCCTGACATGATAAGTGCAGTGGTTCTGGATGTCGCCCGGGACTCAGGCTCTGTCACCTATTCTCCTGTTGGCTCACTCTCAGGACAGTGCTCTTCACGGTTACAAGATGGCTGCATTGACTCCATCACACGATATCCACCACGGAAAATGAGGGGCTGCTTCTTCCAACACATCTCTTTCGTTGGTGAGGAAAACCTTCCCAGACTTGCGCTCATGTCTTGTGGGCCAGATTCCGGGGAGGCAGAACAAGACGCCTTAGGCCTGTGACCGCCTTAGGCCGATCATGGTTTGCCCTCTGCAGCTGGAGGTCTGGATCCCACCCCTCCTGAAGCATGGGACTTGTGGGGAAGGTGGGAACATGAACAAAATCAGGGTTCAGAGGAAAGAGGGCAGGTGGAGTGGTGAGTGTTTGTTGAATGGGCGTCAACAGGCCTGCCAGGGTTGTGGTCCTGGGTCTGGGGTGAACAGGTGGATTGGTGGAGCAGGCTTTGGCAACAGCTGCTTCCCATGCCAGTCACCCCCTTTAACATTTGCTCCTGCCAGAATCTGTGAGCTTATGCTTTGGGGTGACCAGATACGAGAACTGGGGAGGCTTTCGTGCATTCATCCATCTCTTCCAAATGCCTCCAGCACACTGGGCAGACCAAGGGAACGAGGCGTGGCCTCGCCACAGAGTGCCATGCTGTGGGGTTCCCTCCAGCTTTGCATGGCTGACTCAGAACCAGTGGCTTCCCGTTTCCCACAGTGTAAATTCTCGACTCCTTAATCCCACCCCCCCAACCTGACCCCAGCCCCTCACAGTCTCATCTCCAAGAGCACCTCTTCAAGCCTGGAGTCTCCACTGAGCACGCCCTGCTCACAGCGGACCTGCTGCCCTTCCCCCCCCCTTGCCACACCCTGCTTGTCCTTCAAGGGCCAGTCCAAATGCCGCTTCTTGCACCTTCCTGGAATCCACCTGTCTGAACTGAGGTCTTCCTATCTTGTGAGATAGATGTAGGTATAGATGTTTTCTAATGATGAGGATAACTATTTATTCAGCATTTTCTATATTCCAGGCATAGTGCTAAGAGCTTTACATGGAACAGCTCATTTAATTTTTATAACATCCATTGGAGGAGGCATTCTTATGCTTGGGTGAGAAGTGGAGACTCAGCGTGATTACCTGGCCCAATATCACACCACTGTGTGATAACTGTGCTGTAACTGATAGAAGAAGTATATTAGTTCTCTATTGCTATGTTCAAACTATCCCAAAACTTAGAGGCTTAAAGTAACAAATATTTATTATCTCACAGTTTCTGCAGGTCAGGAATTTGGGTGCATCTCAGCTGCATAGTTCTGGCTCCAGGGCTCACGTGAGCAGGGGCTGCCCTGTCACATCTGAAGGCTCAGCTGGGGCTGGAGGAGCTGAGTCCAAGGTGGCTCCTCACAGGGGTGTGGGCAGGAGGCCTCAGTCCCCCCTCTATGGACTCTCCACAGGCTGCCTGAGTGTCCTCACAATGTGGCAGCCAGCATCCCCCAAGGGAGTGGTCAGAGAGAGAGGCAGGAGGAAGCTTAATGTTCTTTATGACCTCACCCAGAAGTCACACACAGCCATTCCTCAAAACCCTGCTGCTGACACAGGTCAGCCCTATTCATTTGGACTACATGTGGGCTCGGATACCAGGAGGGGGGTCCACTGGGGCCACAGGCAGGATCAGAACCAGGTCTTGGCTGACTCTAACACCAGGGTCTTGAACCTCTACCTCAAGCCACAGCTGATGGTCAATCCTCTGTAATTCCTTCCAGAGCTGACTCAGCACCCAGGAACACTGCGAGAGCCTGCAGCGGGAAGGTAATGTGTTCACAGTTCCCAGAAGCTCCCTTTGTGAGGAAACTGCTGCCAGCCAGATCTGTGCTTTGCTTTAATCAAATGAAAAGGTGTGACCCGCACACCCCCAGCAGTTTGGGCTCATTAAGCTGGAAGGCAAACGGATCAAGGGCAGGGGGGTGATTCCTCCCTGCCTCTCTGCCAGTTCCCGGGATGCTCCAGCTGGAAGGACTTCCTCTGGGAAGGGCTGAGGGTTGGCAGTGGACAGGGGGGCTGGGGGGAGGCCACTGAGCTGCACCGGAGCTCTGCCCAAGTTGTCGGGGTGAGGAGGCCCAGCCTGCCTCCTGGAGAGGCAGGAGGGAGTCATCCACCCCATGCAGAGGCCACAATCCCTCTCATCTGCCTTCTGGACAAGCCATCACATTCATTCAATGTCCATCTACTGAGGGCCTACTCTGGGGTACTGATAATGACAGTGGAGGAGGGTAATAGCAGTTAATATCTATGAAGAGCTTCAAGTGTTCTGGTTCCCTGATCCTCACAGCAGGATTAAGCTAGGAGCTGAGGAGGGAGCCGTCATTACCCTTCATTACCTGTCATTACCCGTCATTATAGACGAGAGGAGTTGGACACCAGCAAAGCTCCCTTACATTCACGGGGGCTCCCATGGGAAGCAGGAGTAGACGAGCGGCCAGCACCACCTGGCCCTGCGGAGGCCCTGCCCACCCAAGAACCCCTCCCAAGGACACCTCTCCTCCCAGGTAAGATTCAAGAACAGCTTGAGTTCAGAACAGGAGGGACTCCCTCCAGAGGGCTCCAGGAGCAGCGAGGAGCTCAGCCAGTGAGGTCATCTCCTCCAGGTAACACGGGCCTCCCAGCTCTAAGCCAGCGAGGTGCAGGATGGCTTTCAGCATCTTACATGCGGAGCCAGCTCCCCACCAAATCGAAGGTGTGGGGAGAATGCACGGGTCCATGAGGCAGTGCTGGGAGCAGTTTCAGGAGTTCTTCTCTTTGTAAGACAGCTGCTCCCATTCTTCATGCTAGCCTTAGAATCTGTCCACATACAGAGTGGGAAATTCCACTGTACACATAATTTTGTGTTCTAAGTTTTAAACTGTAGGATTTAGGGAATTATTTTTATGCTATTTTTATTCAACCATAGATGGTTATAAGCAATTATAGGGTTTCTATACAACTTCATTATTATCCTTGAGATGGCCATGCAATCTCTCATTATCTTGCTCTCTCCTAATTGACTAAGCCTGCGGTAGGACACTTAGGTTGCTCTGGTTTGCGGCTATCATGAGTAACACCTCTGGGGAGGTAGCCTGCAGAGAGGGCCATTCCCTGTGGAAGGAGTTGTTATGGCATGGAGCAGGGAAGTGTCTGGTTTTCAGCACAGGGACACACGTGTCTGTTCATTGGATCTCACAGCCGGGAAGAGTTTAGAGGCATGTAGCAGTGGGCAGGACGTGGAGTTTTGGGTTCAAATCCCAGCTTTGTCACTTTGTAGGAGTGTGAGCGTGGACATCTGATGTGACTTCTCTCAGTTTCCTCATTTGTAAAACGGTTACAATGCAGCCCTTTGCTGGACAGTCACATGGCCCACTGCCCTCAAAGCCCTGCTCCGAAGCACCTCCTCAGAGGGGCCCTGGCACCTCCGGGTCTGAATGCCTTCTCCGTCACCCTGACTGGCTTCATTTTCCTTCAGCTCACTTATCCTCTGTCTTAGTAAGCTCTGGCGGCTGTAACAAAACACCACAGAAAGGGGCCTAAACAGCAGATACTTATTTTTCACAGTCCTGGAGGCTGGAAGTCCCAGATCAAGGCGCCGGCGGACCTGGCGTCTGGTGAGAGCCACTTCCAGGTCTGTCGATGTTGTCTCCTCGCTGTGTGCCCCAGGGGGGAGGGCAGAGAGAGGTAGCAAGCTCTCAGAAGGGCACTAATCCCACCCTGGGGGCTCCACCCTCATGACCTCGTCTAATCCTAATTGCCTCCCAAAGACCCTACTTCTTAACACCGTCACATTGAGGGGTAGGGTTTCCACTAGTGAATTTGGGAGACACAGACATTCAGTCCATAACCTCATCACACAGCATATTACTTGTTTATTTGTCTATTTATTCACTTTCCTTCTCCCCCCACGAGCGTGTAAGCTACAGGAAGGAAGGGTTCTTGTCTACACCCCCATGCCGGGAACATGCCCAGGGCAGTTAGCACCTGCAGGAACTCCTGCCTGTCTGTCTCGTGAACAGCCAGGAGGCCAAGGGGAGCACTTAGGGCTGGCGTTACTCAGTGGACGCTGGAGCCATGATGAGAGGATCTGCACGCAGACAGTGATCCAGTTCCTTTTCCATCGTGTGCTGGTGGAAAGCAAACCCCTGGGAATCCTCTTGGAGTGTTTAGGGGACCAGAGGCAAGAATGCAGCTGAGGTGACAGTGCTGGGCAGGGGCCACCTGAAGGCTGATGTGGACACCCCCGAAGTGTTTCCTCGTTCCACCTCCCCTTTAAAAATTATGTTACAGTCTTTTTATCACAGTTAGTTACACACAGTTATATATCCACACAGTGTAAGGAACCACCCTCCCTTCCCGATCACCGGAGGTGACGATGTGCAACTGATTCTCTTGATATTTACCCCCACGTGTCTAAATAATCTCACGGTCATCGCTGTCGCTCTCTGCTCCTGGGATGGACACTCAGGGTTCACTTTCTCCCACCACACCCTGTGCTCCACCCCACACTCCCCCGGCGCCCATCTCTCCCTCCGAGAGTCTGCCATAAACTGGGTTAGATCAACATCAGTGTTTGCACATTGTTTACATTATTGTCATTCTGTAAATGCTGTTAGCGACCAGGGCTCATAGAATAACATGATTACTTCACCTTGGCTGCACATCTTCTGTTTTCCCAGGATTCCATCATTGCCTTTTCTTTTCTTGATCAGTTTTCTATGTACTTATCCCTCTTCGATGCCCAAACTCTCCCTCAATTGTTCAAATCTCCTCTAATGGGCAAACACACCAGATATCCCACCAGTGTTGTCTTCCTGAGGATGACCGCTCCGACTCAGGTTTTAACTGGGCCACTCTGGCTGCTGCACTGGGAACAGACGTGGGGGCAGTGCACGCAAGGAGGCCAGGAGGAGGCTATTGTAGTAACCAAGTGTGAAACAGGGTTTCCAGGGCCCCCAGGGCAGTTGCAGTGGAGATGGCAAGAAGTGGTTGGTTTCTGAAACATTTTGAAGGAAACGCCAACAGGTGAGGCAGGAAGGGAGGAGAGGGGTCTGTATGGCTGAGCACCAGGAGTGATGGATGAGATGGGAAGCCCGTGGGCAAATGCTCAGGGCACTGTCTCAGTCCGTTCCAGCTGCTGAAACAGAATATCACAGAGTCGGGGCTTATAAACAACAGACATTTTTTTCTCACAGTTCCGGAGGCTGGAAGTCCAAGATCAAGGCAGAGTCAGTGTCTGCTGGGAGCCCACTTCCTCAGAGGGCCATCTTTTCACTGTGCCCTCACATGACAGAAGGGACAAGGGAGCTCTCTGGGGTCTCCTTCATAAGAGCACTAGTCCCAGTCGTGGTGTCTCTGCCTCACTGCCCAAGCACCACCCCAAGGCCCCACCTCCTAACACCATCACATTGGGGGTTAGGGCTTCGACACACGAGTCTGGGGGGACACAAACTTGCAGTCCATAACAGGGCAGACCCTGAGCTCAGGTGGGATCACATTAGGTGTGTGACTGTCTTGGATGTCCAGTGAGATGTTAGTGGGAAGTTTAGGGTCTTCCCTGCCCCCATGTTCTGAAATACTGCAAGGCTGTTTGCCCCCAGTTGCTGCAGGCCCACTTTCACTCACTGCACCAGGCCCTCTGTGGCCCTCGACCTGGGAGCCCCTCAGGTCTGCTCATTTTCTCGAATTTCTTTGGTGATTTCCCCCCCTCTGTCTTCTCTGCTCTCTCTTCCTGAAACTACTATATTTTCCATATTGGATCTCCTGGATGGGCCCCTTTTCTTCTCTTCCTCTCCTGTTTTCCATCCCCTAGCTGTTTTGTTCCATTTCTCGGGGATTTCCTTTTGTCCTCACTTGGGCTGTCGTTCTGGGTCTCCCAGAGCTCCCTGGTGTGGCTGGATGTTCTTGGAGCCTCTGTGGATCCAAGACGGAGAACTGGACTCAACTCTTCTCATGACCCCGGGGGAGCAGCCGGGGCCTGAGTTCGGTGCGGGCCCAGTCTGAGTGTCCGAGCTCGCAGACCCAGCTCGTTTCTCCAGGAGAACCTCCCCCTCCGGGGAGGCCCTGCACCCAAGGACAGGCCAGCGGCCCGATCATCGCCAGGATGGGAGAGGCTCGGAAAGTGCTGTACTACATAATTCGTGCCTACGGCTGGACGCCTGCCGCTCTTTTTATCTTTTTTAGAGAAGAAGTCACACCCTTCGGCCAACTGGATGGCGTGCGTCCGGCTGTAAACGCCTCCTTCGCTGCCCGGGGCTGACAGCCCTCAGCCTCGCGCGGTGTCCGTGTCCTGGTGCCAGGACCGCCCAGCGCCTAGAGAGCCAGACGGCCGTGTGGCTGTTAAATTAAATTAGATTAAAATCAAAACACGACTTCACCGGCCTCACTCGGGCGCCGGGGAACGTCCAGGCCCGGAACCCGCCGCCGGCCGCCGGCCGCCGCACCGCCGGGGGACGGGCTTGGGCGAAGGACGCGGCGTGCGCGCGCAGCCGCGGTTCCGGTTCCGGTTCCGGGCCGGCTCGGGGAGGAGGAGGGAAGCAGGAAGAGGAGGAGCG